>NC_091983.1:220216676-220516676 GCF_044704955.1 Pristiophorus japonicus | reverse complement strand
GGGAGAGTGAGACGGTGGGAGAGTGAGGCGGTGGGAGAGGGAGGCGGTGGGAGAGTGAGGCGGTGGGAGAGTGAGACGGTGGGAGAGTGAGACGGTGGGAGAGTGAGACGGTGGGAGAGTGAGACGGTGGGAGAGTGAGACGGTGGGAGAGTGAGACGGTGGGAGAGTGAGACGGTGGGAGAGTGAGACGGTGCGAGAGTGAGACGGTGCGAGAGTGAGACGGTGCGAGAGTGAGACGGTGCGAGAGTGAGACGGTGGGAGAGTGAGGCAGTGGGAGAGTGAGGTAGTGGGAGTGTGAGGCAGTGGGAGAGTGGGACACTGAGACATTGGGACAGTTCGACCCGGATAGTGGGACAGTGAGACAGTGGGACAGTGGGACCCGGACTGTGGGACAGTGAGACAGCGGGACAGTGGGACAATGAGAAGGTGAGACAGTGGGAGAGTGAGACAGTAGGACAGTGGGTCAGTGAGACAGTGCGACCCGGGCAGTGAGGCAGTGGGACCCGGACAGTGAGGCAGTGAGAGTGAGATAGTGGGACCCAGACAGTGGGAGTCGGACGGTGGGACAGTGGGACAGTGGGTCAGTGAGACAGTGATACAGTGATACAGTGGGACATTGAGACAGTGGGAGCGTGAGACAGTGGGACAGTGGAACGGCGACAGTGCGACAGTGAGACCCGGGCAGAGAGACCCGGACAGCGAGACTGTGGGACACTGAGACACTGAGACTGAGACACTGAGACAGTGGGACTGTGGGACTGTGGGACTGTGGGACTCGGACACTGGGACAGTGAGACAGTGGGACACAGTGAGACACAGTGAGTCAGTGGGACACGGACAGTGGAGCAGTGAGAGTGAGACAGTGGCACAGTGGGACAGTGACACAGTGGGAGAGTGAGGCAGTGAGAGAGTAAGACAGTGAGACCTGGGCAGTGAGGCAGTTGGACCAGGACAGCGAGACAGTGGAATAGTGAGACACTGGGACAGTGAGACAGTGAGACAGTGGGACAGTGAGACAGCGGGACCTGGACAGTGAGGCAGTGAGACAGTGGAGCATTGGGACAGTGAGATGTGAGACAGTGAGAGAGTGAGAGAGTGAGACAGTGAGAGAGACACACAGTGGCACAGTGAGACAGTGGCACAGTGAGAAAGTGAGACAGTGGGACCCTGACAGTGAGACGCGGACAGTGAGGCTGTGGAACTAGGACAGCGAGGCAGTGGAATAGTGGGACACTGAGACACTGGGACAGTGGGACCCGGATAGTGAGACAGTGAAACAGTGGGACCCGGACAGTGAGACAGTCGGACAGTGGAACAGAGAGACAGTGGGACAGTGGGACAGTGGGATCCAGACAGTGAGACAGTGGGACACAGACAGTGGGACAGTGAGACAGTGGGACATTGAGACAGTGGGACATTGAGACAGTGGGGCAGTGGGACATTGAGACAGTGAGACAGTGAGACAGTGGGACAGTGAGGCATTGAGACAGTGGGACAGTGAGACAGTGAGACAGTGGGACAGTGGGACAGTGGGACAGTGGGACAGTGGGACAGTGGGACAGTGGGACAGTGAGACAGTGGAACAGTGAGGCAGTGGGACAGTGGGACACTGGGACAGTGGGACAGTGAGACAGTGAGACAGTGAGACAGTGGGACCGTGAGACAGTAAGACAGTGAGACAGTAAGACAGTGAGACAGTGGAACACGGACAGTGAGGCAGTCGGACAGTGGAACAGAGAGACAGTGGGACAGTGGGATCCAGACAGTGAGACAGTGGGACACAGACAGTGGGACAGTGAGACAGTGGGACATTGAGCCAGTGGGACATTGAGACAGTGGGACATTGAGACAGTGGGGCAGTGGGACATTGAGACAGTGAGACAGTGAGACAGTGGGACAGTGGGACAGTGGGACAGTGGGACATTGAGACAGTGGGACAGTGGGGCAGTGGGACATTGAGACAGTGAGACAGTGGGACAGTGGAACAGTGAGACATTGAGACAGTGGGGCAGTGAGACAGTGGGACAGTTGGACAGTGGGACAGTGAGACAGTGAGACAGTGAGACAGTGGAACAGTGAGGCAGTGAGACAGTGGGACAGTGGGACAGTCGGACAGTGAGACAGTGGGACAGTGGGACAGTGAGACAGTGAGACAGTGGAACAGTGAGGCAGTGGGACAGTGGGACACTGGGACAGTGGGACAGTGAGACAGTGAGACAGTGAGACAGTGGGACCGTGAGACAGTAAGACAGTGAGACAGTAAGACAGTGAGACAGTGGAACACGGACAGTGAGGCAGTCGGACAGTGGAACAGAGAGACAGTGGGACAGTGGGATCCAGACAGTGAGACAGTGGGACACAGACAGTGGGACAGTGAGACAGTGGGACATTGAGCCAGTGGGACATTGAGACAGTGGGACATTGAGACAGTGGGGCAGTGGGACATTGAGACAGTGAGACAGTGAGACAGTGGGACAGTGGGACAGTGGGACAGTGGGACATTGAGACAGTGGGACAGTGGGGCAGTGGGACATTGAGACAGTGAGACAGTGGGACAGTGGAACAGTGAGACATTGAGACAGTGGGGCAGTGAGACAGTGGGACAGTTGGACAGTGGGACAGTGAGACAGTGAGACAGTGAGACAGTGGAACAGTGAGGCAGTGAGACAGTGGGACAGTGGGACAGTCGGACAGTGAGACAGTGGGACCGTGAGACAGTGAGACAGTAAGACAGTGAGACAGTGAGACACGGACAGTGAGATATTGAGACAGTGAGACAGTGGGACAGTGAGACAGTGGGACCTGGATAGTGAGACAGTGAGACAGTGGGACATTGAGACATTGAGACATTGAGACAGTGGGACAGTGAGACATTGAGACAGTGGAACAGTGGGGCAGTGGGGCAGTGGGACAGTGAGACAGTGAGACAGTAAAACAGTGAGATGGTGGGACAGTGGGACGTTGGACAGTGGGACACTGGGACAGTGAGACAGTGGGAGAGTGAGACACGGACAGTGGGACAGTGAGACAGTGAGACCCGGGCAATGGGATCCGGACAGCGAGAACGTGACAGTGAGACAGTGAGACAGTGAGACAGTGGGTCAGTGAGACAGTGAGACAGTGAGACAGTGGGACCCGGATAGTGGGACAGTGAGACAGTGAGCCAGTGGGACATTGAGACAGTGGGACAGTGGGACAGTGAGACATTGAGACAGTGGGGAAGTGGGGCAGTGGGACAGTGAGACGGTAAAACAATAAAACAGTGAGACAGTGGGATAGTGGTCAGTTGGACAGTGGGACACTTGGATAGTGAGACAGTGGGAGAGTGAGACACGGACAGTGGGACAGTGAGATAGTGAGACCCGGGCAGTGGGATCCGGACAGCGAGAACGTGGGACAGTGGGACAGTGAGACAGTGGGTCAGTGAGACAGTGGGACAGTAAAACAGTGAGACAGTTGGACAGTGGGACACTGGGACAGTGAGACACGGACAGTGGGACAGTGAGACAGTGAGACCCAGGGTGTGGGATCCGGACAGCGAGAACGTGGGACAGTGGGACAGTGGGACAGTGAGACAGTGAGACAGTGGGTCAGTGAGACAGTGGGACCGTGAGACAGTGGGGCAGTGAGACAGTGAGACAGTGAGATAGTGGAACTCAGACACTGGGACAGTGAGACACAGTGCGACACAGTGAGACAGTGGGACCCGAAAGTGAGAGAGTGAGACGGTGGGAGAGTGAGACGGTGGGAGAGTGAGACGGTGGGAGAGTGAGACGGTGGGAGAGTGAGACGGTGGGAGAGTGAGACGGTGGGAGAGTGAGACGGTGGGAGAGTGAGACGGTGGGAGAGTGAGACGGTGGGAGAGTGAGACGGTGGGAGAGTGAGACGGTGGGAGAGTGAGACGGTGGGAGAGTGAGACGGTGCGAGAGTGAGACGGTGGGAGAGTGAGGCAGTGGGAGAGTGAGGCAGTGGGAGTGTGAGGCAGTGGGAGAGTGGGACACTGAGACATTGGGACAGTTCGACCCGGATAGTGGGACAGTGAGACAGTGGGACAGTGGGACCCGGACTGTGGGACAGTGAGACAGCGGGACAGTGGGACAATGAGAAGGTGAGACAGTGGGAGAGTGAGACAGTAGGACAGTGGGTCAGTGAGACAGTGCGACCCGGGCAGTGAGGCAGTGGGACCCGGACAGTGAGGCAGTGAGAGTGAGATAGTGGGACCCAGACAGTGGGAGTCGGACGGTGGGACAGTGGGTCAGTGGATCAGTGAGACAGTGATACAGTGATACAGTGGGACATTGAGACAGTGGGAGCGTGAGACAGTGGGACAGTGGAACGGCGACAGTGCGACAGTGAGACCCGGGCAGAGAGACCCGGACACTGAGACACTGAGACTGAGACACTGAGACTGTGGGACTCGGACACTGGGACAGTGAGACAGTGGGACACAGTGAGACACAGTGAGTCAGTGGGACACGGACAGTGGAGCAGTGAGAGTGAGACAGTGGCACAGTGGGACAGTGACACAGTGGGAGAGTGAGGCAGTGAGAGAGTAAGACAGTGAGACCTGGGCAGTGAGGCAGTTGGACCAGGACAGCGAGACAGTGGAATAGTGAGACACTGGGACAGTGAGACAGTGAGACAGCGGGACCTGGACAGTGGGGCAGTGAGACAGTGGAACATTGGGACAGTGAGATGTGAGACAGTGAGAGAGTGAGACAGTGAGACAGTGAGACAGTGAGAGAGACACACAGTGGCACAGTGAGACAGTGGCACAGTGAGAAAGTGAGACAGTGGGACCCTGACAGTGAGACCCGGACAGTGAGGCTGTGGAACTAGGACAGCGAGGCAGTGGAATAGTGGGACACTGAGACACTGGGACAGTGGGACCCGGATAGTGAGACAGTGAAACAGTGGGACCCGGACAGTGAGACAGTCGGACAGTGGAACAGAGAGACAGTGAGACAGTGGGACAGTGGGATCCAGACAGTGAGACAGTGGGACACAGACAGTGGGACAGTGAGACAGTTGGACAGTGAGACAGTGAGACATTGAGACAGTGGGACATTGAGACAGTGGGGCAGTGAGACAGTGGGACATTGAGACAGTGGGACAGTGAGACATTGAGACAGTGGGACAGTTGGACAGTGGGACATTGGGACAGTGGGACAGTGGGACAGTGGGACACTGGGACAGTGAGACAGTGGAACAGTGAGGCAGTGAGACAGTGGAACAGTGAGGCAGTGAGACAGTGGGACAGTGGGACACTGGGACAGTGGGACACTGGGACAGTGGGACAGTGAGACAGTGGGACCGTGAGACAGTAAGACAGTGAGACAGTGGAACGCGGACAGTGAGATATTGAGACAGTGGGGCATTGAGACAGTGGGACAGTGGGACAGTGAGACAGTGGGACCCGGATAGTGAGACAGTGAGACAGTGGGACATTGAGACATTGAGACAGTGGGACAGTGAGACATTGAGGCAGTGGGGCAGTGGGACAGTGAGACAGTACAACAGTGAGACGGTGGGACAGTGGGACGTTGGACAGTGGGACATTGGAACAGTGAGACAGTGGGAGAGTGAGACACGGACAGTGGGACAGTGAGACAGTGAGACCCGGGCAGTGGGATCCGGACAGCGAGAACGTGGGACAGTGGGACAGTGGGACAGTGAGACAGTGAGACAGTGAGACAGTGAGTCAGTGAGACAGTGGGACCCGGATAGTGAGACAGTGAGACAGTGGGACATTGAGACAGTGGGACAGTGGGACAGTGGGACAGTGAGACATTGAGACATTGAGACAGTGGGGCAGTGGGGGGCAGTGGGACAGTGAGACAGTAAAACAGTGAGACAGTGGGACAGTGGTCAGTTGGACAGTGGGACACTGGGACAGTGAGACACAGTGGGAGAGTGAGACACGGACAGTGAGACAGTGAGACCCGGGCAGTGGGATCCGGACAGCGAGAACGTGGGACAGTGGGACAGTGGGACAGTGAGACAGTGAGACAGTGAGTCAGTGAGACAGTGGGACCCGGATAGTGAGACAGTGAGACAGTGGGACATTGAGACAGTGGGACAGTGGGACAGTGGGACAGTGAGACATTGAGACATTGAGACAGTGGGGCAGTGGGGGGCAGTGGGACAGTGAGACAGTAAAACAGTGAGACAGTGGGACAGTGGTCAGTTGGACAGTGGGACACTGGGACAGTGAGACACAGTGGGAGAGTGAGACACGGACAGTGAGACAGTGAGACCCGGGCAGTGGGATCCGGACAGCGAGAACGTGGGACAGTGAGACAGTGAGACAGTGAGACAGTGGGACCGTGAGACAGTGGGGCAGTGAGACAGTGAGACAGTGAGATAGTGAGATAGTGGAACTCAGACACTGGGACAGTGAGACACAGTGCGACACAGTGAGACAGTGGGACCCAAAAGTGAGAGAGTGAGACGGTGGGAGAGTGAGACGGTGGGAGAGTGAGACGGTGGGAGAGTGAGACGGTGGGAGAGTGAGACGGTGGGAGAGTGAGACGGTGGGAGAGTGAGGCGGTGGGAGAGTGAGGCGGTGGGAGAGTGAGGCGGTGGGAGAGTGAGGCGGTGGGAGAGTGAGGCGGTGGGAGAGTGAGGCGGTGGGAGAGTGGGACACTGAGACATTGGGATAGTTCGACCCGGATAGTGGGACAGTGAGACAGTGGGACAGTGGGACCCGGACTGTGGGACAGTGAGACAGCGGGACAGTGGGACAATGAGAAGGTGAGACAGTGAGAGAGTGAGACAGTAGGACAGTGGGTCAGTGAGACAGTGCGACCCGGGCAGTGAGGCAGTGGGACCCGGACAGTGGGGCAGTGAGACAGTGAGACAGTGGGAGTGTGGGACAGTGAGGCTCGGACAGCGAGGCAGTGCGGCCAGGACAGCGAGACAGTAGAATAGTAAGACACTGGGACCCGGAGAGTGGGAGAGTGGGAGAGTGGGAGAGTGGGAGAGTGAGACAGTGGGAGAGTGGGAGAGTGAGACAGTGGGAGAGTGAGACAGTGGGACCCGGACAGTCAGAGCCGGACATTGAGGCAGTGGGACCAGGGCAGCGAGACTGTGGAATAGTGGGACAGTGAGACACTGAGACAGTGAGGCAGTTCGACCCGGATAGTGGGACAGTGAGAAAGTGGGACAGTGAGGCTGTGAGATTGTGAGACAGTGAGACTGTGAGACACAGACAGTGGGACAGTGGGACCCGGACAGTGGGACAGTGAGAAAGTGAGACAGTGGGACAGTGAGACCCGGACAGTGAGACAGTGGTACAGTGAGACAGTGAGATAGTGGGACATTGAGACAGAGAGACAGAGAGACCCGGACAGTGAAACAGTGAGAGAGTGGGACAGTGAGACA
The DNA here is from genome assembly GCF_044704955.1 of Pristiophorus japonicus. Lineage (NCBI taxonomy): Eukaryota > Metazoa > Chordata > Chondrichthyes > Pristiophoridae > Pristiophorus > Pristiophorus japonicus. Next base: position 220,509,293 of record NC_091983.1, on the reverse strand, counting down.
GTGAGACAGTGGGACCCATTCAGTGGTAACCGGACAGTGAGACAGTGGGACAGTGGGTCAGTGAGACAGTGAGATAGTGGGACATTGAGACAGTGAGACATTGGGAGAGTGAGATAGTGGGTCAGTGGAACGCGGACAGTGCGACAGTGAGACCCGGGCAGAGAGACCCGAACAGGGAGACCGTAGGACAGTTTGACCCGGATAATGAGACGGTGGGACAGTGAGACAGTGGGACAGCGGAACTCGAACACTGGGACAGTGAGACAATGGGACAGTGAGACAGTGTGACATTGGGACACTGGAACCCGGACAGTGAGACAGTGGGACACAGTGAGACACAGTGGGTCAGTGGGACAGTGGGGCAGTGGGACAGTGAGAGTGAGACAGTGAGAAAGTGAGACAGTGGGAGAGTGAGACAGTGGGAGAGTGAGACAGTGGGAGAGTGAGACAGTGGGAGAGTGAGACAGTGAGACAGTGGGACCCGGACAGTGGGGCAGTGAGAGAGTGAGAGAGTGAGAGAGTGAGACAGTGGGAGAGTGAGACAGTGGGAGAGTGAGACAGTGGGAGAGTGAGACAGTGGGAGAGTGAGACAGTGGGAGAGTGAGACAGTGGGAGAGTGAGACAGTGGGAGAGTGAGACAGTGGGAGAGTGAGACAGTGGGAGAGAGAGACCCGGACAGTGAGACAGTGGGACCAGGACAGCGAGGCAGTGGAATAGTGGGACAGTGAGACAGTGATACAGTGGGATCCGGATAGTGGGACAGTGAGACAGTGGGACAGTGAAGCAGTGAGACAGTGGGATCCGGATAGTGAGACAGCGGGAGAGCGGGACAGTGGGGGAGTGAGACAGTGGGGGAATGAGACAGTGGGGGAGTGAGACAGTGGGGGAGTGAGACAGTGGGGGAGTGAGACAGTGGGACAGTGAGACCCGGACAGTGAGGCAGTGGGACCAGGACAGCGAGGCAGTGGAATAGTGGGACAGTGAGACAGTGAGACAGTGGGATCCGGTTAGTGGGACAGTGAGACAGTGGGACAGTGAGACAGTGGGATCCGGACAGTGGGACAGTGGGACAGTGAGACAGTGAGACAGCGGGAGAGCGGGAGAGCGGGAGAGTGAGACAGTGGGAGAGTGAGACAGTGGGAGAGTGAGACAGTGAGAGAGTGAGACCCGGACAGCAAGGCAGTGGAATAGTGGGACACTGAGACAGTGGGACAGTGGGACAGTGAGACAGTGGGACAGTGAGACAGTGGGTCAGTGGGACAGTGGGACAGTGGGACAGGAAGACAGTGGGACAGTGGGACAGGAAGACAGTGGGACAGGAAGACAGTGGGACAGGAAGACAGTGGGACAGCGATACAGTGAGACAGCTATATAGTGAGGCCCGGACAGTGGGACCCAGAAATCTGGTATTCCTGCCCTCTGATACAGGGCTGAGGGGGAACAAGCAGGAAATATGTATCAGTTTAGCAAAGCTGGTCATAGATAGAAGGCAAGAAAACTGATATTCTCTAGTAAAATCAACTGGAGCAACAGGAACATCCTGCTGGATTAAAAAGATGTGAAGCCTTTCCAAAAACCAGTGCTGATGACAAATTGGTGCCTACATTAATGTGTTACAAAAATGGTCCTTTATACACATCAACTAACTTCCCATATATTTTAAGATGCAAGAACAATTATTCTATCCAATGTAAGGTATCATCTTCGGCCCCCACCATAAACTCTGTTCCCTCGCCACCTATTTCTTCACCCTCCCTGGCAAATGTCTCCGTCTGAACCCGACTGTTCACAAGCTCTTCATCATCAGCATCATAGGCAGTCCCTCGGAGTCGAGGATGACTTGCTTTCACACTCAAAATGAGTTCTCTTTGACTGATGAGTTTGATGTAGGACCTACAGTCTCCATCACAGGTGGGGCAGATAGTTGTTGAAGGAACAGGTAGGTGAGGTGCCTTGGTTGCCGCACGCTCCTCCCGGCAAAGAGACTCAAGGTGTTCAGCGCCTCCCTGGATGCTTTTCCTCCACTTTGGGTGGTCTTGGGCCAGGGATTCCCAGGTGTCGGTGGGGATGTCACAATTTTTCAAGGAGGCTTTGAGGATGTCCTTGTACCTATTCGACCCTGATCTGAACTTCTGACCCATATCCTCTCCATTATCAAGACTATCATGGGATCCAGGGCAAAGTGGCAAGTTGGATCCAAAATTGGCTCAAAGGCAGGAAGCAAAGGGTAATGGTTAATGGATGTTTTTGTGACTGGAAGGATGTTTCCAGTGGGGTTCCACAGGGCTCAGTGCGAGGTCCCTTGCTTTTTGTGGTGTACATCAATGATCTAGACTTGAATATAGGGGGTTTGATTAAGAAGTTTGCAGACAATACTAAAATTGGCTGTGTGGTTGATAATGAAGAAGAAAGCTGTCGACTGCAGGAAGATATCAATCAACTGGTCAGGTGGGCAGAACAGTGGCAAATGGAGTTCAATCCAGAGAAGTGTGAGGTAATGCATTTGGGGAGGGCTAACAAGGAAAGGGAATACACATTAAATGGTAGGACACAAAAGAGGAGAGGAACAAAGGGAACTGGGAGTGCATGTCCACAGATCTCTGAAGGTAGCAGGCCAGGTAGATAAAGTGTTTAAGAAGGCATTCGGAATACTTGCCTTTAGTCATCATCATCATAGGCAGTCCCTCGAACCGAGGAAGACTTGCTTCCACATCAAAAAGTTCACAGGTGTTTCAATGACGGACCTAAAATTCCAGATCCGAACTAAATCTTGAAGGATGGAGGATGCCTGTGCTTGGATTTTTTTAACGTGTGGTGATCGTTGCACACCAGCCACCACACGGGCTTGACAGAGCTAGGTCTTGGTCCAGTAGCAAGGAGACCTGCTCTGCTGCACGGACCTAGTGCGCGCACATATCCCAGTGTGGGCTGACCCGTGTGCTTCTTCTGGGCCCCGAACTCACGCCTCTCCTGGGCCCAGATCACATCCCTTTACAGTCACTCGCTGCTCCTTCACCCCAATCTCGCCGCTCCTTCAGTGCCTGCCCACACTCCAATCACCGAGCTGGACCTTGGTGACGCTCCTTTTCACTGCCGTTGCTCTCCTGCTCCAGCAAGTGCTGCTCCCTGGAGTGGTATGCTGCCACGCTGCTCCTTCCACTCCCCGGCCTGCTCCAATGGTCTCTAGCAGGCCGGGGGTCTGTAGTCCCTTGTGAGAATCCCAATCTTTGTTTTGCTCTCTGTAACATTTTTAAAGGCAATGTTACTTGCCTTTAGTAGCCGAGGCACAGATTACAAAACCAGGGGGGTTATGCTTGAAGTGTATAAAACTTAGGCCACAGCTGAAATATTGTGTGCAGTTCTGGTCACCACATTACATGAAGGATGTGATTGCACTGGAGAGGGTACAGAGAAGATTTACGAGGATGCTGCCGAGAGTGGAGAATCTTAGCTATGAGGAAAGATTGGATAGGCTGGATGTGTTTTCTTTGGAACAGAGGAGACTGAGGGGAGACCTCATTGGGGTGCATAAAATTATGAGGGGCCTAGATATAGTGGATAGAAAGGACCTATTTTCCTTAGCAGACGGGTCAACAACCAGGGTACATAAATTTAAAGTAATTGGTAGAAGGTTTAGAGGGGATTTGAGAGGAAATATCCAAGCAGAGGGTGGTGGTGGTCTGGAACTCACTGCCTGAAAGGGTGGTAGAGACAGAAACCCTCACCATATTTAAAAAGTACTTGGATGTGCACTTGAAGTGCTGTAACCTGCAGGGCTACGGACCTAGAGCTGGAAAGTGGGATTCGGCTGGATAGCCTCTTGTTGGCCGGCAAGGACACGATGGACCGAAATGGCCTCCTTCCGTGCTGTAAATTTCTCTGGGGCCGTATTTGGTGCAGGTTGCGCCTGCAGCCGCCGTGGATCCGCTGGAAATTATGTTTTCTGGGTGATTCCTCCGGAACCGCCCATCTGCCGTCCAGGTTTTGCCCGGCGCAAGATTGGTCGCGGAGGGATCCGCCGGCGTGTCGTCATGCCAGATGCTGCAGGACGGCTATTTTGGTGAGTGATGGTGGCCTCAGATCGACCTGCCACCCGCCAGAAGAGCCGCTCACAAAAAGCAGGCCGTGAGTGGGGCGGCAGGGAGAAGGGCTCCGAGTGCTGCAGCGCTGTACATCGCGGCTATGATGCAGATGTTGGACCATCAGGAGCGGGACTGCTGGGAAAAAGTTAGATGGTGTTGCTTTACTTTCTTGCTGATGGTCATGTTTAATTTGGATGTGATAAAAGCGACTGAAATGTGTCTCGGCTGATAAAAAACTTTTTTCTTTGACCTTGCGGAAAGACCTTCATTGAAAAGCCCAATTGTGAAGGCAAAATAATTATGAACAAGTGAAAAGTCACATTTTGTCCATCCAAGCTGATTAATTAATTCTGTGACAGACACAGAAGTTCTGAGGGAAGTACTACATATCACAGAGAGGGTGCGAGGGTTAGGGTTAGAATGATCTATTGTAAGTTTCAGACAGCTGCAGACTCTGACAACATTTGTATGGGAGGAAAAGGGTATGAAGTTACAGCTATTCGACTTTAGGGGCAGCACGATTACAGACCAAACTGAGGAAGGACTACGGTCAATAGAACACAGCAAGAGACAAGCGCCGCAGTGACTCAGTGGCCAACCGTTGAGGTTTCAATGACTAGACTCACTATCGCCTTGTTAATGTGTCTTTCTTTTTACTGCAAGGAAACTACTTCATAAAATCTGTTCTGATTCATCACAAAAGATCTGTACCCAGCGTGCCTTGTTGTGGTGACGGACATAAGTCTATTCTGAGAGATGTAATTAATCTGACACATCGAATAACCCTCACAGCACATAAAGCGTGTTGCAATAGCCTGATGACCCGACCCATTATACAGTGCAGTCATATGTGGATGGGAAGATATTCCTGATAAAGCAGATGACCTGAAGGACAGAAGTGTTTTTTTCACAAGGCACCACATATGACGTTAAAATCAGACACTCACCAAGGGCCCAATTTTCCCCAACCTCTTTTTCCGGCGCACTTACCCTAAATGTGCCGACTTTGCTGCTGGAAATGGCGCCGAAAAAAAGTGTCCCCATCCTGCCCGCTCTGCCGAGTCTCCGGTGTCCCAGCATGGCGTAGATAGTGAAGTGAGAGGGTGGGGCAACAGCTCAGCGCAGAAAACACTGCCGGCAGCTGTCCGCATGCGCAGTGGAGTCTGCGCACATGCTCCTCGTCCTCCCAGCGTGTCCTGCAGGCTGTGAGCAGGACCCAATGCTCGCAGCCCCTATCCCTGACCGAAGGGACGACCCATTGCTCACCTCCCCTATCCCTGACCGAAGGGACGACCCATTGCTCACCTCCCCTATCCCTGACCGAAGGGACGACCCATTGCTCACCTCCCCTATCCCTGACCGAAGGGACGTCCCATTGCTCACCTCCCCTATCCCTGACCGAAGGGACGACCCATTGCTCACCTCCCCTATCCCTGACCGAAGGGACGTCCCATTGCTCACCTCCCCTATCCCTGACCGAAGGGACGTCCCATTGCTCACCTCCCCTATCCCTGACCGAAGGGACGTCCCATTGCTCACCTCCCCTATCCCTGACCGAAGGGACGTCCCATTGCTCACCTCCCCTATCCCTGACCGAAGGGACGACCCATTGCTCACCTCCCCTATCCCTGACCGAAGGGACACCCCATTGCTCACCTCCCCTATCCCTGACCGAAGGGATGCCCCATTGCTCACCTCCCCTATCCTTGGCCGAAGGGACGCCCCATTGCTCACCTCCCCTATCCCTGACCGAAGGGACGTCCCATTGCTCACCTCCCCTATCCCTGACCAAAGGGATGTCCCATTGCTCACCTCCCCTATCCCTGACCGAAGGGACGTCCCATTGCTCACCTCCCCTATCCCTGACCGAAGGGACATCCCATTGCTCACCTCCCCTATCCCTGACCGAAGGGACGCCCCATTGCTCACCTCCCCTATCCCTGACCGAAGGGACGACCCATTGCTCACCTCCCCTATCCCTGACCGAAGGGACGGCCCGATGTTCGCCGCACCCTATCCCTGGCCGAAGGGACACTCCGAGGTTCACCACACCCTTTCCCTGGCCGAAGGGACGGCCCGATGTTCGCCGCACCCTATCCCTGGCCGAAGGGACGCCCCGATGTTCACCTGGTGAGTGGGGAATATCCTGCAGTATTTATTTTGGGTCGCTCAGAGTTGTCAGAAACGGAGTGCAAAAGTTGGGACTTTGGTAAGTGGGAATTTGGTGCAGAGAGGGGAAGGAGGTTCTGTTTTTTGGCTTCAGTACATGTAATGATGATTTGGAAAGATAGACAAGAAGGGAAAGGAGGTGGGGTAGCTCTGTTAATAAAGGATGATATCAGGGCAGTTGTGAGAGACGATATTGGCTCTAATAAACAAAATGTTGAATCATTGTGGGTGGAGATTAGAGATAGTAAGGGGAAAAAGTCACTGGTGGGCGTAGTTTATAGGCCCCCAAATAATAACTTCACAGTGGGGCGGGCAATAATCAAGGGAATAATGGAGGCATGTGAAAAAGGAACGGCAGTAGTCATGGGGGATTTTAACCTACATATCGATTGGTCAAATCAAGTCGCACGGAGTAGCCTGGAGGAGGAATTCATAAAATGCATACAGGATTGTTTCTTAGAACAGTATGGAAACATAGAAACATAGAAAATAGGTGCTGGAGTAGGCCATTCGGCCCTTCTAGCCTGCACCGCCATTCAATGAGTTCATGGCTGAACATGCAACTTCAGTACCCCATTCCTGCCTTCTCGCCATGCCCCTTGATCCCCCTAGTAGTAAGGACTTCATCTAACTCCTTTTTGAATATATTTAGTGAATTGGCCTCAACAACTTTCTGTGGTAGAGAATTCCATAGGTTCACCACTCTCTGGGTGAAGAAGTTTCTCCTCATCTCGGTCCTAAATGGCTTACCCCTTATCCTTAGACTGTGACCTCTGGTTCTGGACTTCCCCAATATAGGGAACATTCTTCCTGCATCTAACCTGTCTGAACCCATCAGAATTTTAAACGTTTCTATGAGGTCCCCTCTCATTCTTCTGAACTCCAGTGAATACAAGCCCAGTTGATCCAGTCTTTCTTGATAGGTCAGTCCCGCCATCCCGGGAATCAGTCTGGTGAACCTTTGCTGCACTCCCTCAATAGCAAGAATGTCCTTCCTCAAGTTAGGAGACTAAAACTGTACACAATACTCCAGGTGTGGCCTCACCAAGGCCCTGTACAACTGTAGCAACACCTCCCTGCCCCTGTACTCAAATCCCCTCGCTATGAAGGCCAACATGCCATTTGCTTTCTTAACCGCCTGTTGTACCTGCATGCCAACCTTCAATGACTGATGTACCATGACACCCAGGTCTCGTTGCACCTCCCCTTTTCCTAATCTGTCACTATTCAGATAATAGTCTGTCTCTTTGTTTTTACCACCAAAGTGGATAACCTCACATTTATCCACATTATACTTCATCTGCCATGCATTTGCCCACTCACCTAACCTATCCAAGTCACTCTGCAGCCTCATAGCATCCTCCTCGCAGCTCACACTGCCACCCAACTTAGTGTCATCCGCAAATTTGGAGATACTACATTTAATCCCGTCGTCTAAATCATTAATGTACAATGTAAAGAGCTGAGGCCCCAGCACAGAACCTTGCGGTACCCCACTAGTCACTGCCTGCCATTCTACCCATTTACTCCTACTCTTTGCTTCCTGTCTGACAACGAGTTCTCAATCCATGTCAGCACACTACCCCTATTCCTTTAACTTTGCACATTAATCTCTTGCGCAAGTGCAAGAATGTTACAGAACCTACAAGGGAGCAAGCTATCTTAGATCTGGTCCTGTGTAATGAGACAGGAATAATAAACGATCTCCTAGTAAAATATCCTCTCGGAATGAGTGATCTCAGTATGGTTGAATTTGTAATACAGATTGAGGATGAGGAAGTAGTGTCTCAAACGAGCGTACTATGCTTAAACAAAGGGGACTACAGTGGGATGAAGGCAGAGTTGGCTAAAGTAGACTAGAAACACAGACTAAACGGTGGTACAATTGAGGAACAGTGGAGGACTTTTAAGGAGCTCTTTCATAGTGCTCAACAAAAATATATTCCAGTGAAAAAGAAGGGCGGTAAGAGAAGGGATAACCAGCCGTGGATAACCAAGGAAATAAAGGAGAGTATCAAATTAAAAACCAATGCGTATAAGGTGGCCAAGGTTAGTGGGAAAATAGAAGATTGGGAAAATTTTAAACGGCAGCAAAGAATGACTAAGAAAGCAATAAAGAAAGGAAAGATAGATTACAAAGGTAAACTTGCGCAAAACATAAAAACGGATAGTAAAAGCTTTTACAGATATATAAAACGGAAAATAAAGTGAATGTTGGTCCCTTTGAAGATGAGAAGGGGGATTTAATAATGGGAAATGTCGAAATGGCTGAGACCTTAAACAATTATTTTGCATCGGTCTTCACAGTGGAGGACACAAAAACCATGCCAAAAATTGCTGGTCACAGGAATGTGGGAAGGGAGGACCTTGAGACAATCACTATCACTAGGGGGGTAGTGCCGGACAGGCTAATGGGACTCAATGTAGACAAGTCCCCTGGTCCCGATGAAATGCATCCCAGGGCATTAAAAGAGATGGCGGAAGTTATAGCAGATGCATTCGTTCTAATCTACCAAAATTCTCTGGACTCTGGGGAGGTACCAGCGGATTGGAAAGCAGCTAATGTAACGCCTCTGTTTAAAAAAGGGGGCAGACAAAAGGCAGGTAACTATAGGCTGGATAGTTTAACATTTGTAGTGGGAAAATGCTTGAAGCTATCATTAAGGAAGAAATAGCGGGACATCTAGATAGGAATAGTGCAATCAAGCAGACGCAACATGGATTCATGAAGGGGAAATCATGTTTAACTAATTTACTGGAATTCTTTGAGGATATAACGAGCATGGTGGATAGAGATGTACCAATGGATGTGGTGTATTTAGATTTTCAAAAGGCATTCGATAAGGTGCCACACAAAAGGTTACTGCAGAAGATAAAGGTACGCGGAGTCGGAGGAAATGTATTAGCATGGATAGAGAATTGGCTGGCGAACAGAAAGCAGAGAGTCGGGATAAATGGGTCCTTTTCGGGTTGGAAATCGGTGGTTAGTGGTGTGCCACAGGGATCGGTGCTGGGACCACAACTGTTTACAATATACATAGATGACCTGGAAGAGGGGACAGAGTGTAGTGTAACAAAATTTGCAGATGACACAAAGATTAGTGGGAAAGCGGGTTGTGTAGAGGACACAGAGAGGCTGCAAAGAGATTTAGATAGGTTAAGTGAATGGGCTCAGGTTTGGCAGATGGAATACAATGTCGGAAAGTGTGAGGTCATCCACCTTGGGAAAAAAAACAGTAAAAGGGAATACTATTTGAATGGGGAGAAATTACAACATGCTGCGGTGCAGAGGGACCTGGGGGTCCTTGTGCATGAATCCCAAAAAGTTCATTTTCAGGTGCAGCAGGTAATCAGGAAGGCGAATGGAATGTTGGCCTTCATTGCGAGAGGGATGGAGTACAAAAGCAGGGAGGTCCTGCTGCAACTGTATAGGGTTTGGTGAGGCCGCACCTGGAGTACTGCGTGCAGTTTTGGTCACCTTACTTAAGGATGGATATACTAGCTTTGGAGAGACGATTCACGAGGCTGATTCCGGAGATGAGGGGGTTACCTTATGATGATAGATTGAGTAGACTGGGTCTTTACTCGTTGGAGTTCAGAAGGATGAGGGGTGATCTTATAGAAACATTTAAAATCATGAAAGGGATAGACAAGATAGAGGCAGAGAGGTTGTTTCCACTGGTCGGGGAGACGAGAACAAGGGGGCACAGCCTCAAAATACGGGGGAGCCAATTTAAAACCAAGTTGAGAAGGAATTTCTTCTCCCAGAGGGTTGTGAATCTGTGGAATTCTCTGCCCAAGGAAGCAGTTGAGGCTAGCTCATTGAATGTATTCAAGTCACAGATAGATAGATTTTTAACCAATAAGGGAATTAAGGGTTACGGGGAGTGGGCGGGTAAGTGGAGCTGAGTCCACGGCCAGATCAGCCATGATCTTGTTGAATGGTGGAGCAGGCTCGAGGGGCTAGATGGCCTACTCCTGTTCCTAATTCTTATGTTCTTATTAATGGTTCATGTTATATATTTAAATATTTCATATCATCTACCTATAACTTAAACTAGATCAAGTAATGAGTTAAAAAACTATAAACTAAGTTGATTAAATACACGTTGAAAGGTTGTTTCCTCTGGCTGAGATTATCCACTTTGGACCCAAGAAAGATAGATCAGAATAAATGGTGTGAAGCTTGGAACTGTGGTGTTCTAAATGTACTAACCTGCACCAAATTCTTAACTGCCGTCAATGTTTTTCAGAGCTGGCCACATACGCTGACCTAAGTTGATTTGGAGTAATTGTTAGCTGGCCAAAGTGGCATAAATGGCCAAAACTGGCATAAGTGGCTGGGAACACCCCCTTTTGAAAAAAAAACTCAACAAAAAAAAATCATACCTAACTGAGTTACTCTGGAGCAAGTTTATTGGGGCAAATGGTGTTTTTTTAACTTACGCCAGAAAAGCCAACTTACTCCATAAAAATTGAAGCAAGTCATAGCCAAAATTGGGCCCCATGAGGTGGTCAACAATGTGAATGTATTTACAAGTGCACAATAACAAAGGTTACATAACATTATTATATTTAGAAACATTTACACCACCAACAGCCATCCCTCTTACCCGGCACCACTACCTCTCTTCCCCCGACACCCACCCCCACCCCCGCCCCCCGGCTTGAAGCGATGCCCAAGCTCCTCTTCCTCACCCCGCCTACGCCATGGCATCCTGCTCCCATGCCCCTCTCTGCCTCTGGTTAACGAGCTTGTGCAGGAGGGCAGCGGGATCTCTGCAAACGAGTGTGTCTTGGTGAGAAGGCAGAAGGTGCAACTGAAGGCATCGGGTTCTGCTGCTCCTCCGGACCTGTCTGCCTTGAGGGTGTGGGGTCAGGGGCTTGCACTTCATGTCCAGAAGCCATCTCTTGCCTCATCGCCTCAACAGTCTCGGTTGTGCGCTCCAACACAGTAATGAGCCGGTCCATCCTGTCATCATGCTGCTGGGTGAAGGTGGCGATGCTGCCAGCCATGGTCTGGAGCATATCGTGACCTATCTGCTCGTCCGTGATAGCTGGACCATCTCCTAAAGGAGTGGGGGAACAGTGCCAACCCAATGGGGGACACTAGCAGCAGCAGAGGATAAAAGAGCGGGGAGGCTCCAATTCAAAACCAACAACAAAAGAGAAAATCAAAGAGTGATGTCACAGGTGAGCAGGTAGGTTATTGCTTGGTGAGTATTACAGCTGTTCTTGCTTTCTAAGTCCAGATCCAACTTCGCCTCTGTCATTGAATTACAGTACGCAGACGATGCTTCCGTCTGCGCACACTCAGAGGTCGAACGCCAAACCATCATCTTCACCGAAGTGTACGAGAGTATGGGCCTTACACTAAACATCCGTAAGACAAAGGTTCTCTACCAACCTGCCCCCGCCACACAGCACTGCCCCCCAATTATCAAGATCCATGACGAGGCCTTGGACAACGTGGACCATTTTCCATACCTCGGGCGCCTACTGTCAACAAGAGCAGACGTCGATGACGAAGTCCAAAACCGCTTTCAGTGTGCCAAAAAAAGGTTAGAGATGGCAAGGCAGGTGTTGTGTTGTAGCTGCAGCATGTGTGAGTTGGCGGAGAGCATCCCGATCCCGATCAACCATGTCTGCAGTAAGTGTCTACAGCTCAAGGACTTTGGTTCAGAATTGTTGAGCTGGAGTCCGAGCTGCAGACATTGCGATGCATCAAGAGAGTTACCTGGACACTTTGCTCTTAAGGTTCAATAGTCAGGGACAGGAGGGTGTGACTGCAAGTCAGGAAAGTATGGAGACCCAAGATACAGCCCTTGACCCTGTCCAACTTGCTCCCTGTATGGATGAGCAAACTGACCATGGCACCATGATTCAGGGGGCCATCCAAGTGGGGGGAGAAGGAAGGAAGGAATGTGGTAGTGGTAGGGGACAGTATAGTCAGGGGGGACACTGTTCTCTGCAGCCACGACAGGGAGTTCCTGCAGTTATATTGCCAGGGTTAAGGATATCTCCTCACAGCTGGAGAAGCACTTGGGGGGGGAGGTGGATACAATTGTCGTGGTTCATGTAGGAACCAATGACATAGGTAGAACTAAGAATGAGATTTTGCTGAGGGAGTTTGAGGAGCGAGGGTCTCAATTAATACACAGAACTTCAAGGGTAATATCTCTGGATTACTACTTGAGCCACGTGTAGATCAACGAGTTAAATGTGTGGCAGGCTGTTGCATCATGGGGGAGGCATCACATCTAAACCCCACTGTCCTCACTCAATGTCTAAATATGGGACTCTCCAGAAAGGGTCACGATGGTGAGGGCCGCCCCCGAGAGGTGAGGGGTGAGGGGAGGGGGGAGGAGGGGGGGGGGCGGTGAGGGACCGGGACCTCCTGGTGTGGGGGAACAATTGATGAGAGACCGCGAGGTGCTGGAGCCGTTCCCTACCGATATTCACCATTGGGGCTCGGGGGAGGGGGGAGGGGGGCGGCGCCGCCATTTTGTTGCTGATCTTCGTCTTTCAAAAAATGCGCCGGCGTCGAGTGTGCGCAGGCGCGGTCCCATCTTTCCCGCCCTCCCTCAGTGCGCAGACGCGGTCCCCTTTTCCTCGGTGCGCAGGCGCGTTCATGCGCCTTCCTCCCTCAGTGCGCAGACGCGGCCCCGCTCCGTCAGTGCGCAGGCGCAGCCCCCCGCTCCCCCAGTGCACAGGCGTGGTCCCGCCCCTTTCCCTCGCTGCGCCGGCGCGGTCCGTTCCCTCGACTTCTCAGTGCGCAGGCACGTTCTCCCTTGCTGAGGGGCAGTGGGTGGGACAGGGGCTGGGCCCACACTGGGGATTGAGCGAGTGGGACAGGGGCTGGGCCCACACTGGGGATTGAGCGAGTGGGACAGGGGCTGGGCCCACACTGGGGATTGAGTGGGTGGGACAGGGGCTGGGCCCACACTGGGGATTGAGTGGGTGGGACAGGGGCTGGGCCCACACTGGGGATTGAGCGGGTGGGACAGGGGCTGGGCCCACACTGGGGATTGAGCGGGTGGGACAGGGGCTGGGCCCACACTGGGGATTGAGCGAGTGGGACAGGGGCTGGGCCCACACTGGGGATTGAGCGGGTGGGACAGGGGCTGGGCCCACACTGGGGATTGAGCGAGTGGGACAGGGGCTGGGCCCACACTGGGGATTGAGCGAGTGGGACAGGGGCTGGGCCCACACTGGGGATTGAGCGAGTGGGACAGGGGCTGGGCCCACACTGGGGATTGAGCGGGTGGGACAGGGGCTGGGCCCACACTGGGGATTGAGCGAGTGGCTGGGCCCACACTGGGGATTGAGCGGGTGGGACAGGGGCTGGGCCCACACTGGGGATTGAGCGAGTGGGACAGGGGCTGGGCCCACACTGGGGATTGAGCGAGTGGCTGGGCCCACACTGGGGATTGAGTGGGTGGGACAGGGGCTGGGCCCACACTAGGGATTGAGCGAGTGGCTGGCCCACACTGGGGATTGAGTGGGTGGGACAGGGGCTGGGCCCACACTGGGGATTGAGCGAGTGGCTGGGCCCACACTGGGGATTGAGTGGGTGGGACAGGGGCTGGGCCCACACTAGGGATTGAGCGAGTGGGACAGGGTGGGGATTGAGTGGGTGGGACAGGGGCTGGGCCCACACTGGGGATTGAGTGGGTGGGACAGGGGCTGGGCCCACACTGGGGATTAAGCGAGTGGGATAGGGGCTGGGCCCACACTGGGGATTGAGCGAGTGGGACAGGGGCTGGGCCCACACTGGGGATTGAGCGGGTGGGACAGGGGCTGGGCCCACACTGGGGATTGAGCGGGTGGGACAGGGGCTGGGCCCACACTGGGGATTGAGCGAGTGGGACAGGGGCTGGGCCCACACTGGGAATTGAGCGAGTGGGACAGGGGCTGGGCCCACACTGGGGATTGAGCGAGTGGGACAGGGGCTGGGCCCACACTGGGGATTGAGCGAGTGGGACAGGGGCTGGGCCCACACTGGGGATTGAGCGAGTGGCTGGGCCCACACTGGGGATTGAACGGGTGGGACAGGGGCTGGGCCCACACTGGGGATTGAGCGAGTGGGACAGGGGCTGGGCCCACACTGGGGATTGAGCGAGTGGGACAGGGGCTGGGCCCACACTGGGGATTGAGCGAGTGGCTGGGCCCACACTGGGGATTGAGTGGGTGGGACAGGGGCTGGGCCCACACTAGGGATTGAGCGAGTGGCTGGGCCCACACTGGGGATTGAGTGGGTGGGACAGGGGCTGGGCCCACACTAGGGATTGAGCGAGTGGGACAGGGTGGGGATTGAGTGGGTGGGACAGGGGCTGGGCCCACACTGGGGATTGAGCGAGTGGGACAGGGGCTGGGCCCACACTGGGGATTGAGAGAGTGGGACAGGGGCTGGGCCCACACTGGGGATTGAACGGGTGGGACAGGGGCTGGGCCCACACTGGGGATTGAGCGAGTGGGACAGGGGCTGGGCCCACACTGGGGATTGAACGGGTGGGACAGGGGCTGGGCCCACACTGGGGATTGAGCGAGTGGGACAGGGGCTGGGCCCACACTGGGGATTGAACGGGTGGGACAGGGGCTGGGCCCACACTGGGGATTGAACGGGTGGGACAGGGGCTGGGCCCACACTAGGGATTGAGCGGGTGGGACAGGGGCTGGGCCCACACTAGGGCTTGAGTGGGTGGGACAGGGGCTGGGCCCACACTGGGGATTGAGTGGGTGGGACAGGGGCTGGGCCCACACTGGGGATTGAGTGAGTGGGACAGGGGCTGGGCCCACACTGCGGATTGAGCGAGTGGGACAGGGGCTGGGCCCACACTGGGGATTGAGCGAGTGGGACAGGGGCTGGGCCCACACTGGGGATTGAGCGGGTGGGACAGGGGCTGGGTCCACACTGGGGATTGAGCGGGTGGGACAGGGGCTGGGCCCACACTGGGGATTGAGCGGGTGGGACAGGGGCTGGGCCCACACTGGGGATTGAGCGGGTGGGACATGGGCTGGGCCCACACTGGGGATTGAGCGAGTGGGACAGGGGCTGGGCCCACACTGGGGATTGAGCGGGTGGGACAGGGGCTGGCCCCACACTGGGGATTGAGCGAGTGGGACAGGGGCTGGGCCCACACTGGGGATTGAGCGGGTGGGACAGGGGCTGGGCCCACACTGGGGATTGAGTGGGTGGGACAGGGGCTGGGCCCACACTGGGGATTGAGTGAGTGGGACAGGGGCTGGGCCCACACTGGGGATTGAACAGGTGGGACAGGGGCTGGGCCCACACTGGGGATTGAGAGGGTGGGACAGGTGCTGGGCACACACTGGGGATTGAGCGAGTGGGACAGGGACTGCGCCCACACTGGGGATTGAGCGGGTGGGACAGGGGCTGGGCCCACACTGGGGATTGAGCGAGTGGGACAGGGGCTGGGCCCACACTAGGGATTGAGCGAGTGGGACAGGGGCTGGGCCCACACTGGGGATTGAGCGGGTGGGACAGGGGCTGGGCCCACACTGGGGATTGAGAGGGTGGGACAGGGGCTGGGCCCACACTGGGGATTGAGGGGGTGGGACAGGGGCTGGGCCCACACTGGGGATTGAGCGGGTGGGACAGGGACTGGGCCCACACTGGGGATTGAGCGAGTGGGACAGGGGCTGGGCCCACACTGGGGATTGAGCGAGTGGGACAGGGGCTGGGCCCACACTGGGGATTGAGGGGGTGGGACGGGCTGGGCCCATACTGGGGATTGAGCGGGTGGGACAGGGACTGGGCCCACACTGGGGATTGAGCGGGTGGGACAGGGGCTGGGCCCACACTGGGGATTGAGCGAGTGGGACAGGGGCTGGGCCCACACTGGGGATTGAGCGAGTGGGACAGGGGCTGGGCCCACACTGGGGATTGAGCGAGTGGGACAGGGGCTGGGCCCACACTGGGAATTGAGCGAGTGGGACAGGGGCTGGGCCCACACTGGGGATTGAGCGGGTGGGACAGGGGCTGGGCCCACACTGGGGATTGAGCGGGTGGGACAGGGGCTGCGCCCACACTGGGGATTGAGTGGGTGGGTGGGTGGGTGGTGGTGCGAAAGTCGAGTGGAGAGATTTGTCTTGCGGAGGGCTAACAATGAGCTACTGCCCCAGGAGCGGAGAGGTTGGGGACAATGAGCGGTGGGGTCGTGGCCCAGGAACGGCCAAGTCGAGGAGCAGCAAGGTTGGAGTCGAGGAGCCCAGCAACGAGGCAGAGGTCCTGGAGCGGCGCAGCGTATAACAACAGTAGGGTCAGGGCTCAGGGAAAGTGCAGCACGGACCAGCTCACACTGCGATCTATGGACAGTAGGTATATGTGTGTGTACTAGGTCCGTGCAGCAGAGCACAGGCATCTTCCACCCTTCGGGATGTAGTTCGGGAAACACCTGTGAACTCATCTCTTTTTGGTGTGGAAGCGGGTCAGAGCTACACTCGGGGTAATGCTCGGCTCACCAATTAGGGTCAGGGGTTACAGTCAGGCTGTGAGTTGTCAGCTGTGGCTCAGCGGGTAGCACACTCGCCTCTTGAGTCAGAAGATTGTGGGTTCAAGTCCCACTGCAGGGACTTGAACACATAAATCTAGGCTGACACTCCAGTGCAGTGCTGAGGGAGTGCTGCACTGTCAGAGGGGCAGCGCTGAGGGAGCGCTGCACGGTCTTTCGGCTGAGACATTAAACCGAGGCCCCGTTTGCTCTCAGTGGACGTAAAAGATCCTGTTGCATTATTTCGTAGAAGAGCAGGGGTGTTATCTCTATAAGGGAGGTCCCGGGGGTCAGGTTCACCTCTGACCTACTTGAGCGGTTCGAATTGCTCCCACTCCCTTGGGTTCTAGACTCTGGGTTTATTTGGAGGGGGTGATAAAAGTGCAAAGGACAACTGGTTTGATGCAAAAGAACTTTTGATTTTATTGCAGACAAGAAAGTATGCTGTCAAACTTATAATCACTCTAACAAAGGACAATATATTACACATTCAAAGGGGGTTACAGTAAAAATTACACCTCCCACCTCCCAATACTTAATCCTAGCTAGGTTAGACTCCAGGGCAGGCACGGGCTATGCTTACCAATCCTTTCTGGTCAGTTCACGGTAGTTCACGATTTCGGGGTTCGTTGAATTCTGTAGGTGCTGCTTGCCATACCCCGAACGTCTTACTGCGCAATCTTCACTTGGGTTGAGTCCGCTGATGCGGTAAGGCGCGTTTTGGATCTATGGTGTAACTACCTGGTTTCCTTCGTTAGAAATAGGTTCAAAGTCTCTTCACCTATTGGTAGTCAGGACTTAGAATGTAGAGTGGAAACTTTCGATTCTTCGGTTTCTTTCTGTTGGAGTTTTGTTTCGAGTTTGGTCGATCGCGGTGGTTTATCGTTGGTACCACTTTGGCTGTGGTCGGTTGCTGCCACAATGGTGATGTTCTTCCTTCCTTCAGGACTTCGAGGCTGGAGAAGTTAGTTTACAACTGTCGCGTTGATGACATAAGCGTAGTATGGTACTAGGCGTAGTATGGCATGGGCGTAGTATGGCACACCTGCTGTTAAAACAGGGGGCCAGTTATACGGTTTGAGTTGTCCTAATCTTCGCGCCAAATCAGTCCAGAATTCTTTGTTTACATTTGGCGGGCTTGACATTTCTTTGTAATATTTTGGCGAGCTCGTTAAAAGTTAATATGTCTTGGGTGGGTTGCTCTTCTAAAACTGTTTCCTGATGGAAATATTAGCTTGGTAATCATGATGTCCTTTTGTGCTTGGTTTTTGCATACAGGCTGTAGTGGGCCTTTTGTTCTTATTCATGTTGAAGATGGCTTTTCTCGGTTCAGTTTGATGGCTGGCCATCTCTGAGTTATTGTTGTAATGTTACTGTCTGTTGTGGAGAAGGGCTTTCGAGTATCCATTTCTCCAGACAATTTACCTTAGTCCCAACACCCAGACAGTTCCAATAATCAAGTGGACTTCTTCAGTTCCATAGACTTGAATTTGTCTTGTAAAAGTGCAAAATGTGATTAAAGTTCGTGGTTTCTTCCATAAGCATTTTAGGATTTCAAACTTTCCGGTAGATAGTCCCAAATTAAATTTCCTTTCCAATGAGCCCAAACATGGCAGGGGTGGGGGGTGCGGGGAGGGGGGGGGCGGTTCCGGTGAATTTTGACCTTTCATCCCCAGTGTCCTAGCCAATATTTATCCCTCAACCAACATAACAAAAAAACAGATTATCTGGTCATTATCAGATTGCTGTTTGTGGGAGTTTGCTTGTGCGCAAATTGGCTGCCGCATTTCCCACATTACAACAGTGACCAAACTCCAAAAGTACTTCATTGGCTGTAAAGCACTTTGAGATGTCCGGTGGTTGTGAAAGACGCTATATAAATCCAAGTCTTTCATAAATAGCTCAAGGGCACTGAGGCTAATTGTAGCACTTCCATTGTCACAGGAGCAGGATTCAAACCTGGGATCTTTTTGATTTGCTATGACTTTGATGCATTTGCCAGCTGTGCCAGGTAAGCGCACTACATCGTATTTATTCCATGTTGTTTAACAGGAACTGATTCGGAACGATTGTTTTCATTAATCTTATTCTAACACACAAGTTCCAATGTCAATCAGCTCAATTTTTAAAGAATACATTTTAGTTAAGAAACATTGTTTTCATTGATTTATTGTAAATAGAAAGTTGTGACACCATAAAACATTGGGAACAAAACCACAAAGTCACTGGTCTAAAAGTTGAGAGATCACAGTTGGGGTGTAGGAAGGAGCTCGGATCTGCAGCATTCTTCCACAAGAATTCAGGCTTTTTTTCACACAAAAATTGTTGTTTTGGTAACCAGGAAGCAGATTTTAGATGCTGTTATCGTCCATCTGATGCACTGTATTTAGTGAACACAACAAGGAATTAATGATTAACTGGAAGGTGCTTCAACAGCCTTTTAATAATTGCAGCACAATTACAATGACTTCTAGAAAGTGGCTGTTGGAGGAGATTGGATAGCTGAGACTCACCTCAATCCTCTTCCTCTGGGACCTCAGCTAACCAGGATGTAGATTCTCTCTGTTGGTCTCCATTCCTCATGCTGTCTCTCTTTTCTTCTCCCTCTGTCTTTATCTACTCGTCTAGTCTTACTTTTTTTCCTATCATATGAGGCCATTTCATATTCTCTTCCCCTCCAACTTTGCCGATCTCCTCTTCCTCTTTCTCTGCTCTTGTCCTCACCTCTCTCTGCCTCTACCCGTCTTGTCCGACTCTTGCTCCGTTTGTCTCGACCCAACCTATCTTCCCCTCTCGATCTCTGTCCATCTCCTCTTCCTCTCTCTCTATCTTCCTCTCTTTCTCTCTGAATATCATCTCTTCCCCTCTCTCTATCCTCTCTTCCTCTCTGTCTCTTCCCATCTTCTCTTCCTCTCTCTCTATCTCTACCAATCTCTTTCTTTCTCTCTCTCTCTTTTTGTTCATCTTTTCTTCCTCTGTCTGTCCATTGTGACTTCTTTTCTTTCTCTTTACTCATTTTCTCTTCTTTTCTGTCTGCCTCTCTCCACCTGGACTTCCTCTCTCTCCCTCTTGCCATTTTATCTTCCTTTCTGTCGATCACTCCATGCCTTGTCTTTATTTCTCTCTCTCTCGACATCTTGGTTTCTTCTCTCTCTGTCTTTCTTTTCCCTATCTTCCTCTCCCTGTCTCTCTGGCCACCTTGTCTTCCTCCCTCCCAGTCACCAAATGTTCGCTCTTCCTCTGACTCTGCCCATCTTGATTTCCTTTCTCTCTGTTTGTTTCTTTCTATTTTGTCTTCCTCTCTCTTTCTCTCTTTGCTCAGCTGGTCGTCTTTCTCTGTCTCTGCCCATCTTGACTTCCTCTCTTGCTTTCTATACCTATCTCTTTCTCGCTGTGTGTCTCTGCCCCTTTTGTCTTCCTTTCTCTCTCGTTCTCTCTTTGCCCATACCGTCTGTCTCTTCCTCTCCTCCTCTTCACTTTCTGTCTCCCTGTGTATCTTTGCCTGCCTCGCCTTCTTGTCTCTGTCTCTCTGTGAGTCTTGCCTTCTTTTCTCTCCATGTCTGTCTCTGCCCATTTTATCTTCCCCTCTGTGTCTGACTGTCTTGTCTTCTCTCTCTCGAATTGTCTGCCTTGCAGTCCTCGCTTTCTCTAATAGTTGTTAAGACTCTCAATGAAATATTTTGGATGGACTCACTGCGATTCCAGCCATCACTGATTCACAGTATAAAACTGCCTTTAACTCAGCAAAGTAGCTCAGTGAGGTCATCAGGAAGAGATTGTGAGAAATTAAAATGTCACACGGGAGCAGGGGCTATGTCTTGCTGACTCTGAGTTGCAACCTCAGGGCACAGTAAGAGCTTGGTGTGCTTGATGTTCTCACTCGGTACAGAGTGGTGGAAACAATAGACTGCACCAGCACCCATTACTTTGATAAAACACAGGCCCAACCAGACATTTCTTTGTCAATATTCTCCCCTCCTTCTGAAGCTGGAATCCCCTACCTCACACCATCACCACAAGAGCTGCAGTAGTCCAAGGACAAGGCCACCATCACATCCCAGAAAATCTAGGGATCGGCACTAAAGGTGGTGTCACCCACACCCAGGGAACACATTAAAAAAAGAGTTGAACTTATGCTGAGTATGGTTTAATGGGTGTCTGCTCTCACATTCCTTCATGTGAGGCTAGATCGGTATTTGCAGGCTTTTCCACTGTGAAGGCCACTCATTCACGCTCCCCACCAGGTAGTGATCAAAAGAGGGGTCCCTGACTGGCACAGGATGGTAAGAGCTACTGCAGTGATAGCCTGGCTGAAATCAGCACAGACTGGAGATTAAACCTGGGACCTTCTAGGCTTTATAGCTTTATATGTTGCCTTTACAGATCAGTCAGTGGGCAAGCTGCAAAGGTTTATTTTTGCTCTGTAGATTCCTTCATCAGGGTTGGAGATGGTGACCCGCTCCAGTACTTTGCCACATGACTATCATTCATCATGTTGGGGTGGAGTGTAGAATGTTTCAGTATAAGGGGTATTGCAGTTGTGTGAGGTGGACTGGTTGGGCTGGGTGCTCTTTACCTTTCCGTCATTGTTCATAGGTTTATATGTAACCTTTAGGGCTGCTGACTGAGGGCCGAGGGCTCTTTGTCGGCCGGTGCAGACACAATGGGCCAGAATGGCCTCCTTCTGCGCTGTAAATTTCTATGGGCCCAAGTTTCGAGCTGCGCCTAGAACAGCGCAGTCCCGACCTGGACGCCTGTTTTTCGCTCCACAAAGTGCACCTAAAAAAAACTTACAGATTCTCCAGCTCCCTACAGGTCGTTTGCAGCTCAGCGCAGCACGAGCTGTAGGGGGCGGAGCCAGGTCCCTGCGCTGAAAACAGTGCCGGGACCTCTGCACATGCGCGCTACAGTGGGCACGCAAGTGCAGTAGTTCCAGGCGCCGAACTGTGGGGGAGGGGCCCGAAGCACGCAGCCCCTAGCCCTGGCCGAATGGCCTCACTGGGGCTGCGTGAATAAGGCTCCTCCCACGGCCAGCTCCTGCTTCCTCCCGACCCGACTCGACACCCGCTCCCCGCCCCCCCCACTGCCTCCGGACCAGACCCGACACCCGCTCCCCGCCCCCCCCACTGCCTCCGGACCAGACCCGACACTGACCCGACTCCCGCTTCCCCCCCCCCCCCCCGTCTCCGGACCGGACCCGACCCCAACCCCGACACCGACACCGACAACATCTCGACTCCCGCTTCCCCCCCCCCCCCCCCCCCCAGGAGCAAATCATGGCGGAACTTGGGGCCTATGTTTCTATTGGACAACTGACCCAGAGATCATCCATGGAGAGAATTGCAGCAGATTCAAGTGCTGGTTCTCTCCTCCCTGCTCTCCTCACTGTGATCTCCAGTCCTTTTTCATCATTCTTCAATCTGAACCTAGACAGACAGGCCACTTGACCATTGCAGTTAACTTGTGTTTCTATCCTCAGCCTCCATCAATATACTCACACTGTCCCACAGGAATCATTGCATAGGAATTTTAAAATTCTCATCCTTGTTTTGAAGTCCATCCATGGCCTCGCCCCTTCCTATCTTTTCCTTATCTTGTCAGTAAGAACCCTTTGGCATTGTTGCCACATTAGGTTATTTTAAGGGTTAAGTCATGGCAGGAGAGCCCAGACCTGTGTCATGCTCCTGCTGCACCATGTGGGAAATCAGGAATGCTTCCAGTGTCCCTGACGACTATGTGTGCAGGAGGTGTATCCAGCTGCAGCTCCTGTTAGACCGCATGACGGCACTGGAGCTGCGGATGGATTCACTCTGGAGCATGCGCGATGCTGAGGATGTCGTGGCTAGCATGTTCAGTGAGTTGGTCACACTGCAGGTAAAGGTTACAAAGACAGATAGGGAATGGGTGACCACCAGACAGAGCAGGAGTAGGAAGGTAGTGCAGTGGTCCCCTGCGGTCATCTCCCTCCAAAACAGATATACCACTTTGGATATTATTGGGGGAGATGGCTCACCAGGGAAGGCAGCAGCAGCCACGTTCATGGCACCGTGGGTGGCTCTGCTGCACAGGAGGGCAGGAAAAAGAGTGGACGAGCTATATTGGTAGGGGATTCTATTGTAAGGGGAATAGATAGGCGTTTCTGTAGTCGCAACCGAGACTCCAGGATGGTATGTTGCCTCCCTGGTGCAAGGGTCAAGGATGTCTCGGAGCGGTTGCAGGGAATTCTGGAGGGGGAGGGTGAACAGCCAGTTGTCGTGGTGCCTATAGTTACCAACGTGAGAGCTAAAAAGCGGGATGAGGTCCTACAAGCTGAATTTAGGGAGCTAGGAGTTAAATTAAAAAGTAGGACCTCAAAAGGTAGTAATTTCAGGATTGCTACCAGTGCTATGTGCTAGTCAGAGTAGAAATAGCGGGATAGCTAAGATGAATACATGGCTTGAGGAGTGGTGCAAGAGGGAAGGATTCAAATTCCTGGGACATTGGAACCGGTTTTGGGGGAGGTGGGACCAGCACCTGGGCAGGACCGGAACCAATGTCCTCAGGGGAGTGTTTGCTAGTGCTGTTGGGGAGGGGTTAAACTAATATGGCAGGGGGATGGGAACCTATGCAGGAGGACAGAGGGAAATAAAATGGGAGCAGAAGCAAAAGATAGAAAGAAGAATAGTAAAAGTGGAGGGCAGAGAAACCCAAGGCAAAAATCAAAAAGGGCCACATTACAGCAGAATTCTAAAGGGATAAAGAGTGTTAAAAAGACAAGCCTGAAGGCTCTGTGCCTCAATGCGAGGAGTATTCGTAATAAGGTGGATGAATTAACTGCGCAGGCAGCTATTAACGATTATGATATAATTGGGATTACGGACACATGGCTCCAGGGTGACCAAGGCTGGGAACTCAATATCCAAGGGTATTCAACATTCAGGAAGGATAAACAGAAAGGAAAAGGAGGTGGGGTAGCATTGCTGGTTAACGAGGAAATTAACGCAATAGTAAGAACGGGCATTAGCTTGGATGATGTGGAATCTGTAAGGGTAGAGCTGCGGAATACCCAAGGGCAGAAAATGCTCGTGGGAGTTGTGTACAGAGCACCAAACAATAGTAGGGGACTAATTAGCAATCTTGTTGTGACCATAATATTGTAGAATTATTTATTAAAATGGAGAGTGAAAGTGTTAATTCAGAGACTAGGGTCCTGAACTTAAGGAAAGGTAACTTCGATGGTATGAGACGTGAATTGGCTAGGATAGACTGGCAAATGATACTTAAAGGGTTGACAGTGGATAGGCAATGGCAGACATTTATAGACTACATGGATGAACTTCAACAATTGTACATCCCTGTCTGGAGTAAAAATAAAACTGGGAAGGTAGCTCAACCGTGGCTAACAAGGGAAATTAGGGATAGTGTTCAATCCAAGGAAGAGGTATATAAAATGGCCAGAAAAAGCAACAAATCTGAGAACTGGGAGAAATTTATAATTCAGCAGAGGAGGACAAAGGGTCTAATTAGGAGGGGGAAAATAGAGTATGAGAGGAAGCTGACAGGGAACATAAAAACTGACTGCAAAAGCTTCTATAGATATGCGAAGAGAAAAAGATTAGTGAAGACCAATGTAGGTCCTTTGCAGACAGAATCAGGTGAATTTATAATGGGGAACAAAGAAATGGCAGACCAATTGAACAAATACTTCGGTTCTGTCTTCACTAAGTAAGACACAAATAACCTTCCGGAAATACTAGGGGTTCGAGGTCTAGCGAAAAGGAGGAACTGAAGGAAATCCTTATTAGTCAGGAAATTGTGTTGGGGAAATTGATGGGATTGAAGGCCGATAAATCCCCAGGGTACTTAAGGAAGTGGCCCTAGAAATAGTGGATGCATTGGTGATCATTTTCCAACATTCTATTGACTCTGGATCAGTTCCTATGGACTGGAGGGTAGTTAATGTCACACCACTTTTTAGAAAAGGAGGGAGAGAGAAAACGGGAAATTATAGACTGGTGAGCCTGACATCGGTGGTGGGGAAAATGTTGGAATCAATTATTAAAGATGAAATAGCGGCGCATTTGGAAAGCAGTGACAGGATCGGTCCAAGTCAGCATCGATTTATGAAAGGGTAATCATGCTTGACAAATCTTCTAGAATTTTTTGAGGATGTAACTAGTAGAGTAGACAAGGGAGAACCAGTGGATGTGTTGTATTTGGACTTTCAAAAGGCTTTTGACAAGGTCCCACACAAGAGATTAGTGTGCAAAATTAAAGCACATGGTATTGGGGGTAATGTATTGGCATGGATAGAGAACTGGTTGGCAGACAGGAAGCAGAGAGTCGGAATAAATGGTTCCTTTTCAGAATGGCAGGCAGTGACCAGTGGGGTGCCGCAGGGTTCAGTGCTGGGACCCCAGCTATTTACAATATACATCAATGATTTAGATGAAGGAATTGAATGTAATATCTCCAAGTTTGCAGATGACACTAAGCTGGGTGGCGGTATGAGCTGTCAGGAGGATGCTAAGAGGCTGCAGGGTGATTTGGACGGGTTCGGTGAGTGGACAAATGCATGGCAGATGCAGTATAATGTGGATAAATGTGAAGATAGCCACTTTGGTGGTAAAAACAGAGAGACAGACTATTATCTGAATATTGACAGATTAGGAAAAGGGGAGGTGCAACGAGACCTGGGTGTCATGGTACATCAGTCATTGAAGGTTGGCATGCAGGTACAGCAGGCGGTGAAGAAGGCAAATTGCATGTTGGCCTTCACAGCTAGAGGATTTGAGTATAGGAGCAGGGAGGTCTTACTGCAGTTGTACAGAGCCTTGGTGAGGCCACACCTGGAATATTGTGTTCAGTTTTGGTCTCCTAATCTGAGGAAGGACATTCTTGTTATTGAGGGAGTACAGCAAAGGTTCATCAGATTGATTCCCGGGATGGCAGGACCGACATATGAGGAGAGACTGGATCAACTGGGCTTGTATCCACTGGAGTTTAGAAGAATGAGAGGGGATCTCATAGAAACATATAAAATTCTGACGGGACTGGACAGTTTAGATGCAGGAAGAATGTTCCCGATGTTGGGGAACCAGGGGTCACAGTCTAAGGATAAAGGGTAAGCCATTTAGGACCGAGATGAGGAGAAACTTCTTCACTCAGAGTTGTTAACCTGTGGAATTCTCTACCGCAGAACGTTGTTGAGGCCAGTTCCTTAGATATATTCAAAAGGGAGTTAGATATGGCCCTTACAGCCAAAGGATCAAGGGGTATGGAGAGGAAGCAGGAAAGGGGTACTGAAGTTGCATGATCAGCCATGATCATATTGAATGGTGGTGCAGGCTCGAAGGGCCGAAAGGCCTACCCCTGCACCTAATTTCTATGTTTCTATGTTTATACCTTTGCAACATGCCGAGATCTCTGTGCTCCTCCAATTCTGAACTCTTGCATATCGCCGATTTGCATCGCTCCGATCGCTCCGCCATTAGCGGCCTGGGACGTTTCACTACGTTAAAGGCACGCTATAAATGCAAGATGTTGAAGATACAGGAATGGGAATTCTGACTGAATTTTGCCACTCCCTAGGTCAGGGGTAATAGGCCAATTAGAGCTTCCCTACCAGTACTCTCCCAGCTCATAACACAGTCCCGGCCCGCGCTCTAAAACTCAGTACAATGGTTGGTTTATTTACCAAAGGAGCCATTGCAGAACCTCCTTTGATTGGAGGCACCCTGGAAGTTCAACACAGTAACTATCCGGACTCTGCAGGGGTGTCGATTGAAAAGTTAGGAGCTGGACATCATGCCAAGGTGATCTAGACTTCCTCCCCACAAACTGCAAGTTGGGGCTACAGCTGGTTGGAGGAGCAATGGCTCCGTCTGATCATCAACAATCTAATGGGAGAGAGGGAAGTGTTCATCCAGCTCTTGTTTTTCCCTCTTCACTTGATTCATGCTATGATGTTCCACGGGCACCAATGGCCCTTTCACCATTTTGCATGTGTAGATGTTTACAATGAGTGGTGCCAGTCAATTCCGTCATGGGGTGCCTCGCAGTCAAACGTGAATCTCTCATTATGCAACATAATGAATAGTGATCAGGAGCAATGTTACTGATGGTGTCAGGGTAATCCAATTAATCTAGTGCAGGAATATACTCGTCATTGCTGATACAGAGAGTCCTTTATTGTCAGTTACACTTTTATTTCTGGCTCCAACACCCCTTTACTGAAGGTTTTGATTCTGGCTGGTGGGCAGTCCCATGGGTGCTGGTGGGCGGTCCCATGGGTGCTGGTGGGGCGTTCCCGTGGATGATGGTGGGCTGTCCCGTGGGTGCTGGAGACCAGTTGTAGCAGTCATCTGCTATCTCACTGACAAGTAACTGAGTACAGATTTGTGATGGCAGTAGTCAGACCTTCCTGGTCAGTAGGGTCCAGGCCCACTCGACACTTTCACCCTTCAGTGAGAAGGTCACTTCATTCATACTCAGGGGTTGACTTATGAGGAAAGGTTAAGTAGGTTGGCCTCTACTCATTGGAATTCAGAAGAATGAGAGATGATCATATCGAAATGTATAAGATTATGAGGGGGCTTGACAAGGTGGATGCAGAGAGGATGTTTCCACTGATAGGGGAGACTAGAACTAGGGGGCATAATCTTAGAATAAGGGGCAGCCCATTTAAAACTGAGATGAGGAGGAATTTCTTCTCTCAGAGGGTTATAAATCTGTGGAATTTGCTGCCTCAGAGAGCTGTGGAAGCTGGGTCATTGAATAATAGATAGACAGTTTCTTAACCAATAAGGGAATAAGAGATTATGGGGAGCGGGCTGGCAAGTGGACCTGAGTCCATGATCAGATCAGCCATCATCGCAGGCTCGGCGGGCTGTATGGCCTACTCCTGCTCCTATTTCTTATGTTCTTATAAAAAGCTACCGATAATCAAGATTTGCATTGGACAGAAATGACGCTATCAGGCTTTCATTTTGCACTGAGTTTTGATAGCAATTTACTTGTGACCAATTTGATTCCTGAGAAGTTCCATATGCCCAGTGAAGAAAAATAACAAAAAGGTTGTTGCTTTTCTGATCAATGTCTCTATCGAGGAACAGCCTGGGTCACTCACCCTCCAGCCCAGTCCTTGCTCTCCTCAGGCCCTCCTGTGCGGTGGATGGAGGAGCACTGGAGCTGAAGCATCAATAAACGGGCGGAGAAGCTGAGCAGATGATGTCAGAGCCTACCATTGCCATGGTTTTAGTCGTAGTTTAGCTTCACACTTCTGGTGAGGTCACAATATTCTATTGCCATGGTTTCAACATTTGTGTCATTTAACACTGGTGCTTGGTTTATAATACTGGTGCTTGGATTGATCAACATTAGTATGGAGAGGAGTACACAACAGGAATAAAATACAATCACACCACAGTAACACAGTGACTTCAAAGACAACTGATATTTGTTGATTGAAAGTAAGAAGGATATGGAATTCTCGTGTGGACTGAGTTGGCTAACCTCACCCATGGCTTCAATGTACACCAAAACTGGCTGTATTTTTGGTCAATATGTGACATGGTCAGTTACCTGCCGATAACTAGCTCAGGTATCGGATTTCCGAGTCTGTCATAGAGCACGGCCCTGTTCCAATCTTTCACCACCAGGCATTTCATTTTGGAGTCAACCAGACCCCCAATTACCTTCCTCCTCCCCACCCCCGCCCCCCAAAAGAAGAGACTCATTATTTGGCGAGTATGGGTTTGAGTGGATGAAGACGGGGAGTGCCTCACAAGCACTACCACTCACAAGAGGTGCCAGTGCATCGCTATTGTTCTCCTGGCTACAAAATGGCCCCTTGGAGGACAGCTGAGACATGTAGAAGTGGAACTGTATCCCAGTGTTCAGGAGAGGAGGGTAAATGTGCAACAGACACCCGGTGCAAACTTTCTTCTTCTTAGGCAGTCCTTCGGAGTCGAGGATGACTTGCTGCCACACTAAAAATGAGTTCTCAGGTGACTGATGAGTCCAGTGTGAGACCTGCAGTCTCTGTCACAGGTGAGGCAGACAGTGATTGGTTGAAGGGATGGGTGGGTGGGGTGCTTGGGTTCCTGTGAGCTCCTTCTGCTCTTTGTGCTTGGCCTCCGCTTGCTCTCGGCGAAGAGACTAGAGGTGTTCAGCGTTTCCCGGATAGTGATCAGGAAGGCCAAGGAATCTTGGCCTTTATTGCAAAGGGGATGGAGTATAAAAGCAGGGAAGTCTTGCTACAGTTATACAGGGTATTGGTGAGGCCACACCTGGAATACTGCGTGCAGTTTTGGTTTCCATATTTACGAAAGGATATACTTTGGAGGCAGTTCAGAGAAGGTTCACTAGGTTGATTCTGATGAGGGGGTTGACTTCTGAGGAAAGGGTGAGTAGGTTGGGCCTCCACTCATTGGAATTCAGAAGAATGAGAGGTGATCTTATCAAAACGTATAAGATTATGAGGGGGCTTGACAAGGTGGATGCAGAGAGGATGTTTCCACTGACAGGGGAGTCTAGAACTAGAGGGCATGATCTTAGAATAAGGGACCGCCCATTTAAAACTGAGATGAGGAGGAATTTCTTCTCTGAGGGTTGTAAATCTGTGGAATTCTCTGCCTCAGAGAGCTGTGGAAGCTGAGACATTGAATAAATTTAAGAGATAGATATTTCTTAACCGATAAGGGAATAAAGGGTTATGGGGAGTGGACAGGGAAGTGGACCGGAGTCCATGATTGGATCAACCAGGATCGAAGTAAATGGCGTAGCACGCTCAAGGGGCCATATGGACTACTCCTGCTCCTATTTTTTATATTCTTATACTTCTCTTCCACTTTGAGCAATCTTGGGCAAGGGACTCCAGGTGTCGGTGGGAATGTGGCATTTTATCAAGGAAGCTTTGAGGGTGTCCTTGAAGCATTTCCTCTGCCCACCTAGGGAGCTCCGAGTAGAGTGCTTGTTTTGGGAGTCTCGTCTCGGGCATGCGAACGATGTGGCCTGTCCAATGGAGCTGATGGAGTGTGGTCAATACTTCGCTGCTGGGGATGTTGGCCTGAGCGAGAACACTGACCTCCCAGTGGATTTGCAGGATCTTGCAGAGACAGCGTTGGAGATACTTCTCCAGTGCTTTGAGGTGCCTGCTGTACATAGTCCATGAGCTGGATTTTCGTATCCTTTGCGCTCCAGGTTTCGCCATTTTTGACCCTCCGCGGCGAGAAAAGGGGCAATGAGGTCTTTTGCGTCTGGTGGCGATCCTCCGGTCGGACTTTGCGGCGGTGTTTGAGCTGCGCCAGGTGTGCAACGTGTTTCGTTGTAATACCGTCAGTAGTTTCGACTCTCTCACCCGACCCGTAGAATCTGAAGCGCGCCCCGCAATGACCACCAGCGAAAACAGAGCAGTCCAGCCCTGCCGGCGGCACTGAGGCAAAATAGCTAAGTTGCAGTGTTTATTATTATTTTTTTTTTTGTAGCGAATTGTGTTGTGGTGGTGTGGGCAATGTTTTTGGAATGACTTTGTGAATTTTGTTTTTTCCCTCCGAAGGCCTCTCTCAGAGTGCTCCCAGCCCCGCACTTTAGTTGGCGAGGTTCCCATTTTTGCGCCGCAAAAGTTGTACACACCTCCCTTTGCACTGCAGCCCTGGCACAGGGCCCAGATGGCAAAAATGTCTCCACACAGCGCAAACTTTACCCGGGTGGTAATTTTCCCACCCTGCCTCCGTTTTTGTCCCGAAAACAGCAATCACGAAAATCCAGCCCCATGTCTCTGAGCCATATAGGAGAGCGGGTATCACCACTGCTCTGTAGACCACGTGCTTGGTGCTGGGTTTGAGGTCCTGATCTTCAAACACTCTCTTCCTCAGGCGAAGGCTGCACTGGCACACTGAAGGCGGTGTTGAACCTCGGCATCGACGTCTGCCCTTGTTGACAGAAGGCTCCCGAGGTATGGAGAAGGGTCCACGTTGTCCAAGGCCTCGTCGTGGATTTTGATAATCGTGGGGCAGTACTTTGTGGCGGGGGCAGTTTGGTAGAGGGCCTTTGTCTTACAGATGCTTAGTGTAAGGCCATGCTTTTGTACACCTTGGTGAAGGTGTTGATAATGGCTTGGAGTTTGGCCTCCGAGTGTGCGCAGAAGCAAGCATCGTCTGCGTACTGTAATTCAATGACAGAGGATGCGACAACCTTGGATCTGGACTGGAGGCGACGGAGGTTGAACAATTTCCCGTTTGTTCTGTAGATTAGCTCCACTCCAGCAGGGAGCTGACTGAGGCTGAGATGGAGCATTGCAGCAAGGAAGATCGAGAAGAGCATTAGTGCGATGACACAGCCTTGCTTGACCCTGGTCCGTACGATTGGGTCTGTCGTATGTCCATTGGTCAGGATCACGGCTTGCATGTCATCGTGAAGCAGGTGGAAGATAGTGACAAACGTTTGAGGGCAGCCGAACTTGAGGAGAACACTCCATAATCCCTCACGGTTGACAGTGTCGAAGGCCTTTGTGAGGTCAAAGAAGGCCATGTTCAAGGGTTGGTGTTGTTCCCTGTATTTCTGTTGTATTTGACGCATAGTGAAGATCATGTCCGTTGTGCCCCTTAGTGGACAGAATCCGCATTGCGACTCTGGGAGGAGCTCTTCAGCCACAGGGAGAAGGCGATTGAGGAGGATTCTTATGATGACTTTCCCTGTGGCCGACAGCAGGGAAATTCCTCTGTAATTGCCGCAATCGGACTTGTCACCTTTCTTGAAGATGGTCACCATTGCAGAAGTGCTGAGATCCCCTGGCATGCTCTCCTCCTTCCAAATAAGAGAAACGAATTAATGTATTCGTGCCAATAGTGCTTCTCCGTCGTGTTTTAGTGCTTCAGCGCGGATTCCATCTGCTCCTGAGGCCTTGTTATTCTTCAGTTGTCGGATAGCCTTTTCGTATTCATGCCAAGCTATAGCTGTGCTGAGGTGGTGGCGGGTAGCATGCTGTGGGATGGAGTCGAGGACACTCATGTCGAAGACAGAATCTCGATTAAGGAGATCTTCGAAGTGCTCCTTCCAGTGGGCCCTGACTGCCTCTCTGTCCTTGATGAGTGCCTCTCCGTTCTTGGCCCGCAGTGGGGTAGGACCTTGGGTGCTTGGACCGCAGGTGGTCTTGACTGTGCGAAAGAATCCACGCACGTCGTGGTTGTCAGCTAGTTGCTGGATCTCCTGCGCTTTCTCCATCCACCATCTGTTCTTTAGGTCGCGAGTTTTTTGTGGGACCTTGGCCTTCAGACGTCTAGAGCTGCTTTCTTGCTCTAGAGTTTCCAGTGGAAGAATGCCTTGGACTTGCGGCTTATTAGCTCCTGGATTTCCTGGTTGTTCTGCTCGAATCAGTCTTGCTGTTTCCTGGTCAAGTGACCGAGCGTCTCTTCGCAGGTGCTAATTATGGAGGCCTTGAGGGCAGACCAGGCACTGTGGACACTCTGTGTCTCTGATCACTGGAAGTCGTCAGGTTGGTAGTGAGGCGCTAGCTGAATAGGGCTATGTGCAAGCGTCACAATTATTGTGGTGAGCCATGAAATGTCCCAGACCTCTACATTGGAGAAGGGATTGATTCTAGCTTAAGGTGTCAGCCTTAGCTTACTGGTAGCACTCTCGTCTCGGAGTCAGAATGTTGTGGGGTTGAATCCCACTCCGGTCACTTGAGCACAAAATCTGACACGTTAGTGCAGTACTGAGGGAGTGCTGCACTGTTGGAGGCACCATCTTTCAGATGAGATGTGAAACTGAGACTCCATCTGCCCTCACGAGTGGATATAAAAGATCCCAAGGCACTACTTCGAAGAGCAGGGTTCTCCTCAGTGCCTGAGGCAATATTTATCTCTCAATGAACATCACTAAAACAGATTATCTGATCTTTATCATAGTATTGTTTATAGGCCCTTCGAGCCTGCACCACCATTCAATAAGATCATGACTGATCTTTCACCTCAGTACCCCTTTCCTGCTTTTTCTCCATACCCCTTGAAGTCCTTTAGCCATAACGGCCACATCTAACTCCCTCTTGAATATATCCAACGAACTGGCATCAACAACTCTCTGCGGTAGGGAATTCCACAGATTAACAACTCTCTGAGTGAAGAAGTTTCTCCTCATCTCAGTCCTAAATGGCTTACCCCTTATCCTTCGACTGTGTCCCCTGGTTCTGGACTTCCCCAACATCGGGAACATTCTTCCTGCATCTAAACTGTCCAGTCCCGTCAGAATTTTATATGTTTCTATGAGATCCCCTCTCATCCTTCTAAACTCCAGTGAACACAGGCCCAGTCAATCCAGTCTCTCCTCATATGTCAGACCAACCATCCAGGGACTCAGTCTGGTGAACCTTCGCTGCACTCCTTCAATAGCAAGAATGTCCTTCCTCAGATTAGGAGACCAATACAATATTCCAGGTGAGGCCTCACTAAGGCCCTGTACAACTGCAGTAAGACCTCCCTGCTCCTATACTCAAAACCAAGGCCAACATACCATTTGCCTTCTTCACCGCCTGCTGTACCTGCATGCCAACTTTCAATGACTGATGTACCATGACACTCAGGTCTCGTTGCACCTCCCCTTTTCCTAATCTGCCACCATTCAGATAATATTCTGCCTTCGTGTTTTTGCCCCCAACGTAGATAACCTCATAATTATCCACATTATACTGCATCTGCCATGCATTTGCCCACTCACCTAACCTGTCCAAGTCACGCTGCAGCCTCTTAATGTCCTCCTCACAGCTCACAATGCCACCTAGTTTAGTGTCATCTGCAAACTTGGAGATATTACACTCAATTCCTTCATCTAAATTATTAATGTATATTGCAAATAGCTGCTGTCCCAGCACTGAGCCCTGCGGCACCCCACTAGTCACTGCCTGCCATTCTGAAAAAGATCCATTTATCCCGAATCTCTGCTTCCTGTCTGCCAACCAGTTCTCTATCCACGTCAGTACATTACCCCCAATACCATGTGTTTTAATTTTGCACAACAATCTCTTGTGTGGGACATTGTCAAAAGCCTTTTGAAAGTCCAAATAGACCACATCCACAGGTTCTGGAATTTTTCAAATCTTCTGGAATTTTTTGAGGATGTTTCCAGTAAAGTGGACAAAGGAGAACCAGTTGATGTGGTATATTTGGACTTTCAGAAGGCTTTCGACAAGGTCCCACACAAGAGATTAATGTGCAAAGTTAAAACACATGGGATTGGGGGTAGTGTGCTGACGTGGATTGAGAACTGGTTGTCAGACAGGAAGCAAAGAGTAGGAGTAAATGGGTACTTTTCAGAATGGCAGGCAGTGACTAGTGTGGTACCACAAGGTTCTGTGCTGGGGCCCCAGCTGTTTACTTTGTACATTAATGATTTAGACGAGGGGATTAAATGTAGTATCTCCAAATTTGCGGATGACACTAAGTTGGGTGGCAGTGTGAGCTGCGAAGAGGATGCTATGAGGCTGCAGAGTGACTTGGATAGGTTAGGTGAGTGGGCAAATGCGTGGCAGATAAAGTATAATGTGGATAAATGTGAGGTTATCCACTTTGGTGGTAAAAACAGAGAGACAGACTATTATCTGAATGGTGACAGATTAGGAAAAGGGAAGGTGCAACGAGACCTGGGTGTCATGGTACATCAGTCATTGAAGGTTAGCATGCAGGTACAGCAGGCGGTTAAGAAAGCAAATGGCATGTTGGCCTTCATAGCGAGGGGATTTGAATACAGGGGCAGGGAGGTGTTGCTACAGTTGTACAGGGCCTTGGTGAGGCCATACCTGGAGTATTGTGTACAGTTTTGGTCTCCTAACTTGAGGAAGGACATTCTTGCTATTGAGGGAGTGCAGCGAAGATTCACCAGACTGATTCCCGGGATGGTGGGACTGACCTATCAAGAAAGACTGGATCAACTGGGCTTGTATTCACTGGAGTTCAGAAGAGTGAGAGGAGACCTCATAGAAACGTTTAAAATTCTGACGGGTTTGGACAGGTTGGATGCAGAAAGAATGTTCCCAATGTTGGGGAAGTCCAGAACCAGGGGTCACAGTCTAAGGATAAGGGGTAAGCCATTTAGGACCGAGATGAGGAGAAACTTCTTCACCCAGAGAGTGGTGAACCTGTGGAATTCTCTACCACAGAAAGTAGTTGAGGCCAATTCACTAAATATATTCAAAAGGGAGTTAGATGAAGTCCTTACTACTAGGGGGATCAAGGGGTATGGCGAGAAAGCAGGAAGGGGGTACTGAAGTTTCATGTTCAGCCATGAACTCATTGAATGGCGGTGCAGGCTAGAATGGCTGAATGGCCTGCTCCTGCACCTATTTTCTATGTTTCTATGTTTCTATGTTTCTCCCTTGTCCACTCTACTAGCTACATCCTCAAAAAAGTCTAGAAGATTTGTCAAGCATGATTTCCCTTTCATAAATCTATGTTGACTTGGACCGATCCTGTCACTGCTTTCCAAATGCGCTGTTATTTCATCTTTAATAATTGATTCCAACATTTTCCCCACTACTGATGTCAGGCTAACCAGTCTATAATTACCAGTTTTCTCTCTCCGTCCTTTTTAAAAAGTGGTGTTACATTAGCTATCCACCAATCCATAGGAACTGATCCAGAGTCGATAGACTGTTGGAAAATGATCAACAATACATCCACTATTTCGAGGGCCACTTCCTTAAGTACTCTGGGATGCAGACTATCAGGCCCCGGGGATTTATCGGCCTTCAATCCCATCAATTTCCCTAACACAATTTCCCGCCTAATAAGGATATCCTTCAGTTCCTCTTTCTCACTAGACCCTTGGTCCCCTAGTACCTCCGGAAGGTTATTTGTGTCTTCCTTCATGTTCAACTGGTCTGCCATTTCTTTGTTCCCCATTATAAATTCACCTGAATCTGACTGCAAGGGACCTACATTTGTCTTCACTAATCTATTTCTCTTCACATATCTATAGAAGCTTTTGCAGTCAGTTTCTATGTTCCCGGCAAGCTTCCTCTCATACTCTATTTCCCCCCTCATAATTAAACCCTTTGTCCTCCTCTGCTGAATTCTAAATTTCTCCCAGTCCTCAGGTTTGCTGCTTTTTCTGGCCAATTTATATGCCTCTTTCTTGGATTTAACACTATCCTTAATTTCCCTTGTTAGCCACGGTTGAGCCACCTTCCCCGTTTTATTTTTACTCCAGACAGGGATGTACAATTGTTGAAGTTCATCCATGTGATCTTTAAATGTTTGCCATTGCCTATCCACTGTCAACCCTTTAAGTATCATTTGCCAGACTATTCTAGCCAATTCATGTCTCATACCATAGAAGTTACCTTTCCTTAAGTTCAGGACTCTCGTCTCTGAATTAACTGTGTCACTCTCCATCTTAATAGGGAATTCTACGATATTATGGTCACTCTTCCCCAAGGGGCCTCGCACAACAAGATTGCTAATTAGTCCTTTCTCATTACACATCACCCAGTCTAGGATGGCCAGTCCTCTCGTTGGTTCCTCAACATATTGGTCCAGAAAACCATCCCTAATGCACTCAAGGAAATCCTCCTCCATCATATTGCTACCAGTTTGGTTAGCCCAATCTGTATGTAGATTAGAGTCACCCATGCAATCTTACTAAGCACAAAATAGTTTCTTGTGTTTTCTACATTACAACAGTGACTAGGAAGAGCATGAACAGAAGGGGGAGGTGGGGGATAGAAGGTGGGGAAAGAGATGACCATGAGCAGAGGGGTGAATGGAGCAGAGGGGGAGACGGGCATGAGCAGAGAGTGGGAGAGAGTGTTGCACAGATTTTAAGGGGAGCGGGTTTGGATGTTGCAGAAGTTTTATAGTTTGTCAGAGTTGACAGGTGGGGAAGGCTATTGTAATGTGCAAAATATTGGCAAGGGGTGAACGGAAGTTACTTCGAGCTGCAGAATAAACCGACTAGAAGGAAATGCGGTTAGAGGCAGACTGCATGAGATTCTTCTGTTCTATAATTCTCATCCCTTGCTAGGTGTCCTGCAATATGCGGCTTATCATAGAATCATGGGAATTTACACCACAGAAGGAGGCCATTCGCCCATCGTGTCTAAGCCGGCCGACAAAATTCGGCCTAATCCAACTTTCCAGCTCTTGGTCCATAGTCTTGCAGGTTATGGCATTTCAAATGCACATCTAAGTACTTTTTAATGTGGTGAGGGTTTCTGCCTCTCCCACCCTTTCAGGCAGTGAGTTCAAGACCCCCATCAGCCTCTGGGTGAAAAAAAGCCTCCTCAAATCTCTAAACCTCCTATCACCTACTTTAAATCCATGCCCCCTGGTTATTGACCCCTCCGCTAAGGGAAATAGGTCCTTCCTATCCACTCTATCTCGGCCCCCTCATAATTTTATACACCTCAATTAGGTCTCCCCTCAGCCTCCTCTGTTCCAAAAAAACAACCCCACTTATCCAATCTTACCTTGTAGCTAAATTTCTCCAGTCCTGGTAAATCTCCTCTGTACCCTATCTAGTGCAATCACATCTTTCCTGTAATGTGGTAACCAGAACTACATGAGTCAGAAGGCTGTGGGTTCAAGTCCCACTCCAGGGATTTGATCACATAAATCTAGGCTGACACTAGGTCGGAGGTGCCGTGTTTTGGATGAGAAGTTAAACCGAGGTCCTGTCTGCTTTCTCAAGTGGACGTAAAAGATCCCATGGCATTATTTCGAAGAAGAGTAGAGGAGTTATCCCCGGTGTCCTGGCAAATATTTAGCCCTCATAAACAGATTATTTGGTCAGTATCACATTGCTGTTTGTGGGAGCTTGCTTGTGCGTAAATTGGCTGCCGCGTTTCCCACATTACGACAGTGACTACACTTCACTTTTAGATTGGTTTAATTGGCAGCAAACTACTAAGTAGCTGTTTGGTGTTTAAGTAAATTTCAGTAAGTAAATTAATTTAAGGGTTAAGTCATGGCAGGAGAGCTCGGACCCGTGTCATGCCAGTGTCCCTGACTACTATGTGTGGGGGAAGTGTGTCCAGCTGCAGCTCCTGACAGACCGCATGATGGCACTGGAGCTGCGGATGGACTCACTCTGGAGCATGCGTGATGCTGAGAATGTTGTGAATAGCACATTTAGTGAGTTGGTCACATCGCAGGTAAAGGTTAGGACAGATAGTGAATGGATGACCAAGAGACAAGGCAAGAGCAGGAAGGTAGTGCAGGAGTCCCCTGCGGTCATCTCCCTCCAAAACAGATATACCGTTTTGGATACTGTTGGGGGAGATGACTTACCAGGGGAAGGCACCAACAGCCAGGTTCCTGGCACCATGGGTGGCTCTGCTGCACAGAAGGGCGGGAAAAAGAGTGGGAGAGCTATAGTGATAGGGGACTCTATTGTAAGCGGAATAGATAGGAGTTTCTACGGCCGCAACCGAGACTCCAGATTGGGATGTTGCCTCCCAGGTGCAAGGGTCAAGGATGTCTCGGAACGGCTGCAGTGCATTCTGGAGAGGGAGGGTGAACAACCAGTTGTCATGGTACATGTAGGTACCAACGATATAGGTAAGAAGCGGAAAGAGGCCCTACAAGCTGAATTTAGGGAACTAGGAGTTAAATTAAAAAGTAGGACCTCAAAGGTAGTAATCTCTGGATTGCTACTAGTGCCACATGCTAATCAGAGTAGAGGGAGTAGGATAGATAGAATAAATACGTGGCTTGAGCAGTGGTGCAAGAGGGAGGATTCAAATTCCTGGGACATTGGAACCAGTTCTGGGGGAAGTGGGACCTGTACAAAAGGGACGGTCTGCACTTGGGCAGGACTGGAACTGATGTCCTAGAGGTAACATTTGCTAATGCAGTTCGGGAGTGTTTAAACTAATATGGCAGGGGGATGGGAACCTATGCAGCGAGACAGGGCAAAGTAATATGGAGTTAGAATCAGATGGTAGAAAGGTAAAAATCAATAGTGGAAGGCCAAGTAAACAAAGGCAAGAAACAAAAAGGGCCACACTACATCATAATTCTAAAAGGACAAAGGGTGTTAAAAAAACAAGCCTGAAGGCTTTGTGTCTTAATGCAAGGAGTATCCGTAATAAGGTGGATGAATTAACTGTGCAAATAGGTGTTAACAGATATGATGTGATTGGGATTACAGAGACGTGGCTCCAGGATGATCAGGGCTGGGAACTCAACATCCAAGGGTATTCAACATTCAGGAAGGATACAATAAAAGGAAAAGGAGGTGGGGTAGCATTGCTAGTTAAAGAGGAGATTAATGCAATAGTTAGGAAGGACATTAGCATGGCTGATGTGAAATCTATATGGGTAGAGCTGCAGAACACCAAAGGGCCAAAAAGTTAGTGGGAGTTGTGTACAGACCTCCAAACAGTAGTAGTGATGTTGGGGAGGGCATCAAACAGGAAATTAGGGGCGCATGCAATAAAGGTGCAGCAGTTATAATGGGTGACTTTAATATGCATATAGATTGGGCTAACCAAACTGGAAGCAATACAGTGGAGGAGGATTTCCTGGAGTGCATAAGGGATTTCTAGACCAATATGTCGAGGAACAACTCGGGGGGAGGTCATCTTAGACTGGGTGTTGTGTAATGAGAGAGGATTAATTAGCAATCTCGTTGTGCGAGGCCCCTTGGGGAAGAGTGACCATAATATGGTGGAATTCTACATTAGGAGAATGAAACAGTTAATTCAGAGACCATGGTCCAGAACTTAAAGAAGGGTAACTTTGAAGGTATGAGGCGTGAATTGGCTAGGATAGATTGGCGAATGATACTTTTAAGGGTTGACAGTGGATGGGCAATGGCAGACATTTAGAGACCGCATGGATGAACTACAACAATTGTACATCCCTGTCTGGCGTAAAAATAAAAAAGGGAAGGTGGCTCAACCGTGGCTATCAGGGGAAATCAGGGATAGTATTAAAGCCAAGGAAGTGGCATACAAATTGGCCAGAAATAGCAGCGAACCCGGGGACTGGGAGAAATTTAGAACTCAGCAGAGGAGGACAAAGGGTTTGATTAGGGCAAGGAAAATAGAGTACGAGAAGAAGCTTGCAGGGAACATTAAGACGGACTGCAAAAGCTTCCATAGATATGTAAAGAGAAAAAGGTTAGTAAAGACAAACGTAGGTCTCCTGCAGTCAGAATCAGGGGAAGTCATAATGGGGAACAAAGAAATGGCAGACCAATTGAACAAGTACTTTGGTTCGGTATTCACTAAGGAGGACACAAACAACCTTCCGGATATAAAAGGGGTCAGAGGGTCTAGTAAGAAGGAGGAACTGAGGGAAATCCTTATTAGTCGGGAAATTGTGTTGGGGAAATTGATGGGATTGAAGGCCGGTAAATCCCCAGGGACTGATGGTCTGCATCCCAGAGTACTTAAGGAGGTGGCCTTGGAAATAGCGGATGCATTGACAGTCATTTTCCAACATTCCATAGACTCTGGATCAGTTCCTATGGAGTGGAGGGTAGCCAATGTAACCCCAATTTTTAAAAAAGGAGGGAGAGAGAAAACGAGGAATTATAGACCGGTCAGCCTGACATCGGTAGTGGGTAAAATGATGGAATCAATTATTAAGGATGTCATAGCAGCGCATTTGGAAAAAGGTGACATGATAGGTCCAAGTTAGCATGGATTTGTGAAAGGGAAATCATGCTTGACAAATCTTCTGGAATTTTTTGAGGATGTTTCAGTAGAGTGGACAAGGGAGAACCAGTTGATGTGGTATATTTGGACTTTCAGAAGGCTTTCGACAAGGTCCCACACAAGAGATTAATGTGCAAAGTTAAAGCACATGGGATTGGGGGTAGTGTGCTGATGTGGATTGAGAACTGGTTGTCAGACAGGAAGCAAAGAGTAGGAGTAAATGGGTACTTTTCAGAATGGCAAGCAGTGACTAGTGGGGTACCGCAAGGTTCTGTGCTGGGGCCCCAGCTGTTTACATTGTACATTAATGATTTAGACGAGGGGATTAAATGTAGTATCTCCAAATTTGCGGATGACACTAAGTTGGGTGGCAATGTGAGCTGCGAGGAGGATGCTATGAGACTGCAGAGTGACTTGGATAGGTTCGGTGAGTGGGCAAATGCATGGCAGATGTGAGGTTATCCACTTTGGTGGTAAAAACAGAGAGACAGACTATTATCTGAATGGTGACAGATTAGGAAAAGGGGAGGTGCAACGAGACCTGGGTGTCATGGTACATCAGTCATTGAAGGTTGGCATGCAGGTACAGCAGCCAGTTAAGAAAGCAAATGGCATGTTGGCCTTCATAGCGAGGAGATTTGAGTACAGGGGCAGGGAGGTGTTACTACAGTTGTACAGGGCCTTGGTGAGGCCACACCTGGAGTATTGTGTACAGTTTTGGTCTCCTAACTTGAGGAAGGACATTCTTGCTATTGAGGGAGTGCAGCGAAGGTTCACCAGACTGATTCCCGGGATGGCGGGATTGACATATCAAGAAAGACTGGATCAACTGGGCTTGTATTCACTGGAGTTCAGAAGAATGAGAGGGGATCTCATCGAAATGTTTCAAATTCTGACGGGTTTAGACAGGTTAGATGCAGGAAGAATGTTCCCAATGTTGGAGAAGTCCAGAACCAGGGGTCACCGTCTAAGGATAAGGGGTAAGCCATTTAGGACCGAGATGAGGATAAACTTCTTCGCCCAGAGAGTGGTGAACCTGTGGAATTCTCTACCACAGAAAGTTGTTGAGGCCAATCACTAAATATATTCAAAAAGGAATTAGATGGAGTCCTTACTACTAGGGGGAATCAAGGGGTATGGCGAGAAAACAGGAATGGGGTACTGAAGTTGCATGTTCAGCCATGAACTCATTGAATGGCGGTGCAGGATCGAAGGGCTGAATGGCCTACTCCTGCACCTATTTTCTATGTTTCCATGTTTCACAAGTACTTCATTAGCTGTAAAGTGCTTTTAGACGTCTGGTGGTCATGAAAGGCGCTATATAAATGCAAGTCTTTTTTTTTTACTCTAGCTGTGGCCTAACTAGTGCTTTATACAGTTCAAGCATAACCTCCCTGCTCTTGTATTTTGTGCCTCAGCTAATAAAGGCAAATATTTTCGGAATGCCTTCTTAACCAACTATCTACCTAACCTGCTACCTTAAGGGATCTGTGGACATGCACTCCAAGGTCCCTTTGTTCCTCTACATTTCTCAGTGTCCTACCATTTAATGTGTATTCCTTTTTACTTGTTAGCCCTCCCCAAATGCATTCCCTCACACTTCTCCGGATTGAATTCCATTTGCCACTGTCCTGCCCACCTGACCAGTTGATTGATTGATATCTTCCTGCAGTCCGCAGCTTTCTTCTTCATTGTCAAGCACACAGCCGATTTTAGTATCATGAGGCTTTTCACCTAGGTCCCGACATCAGGATGTCCCAAAGCGTTTCCCGGCCAATGAAATACCTTTAAAATGTAGTCACTGTTGTAATGTAGGAAAACATGGCAGCCAATCTGCACACAGCAAAGTCCAGGAAACATCAGAGGTGTAACTGTTCTATAATAGTTCAAACAGACGGTGGAAGCCACAGCCCAGCAGCCTCGGAGCAAGATGCCGTGTGTAATGGAGAGATGTAGGGCTCAATTTTCCCAAAGCCCGCTTCTGGCATATTGCCACAGTTCCGCCCATTTTTCTGGACCTTCTGCGCATACGTGCAACAAAAAGTTAAATTTCTGACGTCGCTGCAATGGACGCACATGCGCAGTACAGCTCCGAGTTGGCAGTCGGCCATTTTTAAAGAGCCAGTTGTGTGTGTGAGAAGGAGTGTTGTGTGAGAGCATTGGAAAAATCAGAGCTGGAGCAATACAAGATGCAACGCGGTGCA
The DNA here is from genome assembly GCF_044704955.1 of Pristiophorus japonicus. Taxonomy (NCBI): domain Eukaryota; kingdom Metazoa; phylum Chordata; class Chondrichthyes; family Pristiophoridae; genus Pristiophorus; species Pristiophorus japonicus. The sequence continues at coordinate 220,466,689 of NC_091983.1, read as the reverse complement.
AGGACCAAGAATATTTTACAGGATGAAGTGGAGGCACTAGTTACTGTGATTGAGACCAGATGGCAGGAACTGGACACCAGCAAAGGTCACATAAAAGTTCCATCCAAAGAAATGAAGAAACGCTGGAACCAAGTTGCAGAAGATTACTGCACAATGGTGACCATCACGAGATCTGGAGGCCAGTGTCAAAAGAAGTGGCAGGACCTTGGTCAAGTAGTTAGTCGAAGTAATATTTTCATTTATTCAATGGAAATGCAATTGTCAGACCATCTGTATGTCCCACCCAGTAGAAATACACCCTCTTCAAAAAGTTAGGTTTTCATCTTTGCAGAGGAAGGTGGCACATAATAAAAGGGAAAGAACTCGAACAGGAGGTGGCCCAGCAAATCTGCACCCACTGACACCCTTGGAAGAGAAGGTTACTGTTTTGATGAGTCCTGTCTGGAGAAAAGCAATCACCACTGCACAAGCTGGGCCCACACTCGAGGGAGAGGGTAAGTCTTGCAAATTCATCGTGGTCCTTCAAATCAGCCTGTACCTGGCCTGCGCTGTGTGAGCCTACTCATGCCACCCACCCTGCCCTTCCTCTGCTGCTAACCATTTGTCTGTGTTCTGTTATATTTTGCAGCATTTGAGGCCAACCCTGACAATGCAGAAGAAGATTCAGACGCGGACGAGCCTGAAGAGAACATCTTCCAATCCAACCCTCCAGACCAAGAACATGGGGGTGAAGGGGAGGGGATGGAGCTGGATGAAGCCTCCACTGTTGTACTGACTTTGGAGGAGGTGCCACTCATTGAGGTGACAGCCTCTTCCGTGACTAGTGGTTTGAGTGCTGGAGGGACATTCCATGGTTTCACACTTTCCGAGGTTGTGGGTCCCAGTGGTGTGATGCAGCGAGGCACACCCAGGGCCCCACCTTCCGAGGTTGTGGGTCCCAGTGGTGGGGTGCAGCGAGGCACACCCAGGGCCCCACCTTCCGAGGTTGCGGGTCCCAGTGGTGGGGTGCAATGAGCCACACCCAGGGCCCCACCTTCCGAGGTTGCGGGTCCCAGTGGTGGGGTGCAGCGAGGCACACCCAGGGCCCCACCTTCCGAGGTTGCGGGTCCCAGTGGTGTGATACAGCGAGGCACACCCAGGGCACCACCTTCCGAGGTTGTGGGTCCCAGTGGTGTGATGCAGTGAGGCACACCCAGGGCCCCACCTTCCGAGGTTGCGGGTCCCAGTGGTGGGGTGCAGCGAGCCACACACGTGGGGAGGAGGGAAAGGAGAGCTGGACCGCACTCTCCTGAAGTGCAGGATCTAACAGATGTGGTTCAGATGATGTCATTGAGTGCGGGGAGCATTGACCTTACTTGATCTCGCCTGGACGCCATCAGTGGGGTGAGTGATGAGGTAGTGGGACTGTCGGGAGAAGTTACAGTAATGACACGAGAAATGGGAATGATATCCGGGACTATCAGTGAGGGAATAGTAGCCATGAAGGAGGGAATGTCAGAGGTAGTGCAAACACTGTCACTGACCATGAGGGAGGGAATGTTGCAGGTTGTTCAGACAGTTTTGGTCAACATGAGGCAGGGAATGTTGCAGATCATTGAGACACTGTCAGGGCGATTGAGGGATGGCATGTCGGAGTTAGCTGCTGCAAAAAGGGAATGCGCCCAGACCCCGTGTCCATTGATAGAATCAACTGTCACTCCCACTCCAATCCCCACACCAGCGTCTGGAGAGCCCAAAGCCGGGCCCTCCAACTTGCCGCCTGGGCCCTCCAACGTGCCGCCTGGGCCCTCCAACGTGCCGCCTGGGCCCTCCAACTTGCCGCCTGGGCCCTCCAACGTGCCGCCTGGGCCCTCCAACTTGCCGCCTGGGCCCTCCAACTTGCCGCCTGGGCCCTCCAACGTGCCACCTGGGCCCTCCAACGTGCCGCCTGACGCCGATGCCCCCCACCCCCTCCCCCGGCAACAGGTGCACAGTACCCGAGATCTTAGAAAGAATAAGCTTGGTACCAAGCCCAGAAACACTGCGCCACTGCCTGTGGGCAGAGGTGGTGGAGAGTCTAAGACCAAGCACAGCAGGGGGTCTTAGAATAAGGTGGAGGAGAGATGGGTGCAGCCTTTCTTTGCTGCTGCTGCTGTTGTTATTATTGTTGTTAATGTTGTAACTGTTCTCAAATTTAAAGTTTTTTGTAAGTTATGTAAATTTACAAGTTTAAAAGTCTGTAAGTGATCTTAAAGTTTTTAAGTGATCTTAAAGAATGATCTTAAAGTAAAGTTTGATACAAGAATAATTTCATTAAAGTTAAATTAAGTACAAAGGACTAGATGTTTCCCAACCCCTTTTTTCGCCACACTCAGCCAAGATGCGCCGACTTTGTGCGCCCAAAACGTACCGAGTATCCTGGCCCCTCTGCCGAGTGTCCCGGGTCCTGGCACGGCGTTCATGGTGAAGTCGGGGGCGGAGCTACAGCCCTACGCCATAAACATTGCCGGTAGCTGTCCGCTTGAGGATGCTCCTCGCCCTCCCAACGAGTCCTGCAAGCTGTCAGCAGGACCCGATGCACGTCACCCCTATCCCTGACCGAAGGGACGTCCCATTGCTCACCTCCCCTATCCCTGACCGAAGGGACGACCCAATGCTCACCTCCCCTATCCCTGACCGAAGGGACGTCCCATTGCTCACCTCCCCTATCCCTGACCGAAGGGACGTCCCATTGCTCACCTCCCCTATCCCTGACCAAAGGGACGCCCCATTGCTCACCTCCCCTATCCCTGACCGAAGGGACGACCCATTGCTCACCTCCCCTATCCCTGACCGAAGGGACGTCCCATTGCTCACCTCCCCTATCCCTGACCGAAGGGACGTCCCATTGCTCACCTCCCCTATCCCTGACCGAAGGGACGACCCATTGCTCACCTCCCCTATCCCTGACCGAAGGGACGACCCATTGCTCACCTCCCCTATCCCTGACCGAAGGGACGACCCATTGCTCACCTCCCCTATCCCTGACCGAAGGGACGTCCCATTGTTCACCTCCCCTATCCCTGACCGAAGGGACGACCCATTGCTCACCTCCCCTATCCCTGACCGAAGGGACGTCCCATTGTTCACCCCTCCCCTATCCCTGACCGAAGGGACGTCCCATTGCTCACCTCCCCTATCCCTGACCGAAGGGACGACCCATTGCTCACCTCCCCTATCCCTGACCGAAGGGACGTCCCATTGCTCACCTCCCCTATCCCTGACCGAAGGGACGTCCCATTGCTCACCTCCCCTATCCCTGACCGAAGGGACGTCCCATTGCTCACCTCCCCTATCCCTGACCGAAGGGACGACCCATTGCTCACCTCCCCTATCCCTGACCGAAGGGACGTCCCATTGCTCACCTCCCCTATCCCTGACCGAAGGGACGACCCATTGCTCACCTCCCCTATCCCTGACCGAAGGGACGTCCCATTGCTCACCTCCCCTATCCCTGACCGAAGGGACGTCCCATTGCTCACCTCCCCTATCCCTGACCGAAGGGACGCCCCATTGCTCACCTCCCCTATCCCTGACCGAAGGGACGTCCCATTGTTCACCCCTCCCCTATCCCTGACCGAAGGGACGACGCATTGCTCACCTCCCCTATCCCTGACCGAAGGGACGTCCCATTGCTCACCTCCCCTATCCCTGACCGAAGGGACGCCCCATTGCTCACCTCCCCTATCCCTGACCGAAGGGACGTCCCATTGCTCACCTCCCCTATCCCTGACCAAAGGGACGACCCATTGCTCACCTCCCCTATCCCTGACCGAAGGGACGTCCCATTGCTCACCTCCCCTATCCCTGACCGAAGGGACGACCCATTGCTCACCTCCCCTATCCCTGACCGAAGGGACGTCCCATTGCTCACCTCCCCTATCCCTGACCGAAGGGACATCCCATTGCTCACCTCCCCTATCCCTGACCGAAGGGACGACCCATTGCTCACCTCCCCTATCCCTGACCGAAGGGACGTCCCATTGCTCACCTCCCCTATCCCTGACCGAAGGGACGCCCCATTGCTCACCTCCCCTATCCCTGACCGAAGGGACGTCCCATTGCTCACCTCCCCTATCCCTGACCGAAGGGACGTCCCATTGCTCACCTCCCCTATCTCTGGCCAAAGGGACGTCCCATTGCTCACCTCCCCTATCCCTGACCGAAGGGACGACCCATTGCTCACCTCCCCTATCCCTGACCGAAGGGACGACCCATTGCTCACCTCCCCTATCCCTGACCGAAGGGACGTCCCATTGCTCACCTCCCCTATCCCTGACCGAAGGGACGACCCATTGCTCACCTCCCCTATCCCTGACCGAAGGGACGTCCCATTGCTCACCTCCCCTATCCCTGACCGAAGGGACGTCCCATTGCTCACCTCCCCTATCCCTGACCGAAGGGACGACCCATTGCTCACCTCCCCTATCCCTGACCGAAGGGACGACCCATTGCTCACCTCCCCTATCCCTGACCGAAGGGACGACCCATTGCTCACCTCCCCTATCCCTGACCGAAGGGACGTCCCATTGTTCACCTCCCCTATCCCTGACCGAAGGGACGACCCATTGCTCACCTCCCCTATCCCTGACCGAAGGGACGTCCCATTGTTCACCCCTCCCCTATCCCTGACCGAAGGGACGTCCCATTGCTCACCTCCCCTATCCCTGACCGAAGGGACGACCCATTGCTCACCTCCCCTATCCCTGACCGAAGGGACGTCCCATTGCTCACCTCCCCTATCCCTGACCGAAGGGACGTCCCATTGCTCACCTCCCCTATCCCTGACCGAAGGGACGTCCCATTGCTCACCTCCCCTATCCCTGACCGAAGGGACGACCCATTGCTCACCTCCCCTATCCCTGACCGAAGGGACGTCCCATTGCTCACCTCCCCTATCCCTGACCGAAGGGACGACGCATTGCTCACCTCCCCTATCCCTGACCGAAGGGACGACCCATTGCTCACCTCCCCTATCCCTGACCGAAGGGACGCCCCATTGCTCACCTCCCCTATCCCTGACCGAAGGGACGTCCCATTGCTCACCTCCCCTATCCCTGACCGAAGGGACGTCCCATTGCTCACCTCCCCTATCCCTGACCAAAGGGACGACCGATTGCTCACCTCCCCTATCCCTGACCGAAGGGACGTCCCATTGCTCACCTCCCCTATCCCTGACCGAAGGGACATCCCATTGCTCACCTCCCCTATCCCTGACCGAAGGGACGACCCATTGCTCACCTCCCCTATCCCTGACCGAAGGGACGTCCCATTGCTCACCTCCCCTATCCCTGACCGAAGGGACGCCCCATTGCTCACCTCCCCTATCCCTGACCGAAGGGACGTCCCATTGCTCACCTCCCCTATCCCTGACCGAAGGGATGTCCCATTGCTCACCTCCCCTATCTCTGGCCAAAGGGACGTCCCATTGCTCACCTCCCCTATCCCTGACCGAAGGGACGTCCCATTGCTCACCTCCCCTATCCCTGACCGAAGGGACATCCCATTGCTCACCTCCCCTATCCCTGACCGAAGGGACGTCCCATTGCTCACCTCCCCTATCCCTGACCGAAGGGACGTCCCATTGCTCACCTCCCCTATCCCTGACCGAAGGGACATCCCATTGCTCACCTCCCCTATCCCTGACCGAAGGGACGACCCATTGCTCACCTCCCCTAGCCCTGACCGAAGGGACGTCCCATTGCTCACCTCCCCTATCCCTGACCGAAGGGACGACCCATTGCTCACCTCCCCTATCCCTGACCGAAGGGACTCCCACACCGGCCTGCAGCAACTTGTTTCTGGCTATTTGAACCCCTGAAAGGAGTTGATCCCAAGTTTCTGAGGAACATGCGATTTGCCAAAAAGCACAACAAGAAAGGAACGGGGAAGGTTGAAGGCAAAAATAAAAAGGAACAACTGTCTTGATGAGCTAACATCTAGTATCCTTGAGAATGGCAGCCCTGTGATATATTGTATTCCAAATTGTTTATTTTGAATAAAACCCAAGTGGTTGGTATTGTGTTCCTAACACAGATGTGACTGCACACACGGAGGTTAAAGTAACAGTGCCCTCAGTCTTTAATAAGACATTCCAGAGTGAGGAACAGGCCTTAGGGGCCGGCTTATATACAGTGCTCCCAAGGAATGCTGGGATCCCTTGGGACTTCACGGGATGCGCTCCCTGGTGGCGGAACATGGAGTGCATGCTTTACAGATACTCAACATCACGCCCCACCAAAGTCAAAGTGAAAACTATTTACAAGGTGAGGTGGTCGGGAGCCTTTCTTTCCCTGGTGGGCTGCCTCGGTACAAATGTCTGTTCTGGTGTGTTGGCTGTGCCCTCGCTGGGCTGGTGTGTTGTTGGCCCTGCAGGGCTGCTAGGTGAGCCTGGCCTTGCTGGGCTGTTGGACGTGATGGGTTCGATTTCCTGGTCTGGGGTGGTGTCATTGATCCTTTGGGTGTGTGTTGTGGGCTCGAAAAATGTGGTGTCTGCTGTGGGTTGTTCAGGGCAGTCTGTGAACTACAGCCTCGTTTGGTCCAGGTGCTTTCTGCAAATTTGTCCGTTGTCTAGTTTGACGACAAACACCCTATTCCCTTCTTCAGCTATCACCGTGCCCGCGATCCACTTAGGACCATGACCATAGATTAGCAAATACACAGGGTCAGATCAGATCAATTTCCCATGACACAGTGGTGCGACCATCGTTTACATTTTGTTGCTGCCGCCTGCTCTCTACCTGATCATGCAGGTTGGGGTGAACCAGTGGGAGTCTGGTTTTAAGTGTCTTTTTCATGTGTAGCTCAGCCGGGGGCACCCCTGTGAGCGAGTGGGGGCTCGTGCGGTAGCTGAGCAGTACTCTGGACAGGCGGGTTTGGAGTGAGCCTTCTGTGACTCGTTTAAGGGTCTGTTTGATTGTTTGTACTGCCCGCTCTGCCTATCCATTGGAGGCTGGTTTAAACGGGGCCGAGGTGACATGTTTGATCCCATTACGGGACATGAATTCTTTAAATTCGGCACTGGTGAAACATGGCCCGTTGTCACTGACCAGTATGTCAGGCAGGCCGTGGGTGACAAACATGGCCCTCAGGCTTTCAATGGTGGCGGTGCTTCCCGACATTATTTCACATTCAATCCATTTTGAAAATACATCCACCACCACCAGGAACATTTTACCGAGAAACGGGCCCGCATAGTCGACATGGATCCTCGACCATGGTCTGGAGGGCCAGGACCAGAAATTTAGTGGTGCCTCTCTGGGCGCATTGCTCAGCTGAGCACATACGCTGCATTGCCGTACACAGGACTCTAAGTCAGAGTCGATACCGGGTCACCACACGTGGGATCTGGCTATCGCTTTCATCATTACTATACCCGGGTGTGTGCTGTGGAGATCCGAGATGAACGTCTCCCTGCCCTTTTTTGGCAGCACTACGCGGTTACCCCACAACAGGCAGTCTGCCCGAATGGACAGCTCGTCCTTTCGCTGTTGGAACGGCTTGATTGGCTCTTACATTTCAATGGGGATGCTGGCCCAGCTCCCATGCAGTACACAGTTTTTTTACTAGGGACAGTAGAGGATCTTGGCTGGTCCAAGTCCTAATCTGACGGGCTGTGACAGGTGACTTATAATTTTCAAACGCTTCCATGATCATCAACAAGTCTGCGGGCTGCGCCACCATCAATAAGTTAGCAGGCTGCGCCATTTCCAACCCCGTGGTGGGCAATGGTAGCCGACTGAGAGCATCCGTACAGTTCTCGGTGCCTGGCCTGTGGCGGATGGTATAGTTATACGCTGATAGCGCGAGTGCCCACCTTTGTATGCGGGCTGAGGCATTAGTATTTATCCCCTTGTTTTCAGTGAACAGGGATGTGAGGGGCTTGTGATCCGTTTCCAGCTCAAATTTGAGGCCAAACAGGGACTGATGCATTTTCTTTACCCCGAACACACAAGCGAATGCTTCTTTCTCAATCATGCTGTAGGCCTTCTCGGCCTTAGACAAGATCCTGGAAGCATAGACGACAGGTTGCAACTTCCTCGCAATGTTAGCTTGTTGTAATACACACCCGACTCCGTACGACGACACGTCACATGCTAGCACAAGTCTTTTACACGGGTTATACAATACAAGCAGCTTGTTGGAGCATAAAATGTTTCTGGCTTTCTCAAAAGCAATTACTTGTTTTTTTTCCCCGTACCCAGTTCTCACCTTTGCGCAATAACACATGTAGGGGCTCTAAGAGGGTGCTCAACCCCGATAGGAAGTTACCAAAATAGTTGAGGAGTCCCAGGAACGACCGTAGCTCCGTGACATTCTGTGGCCTGCGCGCGACCCTGATAGCCTCTGTCTTGGCATCTGTGGGCCGAATGCCGTCCGCCGCGATCTTTCTCCCCAAAACCTCCACTTCTGTTGCCATGAAGGTGCATTGCGACCTCTTCAGCCGCAGCCTTACGCGGACCTCCTCCAGGTTTTGTAGGTGCTCGGCGGTGTCCCGACCAGTGACCAATATGTCATCCTGAAAGACCACCGTGTGTTGTACTGACTTGAGGAGGCTCTCCATGTTTCTCTGGAAGATCGCTGCAGCTGACCGAATTCCAAACAGGCATCTGTTGCAGATGAACAGTCCATTTTGCATGTTGATGCAGGTGAGGCCCTTCGAAGACTCCTCCAGCTCCTGCATCATGTAGGCCGAAGTCAGGTCGAACATTATGAACGTCTAGCCCCCTGCCAGCGTCGCAAATAGGTCGTCTGTCTTAGGTAGCGGGTATTGGTCCTGTAGCGAGAAACGATTAATAGTTACTTTATAATAGTCACAAATCCTGACGGTGCCATCACTTTTAAGTACTGGAACAATTGGTCTGGCCCACTCGCTGAATTCCACTGGGGAGATGATGCCCTTGTGTTGTAGCCTGTCCAGCTCGATTCCCACTTGCTCCCTCATCATGTGAGGTACCGCTCGTGCCTTGTGGTGAATGGGTCGTGCCTCTGAGACCAAGTGGATCCGCACCTTCGCCCCGGCAAAGTTTCCAATGCCTGGCTCAAAAAGGGAAGGAAATTTGTTGAGAACCTGGGTACATGAGGCCTCATCGACATGTGATAGCGCTCGGATGTCATCCCAGTTCCAGCGGATTTTGCCCAGCCAGCTCCTTCCAAGCAGTGTGGGACAATCCAGAGTGGCAGTTCGTGCACCGTGCCCTCGTAGGTGACCTTGACCATGGCGCTGCCCACGACAGTGATAAGCTCTTTGGTGTACGTTCTCAGTTTCATGTGGATGGGGCTCAGAGCTGGTCTGAATGCCTTGTTGCACCACAGTCTCTCAAACATCTTTTTACGCATGATGGATTGGCTAGCGCCAGTGTCCAGTTCCATGGCTACGGGTAAGCCATTCAATTATACGTTTAGCATTATAGGTGGACATTTCGTTGAAAATGTGTGCACCCCGTGTACTTCAGCATCTGCCTCCTCTCTCAGGCTCGAAATTGCTTTGATCCACCATGGACCGATCTTCCTCTGCCACGTGGTGGTTATCAGGTTTTGCAGAGCTTGCAGCTCGTTTGCAAGCTCATTGAAGGTGCCCCATTGTTCCACAGCTCTTGCAAACATACCCTTTGAAGCAGCATGAATAGGCTGAATGGAAGCCTCCACAACACCAACAAGGTGTGAATTGCCTTGCATTCATCCTTTGTTGTGGACTCTGAGTCATCTGGGTCACCTGAGGCCTGCTGGCAGTTGCAGACTCGTGGGTTCTGCCCTGTACATTCCTGCTCGCAAAGACAGTTCCAGTTAATTTATGAACATTGCTAGCACTTGTGTGCTGAGAGATTTGTTTGTTGTTATCACTGGTGGACATAAACGCCTGTGCTATCGCAATGGCCTTACTGAGGGTCGGTGTCTTTACAGTCAAAAGTTTTCGTTGGATGGTCTCGTGGCCAATGCCCAGTAAAAAAAAGTCTCTGAGCATTTGCTCCGTGTAGCCATCAAACTCACATTGTCCTGCAAGTCGCCTTAGCTCGGCGACGTAGCTCACCACTTCCTGACCTTCAGATCGCTGGTACGTATAGAACCGATAACTCGCCATCAGCACGCTCTCCCTCGGGTTAAGATGCTCCTGAACCAGTGTACACAGCTCCTCATATGACTTATCTGTGGGTTTCACCGGAGCCAGAAGATTCTTCATGAGGCTGTAGGTCGGTGCCCCACTGACTGTGTGGAGGACCGCTCTCCTTTTTGCAGCGCTTCCTTCTCCGTCCAGCTCGTTGGTTAAAAGTACTGGTCTAGCCGTTCAACATAGGCTTCCCAGTCCTCACCCTCTGAGTACTTCTCCAGGATGCCCATGGTTTGCTGCATCTTTGCGTTGGATTCGTATACTCGTCGCCAGTTATTGTGTTCCTAACACAGATGAGGCTGCACACAGGGAGGTTAAAGTAACAGTGACCTCAGTCTTTAATAAGGCACTCCAGAGTGAGGAACAGGCTTTAGGGGCCGGCTTATATACAGTGCTACCATGGGATGCTAGGATCTCTTGGGACTTCAGGGAATGAGCTCCCTGGTGGCGGAACATGGAAGTGCATGCTTTACAGATACACAACAGTTGGAACTTTAGAAAAAAAACTTGTTTCTGGCATAAAGGTAGGATTTCTATTTTTTATTTGTTATTGATTGATTGCTTATTACTTTTTGTGCTTTGTTTTGGGCTTTGTAAGTCTTGATGCTTTAAATGTACTAACCTGCGCCGATTTCTTAACTGCCCGCTATGTTTTTCAGAGCTGGCCACATACGCTGACCGAAGTCGAATTAGAGTAAGTTTTTGCTGGCCAAAGTGGCATAAATGGCCAAAACTGGCGTAAGTGGCTGGGAACGCCCCCTTTTGAAAAAAAAAACTCAACTAAAAAAATTGTACCTAACTGAGTTACTCTGGAGCAAGTTTATTGGGGGAAATTGTGTTTTTTAACTTACGCCAGAAAAACCAACTTACTCCAAAACAATTGAAGCAAGTCATGGCCAAAATTGAGCCCAAAAGAACTGTTAAACATTTGAATAAAATATATTTGACATTAAAACTGAATCATGTTCCATTAACACAGCATAGCAATATGGAACAGCTCCAAACAGTAAAGATGTCCATGTGAAATAGTTGTCGCTGAGCCCTCAGGCATCAGTAAAGCGTTCACGGATGAGCTGCTGGCGCAAGGCTCGAGCAAACGTTAAAGAGGCACGACGGCCCGCCCTCCTCCGTCGTTGTGCTCCGGCCTCAGACACTTGCATGGCTTCCTCATCCTTATCTTCATCCTCCTGCTCCTCCTCCTGCTCAGCACCTGCATCTTCCACATCATTATCATCAGCCACTCTCACCCAGGTGGGTCTTCCACTACCAGGTGCTGCTGCCTCATGATGACTAAGTTATGCAGCATGCAGCACACAACAGTGAACTGACCAACAATCTCAGGGGAGTACAGCAAGTAGCCTCCAGAATGGTCCAGGCATCGGAAACGCTGTTTCAAGATGCCAATGGTCCTCTCTATGACGCTGCGTGTCGCAATGTGCAACATGTTGTATTGACGGTCAGCTTCTGTCTGGGTTACGCGTTGGGGCGTCATGAGCCAGGTGGCGAGACCGTACCCTTTGTCTCCCAGTAGCCAGCTCTGCCCTTCTGGCTGCTGCTGAAACATGGCAGATATAACGCTGTCGCATAGAATGAACGCATCATGGGTGCTTCCAGGGTATCTTGCATCGACTGACATGATATGATGTCGTCACACACGAGCTGCACATCAATGGAGTGGAAGCCTTTTCTGTTCCTGTACATCTCGGGATCCTTCAAAGGTGCTCGCAAGGCGATGTGGGTACAATCAATGCAGCCCTGTACCTTGGGGAAGCCAGCAATCCTGGAGAAGCCCACAGCCCTGTCATGGATTGCTTGGGCGGTCAGGGGGAACTTTATGTAGTCATTCCTCCGGGCGTATAGTGCAGCCATCACCTGGCGAATGCAGACATGTATTGCATGTTGAGAGATGGCGCACGCATTCCCAGTTGTAGCTTGAAATGAGCTGGAGGCATAGAATGAAAGTGCAGTTATAACCGTCACTTCAACTGACAAAGCAGTTCTCTTGATGCTTCTCGGCTGCAGGTCTGCTTTCACCAACTCTCAGTTACAACTTCTTTGCAGAAATGCAGCTTCTAACACAGTCTGCATTACTCGGGTGGAGGTACGAACGCCTGTCTCGATATACCCGAGGTGGATAAGGCCTCCTGCCCAGCATCCTACGGGCTCTGATGTTTCTGATGCGATGACGTCGAATCAATTGTCTCCTACGATGCAGAAGGCTCACACAAGGTATGGCATTGTCAGTATTGCCCCCATACTTAAATTTAACCTTTGAAAGAAGCTCAAAACGGCAGGAAAGCAGGCAGCACAGGTTCGCAGTTCTCTCCCCAAGGTCTGTATGGATGGACCACATGACTTCTCTCTCTCTCCCCCCCCCCGCCCCCCCCTTAACTAATTGCAGTCTTGTGATTTCTCCTCTCTCTCCCCCCGCACTCATTGCAGTTTTCAGGAGCCTTCCGATCGGGACCTCGCTCCCCGGGCTCGAAGCTTTCCAATCGGCACCTTGCTCTCTCTCTCTCTTCCTCCCCCCCACGGCTTGTTTCCTAGTCGAGCCCCTGTGTCTGGGCGCGGGGCCGATTCTGCCGGCCCTCCAGCCCTGCTTCAAGACGTTCGGTGGTGGCGTGTGAGTGAGTAAAAAAATGAGAAAACTTCTGAAATCCAACAAATTTACATTTACTACATTGACAGGTTAAAAAAAAGTTGAACTTTATTATTGAGTTGGAGCGTGTTCTTGACTCCCTCCAAAATCTTCGATTTAAAAACAATGGCGTCTTTCAGCACCGATTTCTCAATGTGCGCTGGTTTTCTTAAGTGCCCAGAAGGTTTTTCGGGAGTGGCCAGATACGCCGACCTAGGAGGAAAAAATGTTGGCCAAACTGTGAAAAATTATAAAAACTGGCACAGACATGAGGGAACTCCTAATACGGGAAAAAACCTGGCAGATCTTGGAAACTTGGAAAAAAATAAATACACCAAAAAACGGCACATGCCAAAAAAACGGTGCAAATGACCGGGGAAAATTGAGCCCACGGTGAGTGTAGCGAGCTGCCACCTTGGAGTTTCAGCGAGTTCATGTGCACGAGGGAGTATCAAGATTGCAGTCTCTGAACAGAGGCAAGTAACCCTACACACCACGGCCCTCAGAGAACGTGAAAAGGAGCGGGGGAGATGTTAGAGGAGAAACAAAAACAAATTCTTAGAGATTAAAAGAAAAGAGATGGAACAAGGCAAAAAGGACTGATGGAAGCAGAGAGTTTTTGAAGCTGTTTGTGCTGTTACAATGTCACTTACACAGCTGTCCAAGAGTTTCAGATAACAACAAATGGGCCCCAGTCCCCCGGCCAGTCACCACTCCCAGCACAGGTGGTGAAACACAGCCTTATGACAGGTTGTGGACTCTATCTCCTGAGCACCAGGAGACACCGACTGCCATATGTTCCACTCCCACATGCACTCCACAGCTGCACAGCTGCAAACTAAAAATCATCTTTCAAACCATTTGTGTAATATTCATTCAGGCCAAAAGCAAGGCGCATGGCTCAAAATAGCAATTGAAAATATAATTGCAGAATGCTGGAAATACACATCAGGTCAGTCAACATCTGTAAAGAGTAGAATTGCAACAGTGCAGAAGGAGGCCATTCAGCCCATCGAGCACAAGCACACTCTCTGCAAGAGCACTTCATCTGGTCCCATTTCCCCGCCCCTTTTCCCGTAGCCCTGCAAATTTTTTCCTCCTTCAGGTACTCATCCAATTCCCTTTTGAAAGCCACGGATGAGTCTGTCTCCACCACCCTTTCAGGCAGTGCATTTCTAAGGTGACATCAGCGAAAAGTGGAAAAAAGTCAAAGCTAAAGGCACTATATCTGAATGCGCAAAGCATTCACACCAAAATAAATGAATTAATAGCACAGATAGAAATTAATAGCTTTGAACTAATAGCCATTACAGAGACTTGGTTGCAAAGTAACCAAGGTTGGGAACTAAATATTCCAGGATACTTCACATTTCGAAGAGATAGGCAAAATGGAAAACGAGGGGTTGCCCTGATAATAAAGGATGGGATAACGAAAGTCGAGAGAAAGGATCTTAGCTTCGAAAATCAACAAGTAGAATCAGTTTGGGTGGAGCTAAAAAACAGCAAGGGGCAGAAAACATTGGTGGGAGTTGTTTATAGATCCCCAAACAGTAATTGTAATGTAGGGCACAGTATCAATCAGGAAATTAGAGGTGAATGTAACATGGGTAATACACTTGGGGGACTTTAATCCACATATAGACTAGGCAAACCAAATTTGCAGTAATAATGAGGATGAATTCATGAAATGTATATAAAATAGTTTTCTAGATTGAGGAAACAACCAGGGAGCAGGCTATTTTAGATCTAGTATTTTGCAATGAGAAAGTGTTAATTAATAACCTTGTAGTAAAGAGGCCCTTAGGGAAGAGTGACCATAATATGATAGGAATGTATATTAAGTTTGAAAGTGATTTAGTTAAATCTGAAACTAGGGTCTTAAACCTAAACAAAGCAAACGATGTAGGTATTAGGGGTAAGTTGGCTAAGGTAGATTGGGGAACCACATTAAACTGTATGATGGTAGATGAGCAATGGCTTGCGTTTAAAGAATTAATACATAATTTACAACAAATATACATTCTGTTGAGGCACAAAAACCCCAGGAAAAGTGGTCCAACCGTGGCTAACAAGAGAAGTTAAAGATAGTATTAGATCAAAGGAAGAGGCTTATAATGTTTCCAAAAAGAGCAGTAAGCCTGAGGATTGGGAGGATTTTAGAATTCAGCAAAGGAGGACCAAGAAATTGATAACAAAATGGAAAATAAAATATGAGAGTAAACTAGCGAGAGACATAAAAACACTGTCAAAGCTTCTATAGGTATGTAAAAAGGAAAAGGTTAGCGAAAGTAAATGTGGGTCCCTTACAGGCTGAGACAGGAGAAATTATAATGGGGAGTAAAGAAATGGCAGAGTAATTAAACAAAAAAATTTGTGTCTGTCTTCACGGAAGATGACACAAAAAAACTTCCCGGAAATGGAGAACCAAGGGTCTAGCGAGAACGAGTTTAGTAATAAATTAGTACTGGAGAAATTAATGGGGCTGTAAGCCAATGGACCTGATGGCTGACATCCTAGGGTTTTGAAAGAGGTTGCCGTAGAGATAGTGGATGCATTGTTGTCATCTTTCAATATTCCATAGATTCTAAAAAGGTTCCCACGTATTGGAAGATAGAAAATGTAACCCCGCCGTTTAAGAAAGGAGGGAGAAAACGGGGAACTACAGACCAGTTAGCCTGACATCAGTAGTAGGGAAAATGCTAGAATCTATTATTAAGGACGTGGTAACAGGGGCACTTAGAAAATAATAATAGGATTGGGCAGAGTCAATACGGATTTATGAAAAGGAAATCATGTTTGACAAATCTGTTAAGAGTGTTTTGAGGTTGTAACTAGCAGAATAGATAAAGAGGTACCAGTGGATGTGGTGTATTTGGATTTTCAGAAGGTATTCGATAAGGTGCCACACAAGAGGTTATTAAACACAGTTAGGACTCATGGAATTGGGGGTAATATACTAGCATGGATTGAAGATTGGTTCATGGACAGAAAACAGAGGGTTGGAATAAATGGGTCATTTTCGGGTTGGCAGACTAACGAGAGGGGTACCGCAAGGATCAATGCTTGGAGCCCTAGCTATTCACAATGTATATCAATGATTTGGATGAGGGGACCAAATGTAATATATCCAAGTTTGCTGATGATACAAAGCTAGGTGGGAATGTAAGTTGTGAGGAGGATGCAAAGAGACTTCAAGGGGATATAGACAGGCTAAGTGAGTGGACAAGAACATGGCAAATGGAATATAATGTGAAGAAATGTGAAGTTATCCACTTTGGCAAGAAAAATAGAAAAGCAGAGTATTTTTTAAATCGTGAGAGATTGGGAAATGTTGGTGTTCAGAGGGACCTGGGTGTCCTTGTACACAAATCACTGAAAGTTAACATGCAGGTACAGCAAGCAATTAAGAAAGCAAATGGTATGTTGGCCTTTATTACAAGAGGATTTGAGTATGAGTAAAGACATCTTACTGCATTTATATAGGGCCCTGGTGAGACTGCACCTGGAGTATTGCATACAGTTTTGGTCTCCTTACCGAAGTTCACCAAACTGATTCCTGGACTGGTGGGATTTTCCTATGAGGAGACATTGAGTAGACTACGCCTATATTCTCGAGAGTTTAGAAGAATGAGAGGTGTTCTCACTGAAACATACAAGATTCTAAGAGGGATTGACAGGGTATGTGCTGAGAGATTGTTCTCCCTGGCTGGGGAGTCCAGAACGAGGGGGCATAGTCTCAAGATAAGGACTTGGCTATTTAGGACTGAGATGAGGAGAAATTTCTGAGATGAGAAATTTCTTCACTCAAAGGGCTGTGAATCTTTGGAATTGTTTACCCTTAGGGGCTGTGGATGCTCAGAAGGTTGAGCATATTCAAGGCTGAAATCGCTAGATTTTTGGGCACTAAGGGAATCAATCGACATGGGGATAGTGGGGTTGATGTTCAACCATGATCTTATTAATGGTGGAGCAGGCTTGAAGGGCCATATGGCCTATTCCTGCTCCTATATCTTATGTTCTTATGTCCCTCAGTGCACAGCAGTGTCAGCCTAGATTATGTGCTCAAGGCTCTAGAGTGGGACTTGAAACCACAACATCTTGATTGAGAGGCAACAGTGCTACCACTTAGACATGGCTGACACCTTAACATGACATGTACTCTGCTGATTTAATTTTCCCCGTTTTCTGGCGTATAGCCAGAGTTGCGCCACTTAATGAGGTAAATAAATGCGCCAGAAAAAAATCTCTGAAGTTTCTCCAATGTTTGGGCTGTAATCTGCAACCGCGCAGCATGGCCAATCGCCTCAGGGAGTGGAGCCTGCAGTCTGCGCTGAAAAAAGGAGCCGGGCCTTCTACGCATGCACGGGGGAAAAAAATGACGTTCTTGACGTTGCTGAAATGGTCGCGCATGTGCAGTAGAGCTTAAAGAAAGGCGAATGGCAGGCAGTGTTGGCTTGTGGATGGCAGCCATGAGAGGTGGCAACAGGGAATGGACAGTCAGCATCAGGCCACAGGACTCATGTTAGGTCCTTCAAAACTGCTCAGTGGTAAGTAAGTAACATCACCACCTAGTTTGGAGACCGGGCTTAAAGGACTCAAGTCACAGGGAGGTAAAATGAATAGGGAGCATAATTATGACAGAAAGCAGGCACGACGAGAATTGCAATCACAGGGAAGTATTACAAGAAATAAGTCTGACAGTTTAGTGGAAGAGAGGGAGAATATGAGATAGAATAGAACAAATTTGAGAGAGGAATGACATCACGATTACAATACCAGAAATGGATGCATCTCTCGAGAGACTGAACTCATAACTACCACCCAATACCATCAAAGATCAGTGATGCAAACCTAATGCTGCATCTGAAGTATTTCACTGCAAATGGAAGCAACAGTGACGTCCTACTATGCAAGAACAATTCTACTGTCTGTAAACTCTCCATTTTACTGGGGGTCGTACTTCGAGCCTGCTCCCTCCCCCGCTGAGCCTCTCCGATCCCGAGTGCATACCTTCCCGGTCTGTGGCCCCTGAGTGCGTGCCGGTTAGTGCGCTCCCTTCCCCGCTGAGCCTCTCCGATCCCGAGTGAGTGCTGTTCCAGGTCTGCTCCGTTTCCCGCCCCTAGCCCAGGCCGAATGACCTCCGATGTACTTACCTGCGCCGATTTCTTTAACTCTCCGCAAGGGTTTCTCGAGAGGCCACATACGCTGGCCTAAGTAGAAATGGAGTAACTATCAGCTGGCCAAAGTTGCTGAAATGGCCAGAATTGCCGTAGGTGACAGGTTACGCCCCCTTTTGATGAAAAAGAAACTTACCTAAAAAAAAACCTAACTATTATGTATGTAGGCACCTTGTTAATGGCTCCACGAGGCAGGGGTATGGTACTCAAACTGTGAGGACTGTAGTCCTTTATTTGCAGCTCCTTGAGTGAGGACACCAAGCTGTGAGCTCCCTTTTATACTGGGTTACCTGCAGTGTGCAGGTGACCCTTAGGTCTCCAGCAGCAGCACCCTCTGGTGTGTACAGGGTCAAGGTACATTCAGTGTTGCAGACATCATATAACAGTACAAGCATGCATACATAACACTAACTAAATAAGTTACGCTGGTGTAAATTGATTGGAAAACTGGGGATTTTTAAGTTAGGCCAGAAAAAGCAGCCTACTCTAAAAAAAATGGTGCAAGTACTGGGGAAAATTGAGCCCATAGTTCTGCATCCAACTTTGTTGATTGTTGCTCCGCAGTGACTGGACAGGTTAGTCAACTCCAGTAATATCGCTAGATCTTTTCCAACTTAATCTTTAACCAATACAACACCATTTGTGAAATATTAATCTCAACCAATTTTCATAGAATGGTTACAGCACAGTCGGAGGCCATTCAGCCTGTCGAGCCCTTGCCAGCTCTCTGCAAGAGTAATTCACCGTGTCCCACTCTCTCTACCCTTTCTCTGTAACCCTGCAGCTTTTATTCCTTTAAGTATTTATCCAATTCCATTTTGAAAGCCACTATTGAATATGCCTCCATTAGCCTTTCAGCCAGTGAGTATCTGTTGCACCAACTGCTGACCTTCCATCAGCAAGCCTGTCCTTCATCCTTCTCTTATTTCCCACCTTCACTATATAGTCACTGAAGCAGCATTTCAGTGTTAAGGCCTGTATATGTATATATATGTGTGTGTGTGTGTGTGTTCTCGCAATGGAGGCTCCCTTTCATGTCACAGGTACAGCTGCATGTCAGGGACACACACTTGTGTACTCATTTCTGAGGCCTCATCACACTGCTACTCAGTAGCCGTTCTTTGTCTTGCAGGCCAAGGTTGCGCACAACCGGATGGAGAAAGGATGACTGGTAGTGGCGAGCTCCAGCTTCAAATCCCTACACCTTTGGAGGAGAGGGTAGAGGCGCTAGTGGGCAAACATGCTGCCTTCCCTGTGACCACCATTACTGGCGATGTCGATCCCCCTGCTGGCAGCATGGGTAAGTGAAGGCCCCCCTTTAATGCTATCTCTCCCTGAAATCGTCAGCGCCTGCTGTGCCTTTCATTCTGAAAGTGTACTAGTTGCAGCCTCCATGCGTCAATCCCCTACCTTCCTCTCACCGTATCCCTTGTGCCATTTAGGCTTGCAGATACGAGGTCGAGTGACAGAGAGTGAGAGGGTCCTAGCGCTGGTGCGAGTAGGCGGACAATGCAGGAGGACAGCCTTGAGGGCAGTGCCAGTCGAAGCCAGGGAGAGGATGATATGGAGAGTGGGAGTGGAGGCCTGGACGACTATCTTGAGGGCACTGAAATCTGAGGCCAGGGAGATGATGACATGGAGAGTGGGAGGCGAGGCCTGGACAACAGCCTTGAGGGCAATGAAAGCCCTGGGAATGCTGACACCTTGGAGGAGTTGGGGCCTCGCGCCAAGATGAGACCCTGGAGGCCCCTCTATCCATTGGCGCCAACTCAGATAAGACAGAGGATGAGGAGGACACTGCTGGCAGCACCGTGTCACTGCTTCCACTCACACGCTCTAGCTCAGTTATTGGGAGTACGCGGGTGGATCTAGTATAGATAGCAGAGGGGTCTGCACTGGGTGTTGAACCCAGGCTGCAGCATGGTGACGGGCAGAGGGAACCTCGGATTCCATCTTTCAGGGGGGCAGGTCCGCACCGGAGTTCTGCTGAGGAGTACTCAGACGAGCCCATCGATGTTGGGGTTTATGAGAGAAAGGTGGAGGCCATGCATTCCCAGATGTTGGGGGCAGAGGCAAGGTTATAAGAACATAAGAAATAGGAGCAGGAGTAGGCCATACGGCCCCTCAAGCCTGCTCCGCCATTTAACATGATCATGGCTGATCCAATCATGGACTCAGGTCCACTTCCAAACCCGTTCCCCATAATCCCTTATTCACTTATCGGTTAAGAAACTATCTATCTCTGTCTTAAATTTATTCAATGTCCCAGCTTCCACAGCTCTCTGAGGCAGTGAATTCCACGGATCCACAACCCTCTGACAGAAGAAATTTCTCCTCATCTCAGTTTTAAATGGGCGGCCCCTTATTCTAAGATTATGCCCTCTAGTTCTAGTCCCCCCCATCAGTGGAAACATCCTCTCGGCATCCACCTTGTCAAGCCCCCTCATAATCTTATACATTTCGATAAGATCACTTCTCATTCTTCTGAATGCCAACGTAGAAGCCCAACCTACTCAATTTTTCCTCATAAGTCAATCCCCTCATCTCCGGAATCAACCTTGTGAACCTTCTCTGAACTGACTCCAAAGCAAGTATATCCTTTCGTAAATATGGAAACCAAAACTGCACGCAGTATTCCAGGTGTGGCCTCACCAATACCCTGTATAACTGTAGCAAGACTTCACCGCTTTTATACTCCATCCCCTTTGCGATAAAGGCCAAGATTCCATTGGCCTTCCTGATCACTTGCTGTACCTGCATACTATCCTTTTGTGTTTCATGCACAAGTACCCCCAGATCCCGCTGTACTGCGGCACTTTGCAATCTTTCTCCATTTAAATAACTTGCTCTTTGATTTTTTGTCTGCCAAAAGTGCATGACCTCACACTTTCCAACATTATACTCCATCTGCCAAATTTTTGCCCACTCACTTAGCCTGTCTATGTCCTTTGACAGCTTTTTTATGTCCTCCTCACACATTGCTTTTTCTCCCATCTTTGTATCGTCAGAAAACTTGGCTACGTTACACTCGGTCCCTTCATCCAAATCATTAATATAGATTGTAAATAGTTGGGGTCCCAGCACTGATCCCTGCGGAACCCCACTCGTTACTGATTGCCAACCAGGGAATGATCCATTTATCCCTACTCTCTGTTTCTGTTTGTTAGCCAATCTTCTATCCATGCTAATATATTGCACCCAACCCCGTGAACTTTTATCTTGTGCAATAACCTTTTATGTGGTACCTTGTCAAATGCCTTCTGGAAGTCCAAATACACCACATCCACTGGTTCCCCTTTAGCCACCCTGTTTGCTACATCCACAAAGAATTCCAGCAAATTTGTCAAACATGACTTCTCCTTCATAAATCCATGCTGACTCTGCCTGACCAAATTTTACTTTTCCAAATATCCTGCTACTGCTTCTTTAATAATGGACTCCAACATTTTCCCAACCACAGATGTTAGGCTAACTGGTCTATAGTTTCCTGCTTTTTGTCTGCCTCCTTTTTTGAATAGGGGCATTACATTTGCAGTTTTACAATCTTCACCAGAATCCAGGGAATGTTGGTAAATTACAACCAATGCATCCACTATCCCTGCTGCTACTTCTCTTAAGACCCGAGGATGCAAGCCATCAGGTCCAGCGGATTTATCTGCCTTTAGTCCCATTATCTTACTGAGTACCACCTCCTTAGTGATTATGATTGTGTTAAGTTCCCCCCCCCTATAGCCCCTTGACTACCCACTGTTGGAATATTGTTAAGTGTCCTCTTCCATAAAAACTGATACAAAATATTTGTTCAGAGTTTCTACCATCTCCATTTCCCCATTACTAATTCCCCAGTCTCGTCCTCTACTTTAGCCACTCTTTTTCTTTTTATATACCTATAGAAACTCTTGCTATCTGTTTTTATATTTTGTGCTAGTTTACTTTCATAGTCTATCTTCCCTTTCTTAATCATTTTTTTAGTCATTCTTTGCTGGCTTTTAAAAGCTTCCCAATTGTCTCACTAGTTTTGGACAATTTGTATGTCCTTGTTTTTAATTGGATACCGTCCTTCATTTCTTTAGTTGGCCACGGGTGGCTTTCTTTTCTCTTGCACCCTTTAGATATTAACGCAATAGCAAGGAAGGACATTAGCTTGGATGATGTGGAATCGGTATGGGTGGAGCTGCGGATTACCAAAGGGCAGAAAACGCTAGTGGGAGTTGTGTACAGACCTCCAAACAGTAGTAGTGAAGTTGGGGATAAGTATCAAACAAGAAATTAGGGATGCGTGCAATAAAGATACAACATTTATCATGGGCAACTTTAATCTACAGATTGGGCTAACCAAACTGGTAGCAGTACGGTGGAGGAGGATTTCCTGGAGTGTATTAGGGATGGTTTTCTAGACCAATATGTCGCGGAACCAACTAGAGGGCTGGCCATCCTAGACTGGGTGATGTGTAACGAGAAAGGACTAATTAGCAATCTTGTTGTGTGAGGCCCCTTGGGGAAGAGTGACCATAATATGGTAGAATTCTTTATTAAGATGGAGAGTGACACAGTTAATTCAGAGACTAGGGCCCTGAACTTAAAGAAAGGAAACTTCAATGGTATGAGATGTGAATTGGCTAGAATAGACTGGCGAATGATACTTAAAGGGTTAATGGTGGATAGGTAATGGCAGACATTTAAAGATCACATGGATGAACTTCAACAATTGTACATCCCTGTCTGGAATAAAAATAAAATGGGGAAGGTGGCTCAACCGTGGCCAACCAGGGAAATTAGGGATAGTGTTAAATCTGAGGAAGAGGCATATAAATTGGCCAGAAAAAGCATCAAACCTGAGGACTGGGAGAAATTTAGAATTCAGCAGGAGGACAAAGGGTTTAATTAGGAGGGGGAAAATAGAGTATGAGAGGAAGCTTGCTGGGAACATAACAACTGACTGTAAAAGCTTCTACAGATATATGAAGAGAAAAAGATTAGTGAAGACAAATGTAGGTCCTTTGCAGTCAAAATCAGATGAAGTTATAATGGGGAACAAAGAAATGGCAGACCAATTGAACAAATACTTTGGTTCACTAAGGAAGACACAAATAACCTTCCGGAAATACTAGGGGACTGAGGGTCTAGCGAGACGGAGGAACTGAAGGAAATTCTGTTAGGCAAATTGAAGGCCGATAAATCCCCAGGGGCTGATAGTCTGCATCCCAGAGTACTTAATGAAGTGGCCCTAGAAATAGTGGATGCATTGGTGATCATTTTCCAACAGCCTATCGACTCTGTATCAGTTCCTATGGACTGAGGGTAGCTAATGTAACACCACTTTTTAACAAAGTAGAGAGAGAGAAAACGGGGAATTATAGACTGGTTACCCTGACATCAGTAGTGGGGAAAATGTTGGAATCAATTATTAAAGATGAAATAGCAGCGCATTTGGAAAGCAGTGA
The DNA here is from genome assembly GCF_044704955.1 of Pristiophorus japonicus. Lineage (NCBI taxonomy): Eukaryota > Metazoa > Chordata > Chondrichthyes > Pristiophoridae > Pristiophorus > Pristiophorus japonicus. The sequence continues at coordinate 220,443,304 of NC_091983.1, read as the reverse complement.
CAGGATCGGCCCAAGTCAGCATGGATTTATGAAAGGGAAATCATGCTTGACAAATCTTCTAGAATTTTTTGAGGATGTAACTAGTAGAGTGGACAAGAGAGAACCAGTGGATGTGATGTATTTGGACTTTCAAAAGACTTTTGACAAGGTCCCACACAAGAGATTGGTGTGAAAAATCAAAGCACATGGTATTGGGGGTAATGTATTGATGTGGATAGAGAACTGGTTGGCAGACAGGAAGCAGAGAGTCGGGATAAACGAGTCCTTTTCAGAATGGCAGGCAGTGACTAGTGGGGTGCCGCAGGGCTCAGTGCTCTGGGATGCAGTCCTTCAGGCCCTGGGGATTTATCGGCCTTCAATCCCATCAATTTCCCCAACACAATTTCTCAACTAATAAGGTTTTCCCTCAGTTCCTCCTCCTTACTAGACCCTCTGGCCCCTTTTATATCTGGAAGGTTGTTTGTGTCCTCCTTAGTGAATACCGAACCAAAGTACTTGTTCAATTTGTCTGCCATTTCTTTGTTCCCCGTTATGACTTCCCCTGATTCTGACTGCAGGGGACCTACGTTTGTCTTTACTAACCTTTTTCTCTTTCCATATCTATAGAAACTTTTGCAGTCCGCCTTAATGTTCCCTGCAAGCTTCCTCTCATACTCTATTTTCCCTGCCCTAATCAAACCCTTTGTCCTCCTCTGCTGAGTTCTAAATTTCCCCAGTCCCCGAGTTCGCTGGTATTTCTGGCCAATTTGTATGCCACTTCTTTGGCTTTAATACTATCCCTGATTTCCCTTGATAGCCACGGTTGAGCTACCTTCCCTTTTTAATTTTTATGCCAGACAGGGATGTACAATTGTTGTAGTTCATCCGTGCGGTCTCTAAATGTCTGCCATTGCCCATCCACTGTCAACCCCTTAAGTATCATTTGCCAATCTATCCTAGCCAATTCACACCTCATACCTTCAAAGTTAGCCTTCTTTAAGTTCTGGACCATGGTCTCTGAATTAACTGTTTCATTCTCCATCCAAATGTAGAATTCCACCACATTATGGTCACTCTTCACCAAGGGGCCTCGCACAATGAGATTGTTAATTAATCCTCTCTCATTACACAACACCCAGTCTAAGATGGCCTCCTCCCTAGTTGGTTCCTCAACATATTGGTCTAGAAAACCATCCCTTATGCACTCCAGGAAATCCTCCTCCACCTCCTGTACCTACGATTCATAGGAAACAGTGTAGGCCTCATGATCTTGCTGTTGGCTCCTGCTGCTCCTTCCCTGCTGCCCTGACTCCATTGCTGGACCACGCTGTGCCACTCCTGGGCCTCGACCTCGCTGTTCATTATGTTAGGGGGCTTATAGACTACACAGTGCCATGTCCAGCCGCTCCCCACTGTGACACAGATACCGCACAGGGCCATGTCCATTCTGTCCCCATTATGACACACCGATATCACACAGGCACATGTCCTGCGTGTCCACACTGTGACACACAGATATTACACAGGGACATGACCAGTTCCTCCCCACTGTGACACACAGATATTACACAGGGACATGACCAGCCTGTCCCCACTGTGACACACAGATATTACACAGGGACATGACCAGCCTGTCCCCACTGTGACACACAGATATTACACAGGGACATGACCAGCCTGTCCCCACTGTGACACACAGATATTACACAGGGACATGACCAGCCTGTCCCCACTGTGACACACAGTGGCGGTGGTCCTGAGCGGGTCCCGAGCTGGGATCGAGAGCACAATGGGGAGGAACAGATTTTTGAATGATAAGGGAGTCAAGGATTATAGGGAGCGGGCAGGGAAGTGGGGTTGAGGCCAAAATCATATCAGCCATGATCTTATTGAATGGTGGAGGGGCCAAATGGCCTACTCCTTCTCCTGTTTCTTATGTTATGTCTTATGTTATAAAGAGTGGCAGAGGAGTCCCAAGAGTCGGAGCTGCGAACACCTCAACACAGGCAGAATTTGTAAGAGTGAGGTCAAGAGTAAAAAACCTAAAGTGACATTGGCACAAGTGAAGTTGATTGGTGAGTGTTTTTTTTAAAGTTTTACATTTAATTTCTGCTAAGTTCATACTCTATTAAATAGAATCATAGCAGGGCAGCCCAGTCCCGTGGAATGCACATCCTGTACCATGTAGGAAGTCCTGCACGTTTCTCATGGCCTGGACGACCACATGTGCAGGAAGTGTTGCCAGCTCGAGCTCCTGGTTTTGGAGCTTGAGCGGAGGCTGACTGCACTGCAGTGCATCCACGAGGCTGACAACTTCGTGGATAGCACGTTTCAGGAGGTGGTCATCCCATAGCTTAAGAGTGTGATGCAGAGGGGGAATGGGTGACCGCCAGACAGACAAGGAGGACCTAGCACGCAGGGTAGGAGTCTCCTGAGTGCATCTCGCACGCTAATCGGTTTTCAATCCTGGATACTGGTGAGGGCGATGATCATGCCCCTGGGGAGTGCAGCCAGAGCTGGCCACAACATCATGGGTGGCTGAAGTGCACAGTGGGGGAGGAAGAGTGGAAGAGCAATCGTGGTAGGGATTTCAAAGTTAGGGGAACAGATAGGCATTTCTGCGGCCACAGCCATGATTCCTGGATGGTATGTTGCCTCCCTGGTGCCAGGGTCAAGGATGTCACTGAACGGCTGCAAGACATTCTGAGGGCGGAGGGTGAATATCCACTGATTGTAGTCCATGTCGGTGCCAATGACATAGGTAGAAAGAGGGATGAGGTCCTGCAGGCAGATTTTAGGGAGCTAGAAAAGAGATCAAAAAGCAGGACACAGAAGATTACGACACAGAAGGAGACCATTCGGTCCATCTTGTCCGTGCCGGTGGAAAAAGAGCTACCCAGCCAAATCCCACCTTCCAGCACTAGGTTACGGCTCTTGAAGTGCACATCCAAGTACCTTTCAAATGTGATGAGTGTTTCTGCCTCTACCACCCTTTCAGGCAGTGAGTTCCAGAGTCCCACCACCCTTTGGGTGAAGAAATTCTTCCTCTAATCAGTCGACCAATGATTTAAAATCTATGCCACCTGGTTATTGACCACAGTTATGGGAAATAGGTCCTTCTTATCCACTCTATCTAGGCCTCTCATAATTTTATATACTGCTCAGCCTCCTCTGTTCCAAGGAAAACAACTCCAGCCTTTCCAATCTTTTGTCATAGCTGATCTTTTGTCCAGACGTGGCAACATATTCGTAAATCTCCTCTGCACTCATTCTATTGCAATCACATCCTTTCGATAATGTGGTGACCAGAACTGCATGCAGTACTCAAGCTGTGGCCTAACTAGAGTTATAGACAGTTCTAGCATAACTTCTCTGCTCTTGTATTCTATGCCATGGCTAAAAAAGGAAAGCATTCCGTATGCTTTTTAACTACCTCATCGACCAGCCTGCTACCTTTTCGGATCTATGGATATGCACTCCAAGGTTCCTATGTTCCTCCACACCTCTCAATATCCTCCCATTTATTGCATATTCCTTTGCCTTGTTGCCCCTCCACAAATGCATTACCTCACACTTTTCCCGATTGAATTCCATTTGCCACTTTTCTGCCCAACTGATTAGTTCATCGATATCTTCCTGCAGCCTAGAACTTTCCACCTCACTGTCAACTACACAGCCAATTTTTAATATCATCTGCAAATGTCTTTATCATGCCCCCTACATTTAAGTCTAGTGCAAGTGAGTACAGAAATAGGAAGTATAGAACTGATGAATGCGTGGCTGGAGAGAAGGTGCAGGAGGGAGGGCTTTAGCTTCCTGAGGCATTGGGACCGTTTCTGGGGGAGGTGGGAAGTGTACAAGTCAGACAGGTTGCATCTCAACAGGGCCGGGACCACCATCCACACGGGGGGCGGTTTGCTAGTGATATCAGGGAGGGTTTAAACTAGCTTGGCAGGGGAATGGGAACCTGAAAGTAGATTCAGAATGGAGAGAAGTAAAGCTGGAAATGGAAGGCAGTAAATTAATAAGTGAGATTGGAAGGTAGAGGATACAAAGGCTAGAAAATAGACAAGGCAGTTTGGCAGTACTAATTGGTAAATACTTAAATTGAGTGTTTGAAGATCGGGCCCTCAAATCTGGCACCAAGCTTATGGTCTACAGGACTGTAGTGATACCCACCCTCCTGTATGGCTCAGAGACATGGACCATATACAGTAGACACCTCAAATCACTGGAGAAATACCATCAGCATTGTCTCCGCAAGATCCTGCAAATCCCCTTGGAGGACAGACGCACCGACGTCAGCGTCCTCGTTCAGGCCAACATACCCACCATTTAAGTACTGACCATACTCGACCAGCTCCGTTGGGCGGGCCACATTGTTCGCACGCCAGACACAAGACTTCCAAAGCAAGCGCTTTACTCTGAACTCCTACACAGCAAGCGAGCTCCAGATGGGCAGAAGAAATGTTTCAAGGACACCCTCAAAGCCTCCTTGATAAAATGAAACATCCCAGCGACACCTGGGAGTCCCTGGCCAAAAACTGCCCTAAGTGAAGGAAGAGCATCCACAAGTGCGCTGAACACCTCAAGTCTCATCGCCGAGAGCATGCAGAAAGGAGCATGCGGCAAACCAGACTCCCACCTACACTTTCCTTCAACGACTGTCTGTCTCATCTGTGACAGAGACTGTAATTCCCGTATTGGACTGTTCAGTCACCTAAGAACTCACTTTTAGAGTGGAAGCAAGTCTTCCTCGATTTCGAGGGACTGCCTATGAAGATACTTCAATGCAAGTAGTCTTGGGAGTAAGGCAGATGAGCTGAGAGCACAGATAGACACGTGGGAGTATGATGTTATAGCTGTTACCAAGACATGGCTGAAAGAAGGGCAGGAATGGTGCCTCAACATTCCTGGTTACAGGGTTTTCAGACGAGATAGAAATTAAAAAAAGAGGGGGTGGGGGTCGCAGTATTGATTGAAGAAACAATTACAGCTGAGAGGAGGGATGATATGTTGGAAGGATCATCAAAGTCGGCCATATAGGTTGAATTGAAGAAAAAAGGAGCAATCACACTGCTGGGATTGTACAATATACCCCCAAAACAATCGGAGATAAAAGAGCAAATATGTAGACATATTTCTGAGAAGTGCAAAATAGGGCAATAATAGTAGGGGATTTCAACTACCCTAATATTAACTCGGATAGAATTAGTGTGAACGGTATAGAGGGAGCAGAATAATTAAAATGCATTCAGGAAAACTTCTTTAGCCAGTATGTACAAAGCCCAAGTTCTGGACTTCGTTTTAGGGATTGAAGCTGGGCAGGTGGAAAGGATATCAGTGGGAGAGCATTTTGGTGGTAGAGATCATAATTCAGTTAGATTTAGGGTAGTTATGGAAAAGGACAAAGATAGATCAGGAATACAAGTTCTCAATTGGGGAAAAGCCAATTTTACTAAGCTGAGATGCGATTCAGCCAAAGTGGACTGAAAAAAAACTACTTTGAAGGTAAATCAGTGTCAGAGCAGTGCGAGACATTCAAGGAGATTGTGAGGATTCAGAGCAAGTATGTTCCCTTAAAGAAAAAGGGTGGGACTAACAAATCTAGAGCCCCCTGGACGTCAAGGGGCATACAGAGTAGGATAAAGAAAAAAAGGGAAGCTTATGACAGATACAGAGGACTCAATACTGCAGAAATCCAAGAGGAATATAGGAAGTGCAGGTGTGAAATTAAAAAGGAAATTGGGAAAGCAAAGAGAGGGTATGAAAAAATATTGGCAAGTAAAGTAAGGAAAACCCAAAGATGTTTTATAAATACATTAAGAGCAAGAGGATAACTAATGAGTAGGGCCTATTAGAGACCATAAAGGTAACCTATGTGTGGAGGCGAAAGACGTGGGTATGGTTCTTAATGAATACTTTGTATCTGTTTTCACAAAAGAAAGGGACGATGCAGACAATGCAATCAGGGTTGAGGAGTGTGAACTATTAGATGAAATAAACAGAGAGAGGAAGTATGAAGGGGTTTAGCAGCTTTAAAAGTGGATAAATCCCCAGGCCCAGATAAAATGCATCCCAGACTGGAGATGCAAGAGAGGAAATAGCAGAAACTCTGATCATTTTCCAACCCTCTCTGGCTACAGGTGTGGTGCCTTGGACTGGAGGACTGCCAACATTGTACTCTTGCTTAAAAAGTGAGAAAGGGACAGACCGAGTAATTACAGGCCAGTCAGGCAAACCTCCATGGTGGGAAAATGATTGGAAAAAATTCTGAGGGACAGGATTAATCTTCATTCAGAAAGACACAGATTAATCAAGCACAGTCAGCATGGATTTGTTAAGGGAAGGTAGTGTCTGACTAACTTGATCAAATTTTGTGAGAAGGTAACAAGGAGGGTCGATGAAGGTAGTGTGTTTGATGTAGTGTATATGGATTTTAGCAAGGCCTTCAATAAGGTCCCATGTGGTAGAATGGTCATGAAAGTAAAAGCCCATGGGATCCAAGGCAAAGTGGCAAGTTGGATCCAAAGCAGAAAGAGGGTAATGGTCGCTGGATGTTTTTGTGACTTCAAGGCTGTTTCCAGTGGGGTTCCACAGGGCTCAGTACTAGGTCCCTTGCTGTTTGTGGTATATGGACCATGTACAGTAGACACCTCAAGTTGCTGGAGAAATACCACCGATGTCTCTAAATCCCCTGGGAGGACAGGCGCACCAACATGCGTGTCCTCGACCAGGCCAACATCCCCAGCATTGAAGCACTGACCACACTTGATCAGCTCCGCTGGGCAGGCCACATTGTCCGCACGTCAGACACGAAACTCCCAAAGCAGGCGCTCTACTCGGAACTCCTTCATGGTAAACGAGCCAAAAGTGGACAGAGGAAATGTTACAAGGACACTCTCAAGGCCTCCCTGATAAAGTGCAGCATCTCCTCCGACAGCTGGGAGTCCCTGGCCAAGACCGCCCTAAGTGGAGGAAGTGCATCCGGGAGGGCACAGTGCATGCAGAAAACAAGCGCAAGCAGTGGAAAGAACGTGCGGCAAACCTGTCCCATCCTCCCTTACGCTCAACGACTGTCTGTCTGTCCTACCTGTGGCAGGGACTGTGGCTCTCGTATTGGACTGTTCAGCCACCTAAGGACTCATTCTAAGAATGGAAGCAAGTCTCTTTTGATGCCGAGAGACTGCCTATGATGATGATATATCAATGATTTAGACTTGAATGTAGCGGGAATGATTAAGAAGTTTGCAGACGATACAAATATTGGCTGTGTGGTTGATAATGAAGAAGAAAGCTGTAGTCTGCAGGAAGATATCAATGGAGCGGTTAGGTGGGCAGAACAGTGGCAAATGGAAATCAATCTGGAGAAGTGTGAGGTAATGCATTTTGGGAGGGCTAACATGGCAACGGAATACACATTAAATGGTAGGATATTGAAGTGTAGAGGAACAGGGGGACCTTGGAGTGCATGTCCACAGATCCCTGAAGGTAGCAGGACAGGTAGATAAGGTGGTTAAGAAGGCATTCGGGATACATGCATTTATTAGCTGAAGCATAGAATACAAGAGCAGGGAAGTTATGCTTGAACATCATAAAGCACTAGTTAGGCCACAGCTAGAATACTGCATGAAGTTCTGGTCACAGTACAGGAAAGATATGATTGCATTAGAGAAGGAACAGAGGAGATGTACAAGTATGCAATCTGGAGTGGAGAATTTTAGCTGTGAGGAAATATTGGATAAGCTGGGGTTGTTTTCTTTGGAACAGTGAAGGCTGAGGGGAGACCTATCTGAGATGCATAAAATTATGAGGGGCCTAGATAGAGTGGATAGGTAGGACCTATATCCATTAGCAGAGAGGTCAACAACCAGGGGGCATAAATTTAAAGAAATTGGCAGAATTTGAGGAGAAATGTTTTCACCAAGGGTGTAATGGGGGTCTGGAACTTATTGCCTGAAAGGGAATACCCTCATAGCATTTTAAAAGTATTTGGATATGCACCTGATTTGCCATATCCTACAAAGCTACGGACCAAGAGCTGGAAAGTGGGATTAGGCTGCATAGCTCTGTCAGCTGGCATGAACATGATGGACCAAATGGCGTTCTTTTGTGCGGTAAATTTCTATGATTCTATGCATCACACAGGGCCATGGCCAGCCTGTCCCCAGTGACACAGATATCACACAGGGCCATGGCCAGCCTGTCCCCAGTGACACAGATATCACACAGGGCCATGGCCAGCTCCTCCCCAGTGACACAGATATCACACAGGGCCATGGCCAGCTCCTCCCCAGTGACACAGATATCACACAGGGCCATGGCCAGCCTGTCCCCAGTGACACAGATATCACACAGGGCCATGTCCAGCCTGTCCCCAGTGACACACAGATATCACACAGGGCCATGTCCAGCCTGTCCCCAGTGACACAGATATCACACAGGCCCATGGCCAGCCTGTCCCCAGTGACACAGATATCACACAGGGCCATGTCCAGCCTGTCCCCAGTGACACACAGATATCACACAGGGCCATGGCCAGCCTGTCCCCAGTGACACAGATATCACACAGGGCCATGTCCAGCCTGTCCCCAGTGACACAGATATCACACAGGGCCATGGCCAGCCTGTCCCCAGTGACACACAGATATCACACAGGGCCATGTCCAGCCTGTCCCCAGTGACACAGATATCACACAGGGCCATGTCCAGCCTGTCCCCAGTGACACACAGATATCACACAGGGCCATGTCCAGCCTGTCCCCAGTGACACACAGATATCACACAGGGCCATGGCCAGCCTGTCCCCAGTGACACAGATATCACACAGGGCCATGTCCAGCCTGTCCCCAGTGACACAGATATCACACAGGGCCATGTCCAGCCTGTCCCCAGTGACACACAGATATCACACAGGGCCATGGCCAGCCTGTCCCCAGTGACACAGATATCACACAGGGCCATGTCCAGCCTGTCCCCAGTGACACACAGATATCACACAGGGCCATGTCCAGCCTGTCCCCAGTGACACAGATATCACACAGGGCCATGGCCAGCCTGTCCCCAGTGACACAGATATCACACAGGGCCATGTCCAGCCTGTCCCCAGTGACACACAGATATCACACAGGGCCATGGCCAGCTCCTCCCCAGTGACACACAGAGCTATGTCCAGCCTCTCTTCAGTGACACACAGACTGTGATGCAAGAATCAAATGGCAGATATTAAGAACATAAGAAATACAAGCAAGAAGTAGGCCATTTGGCCCATCAAGCCTGCTCCATCATTCAATACGGCTGATCTGATCATGGACTCAGCTTCACTTCCCCGCCCGCACCCCATAACCCTTTACTCCGCCTTAAATATATTCAATGACTCAGCTGCCACAGCTCTCTGGGGAAGAGAATTCCATAGATTTACAACCCCCAGAGAAGAAATTCCTCCTCATCTCAGTTTTAAATGGGGTGCCCCTTATATGACTATGTCCCCTAGTTTTATTTCCCCTATGAGTGGAAATATCCTCTCTGCATCCACCTTGTTGAGCTCCCTCATTATCTTATAAGTTTCAATAAGATCACCTCTTTCTTCTGAACTCCAATGTGTATAGGCCCAACCTATCCTCATAAGTCAACCCCTCATCTCAGGAATCAACCTAGTGAACGTTCTCTGAACAGCCTCCAATGAAAGTATATATTTCCTTAAATATGGAGACCAAAACTGTACACAGTACTCCAGGTGTGGTCTCACCAATACCCTGTACAGTTGTAGCAGGACTTCTCTGCTTTTATTCTCTATCGCCCCACAATAAAGGCCAACATTCCATTTGCCTTCCTGATTACTTGCTGTACCTGCAGACTAACTTTTTGTGTTTCATGCACAAGGACCCCCAGGTCTCTCTGTACTGCAGCACTTTGCAATGTTTCTCCATTTAAATTATAATTTGCTTTTCTATTATTTCTGCCAAAGTGGATAACCTCACATTTTCCCACATTGTACTCCATCTGTCAAATATTTGCCCACTTAGCCTGTCTATATCCCTTTGCAGATTTTTTATGTCCTCCTCACAATTTGCTTTCCCACCCATCTTTGTATCATCTGCAAACTTGGCTACATTACAGTCGGTCCCTTCATCCAAGTCATTAATATAGATTGTAAATAGTTGAGGACCCAGCACTGATCCCTGTGGCACCCCACTAGTTATCGTTTGCCAACCGGAAAATGACTCATTCATCCCGACTCTCTGTTTTCTGTTAGTTAGTTAATCCTCTCTCCATGCTGATATATTACCCCCAACCCTGTGAGCTTTTATCTTGTGCAGTAACCTTTCAAATGCCTTCTGGAAATCCAAATACACCACATTACTGGTTCCTCCTTATCCACCCTGCTCGTTACATCCTCAAAGAATTCCAGCAAATTTGTCAAACATGATTTCCCTTTCATAAAACCATGCTGACACTGCTTGACTGAATCATGCTTTTCCAAATGTCTCACTACTGCCTCCTTAATGATGGACTCCAGCATTTTCCCAATGCCAGATGTTAGGCTAACTGGTCTATAGTTTCCTGCTTTTTGTCTGCTTCCTTTTTTAAATAGTGGTCTTACATTTGTGGTTTTCCAATGCGCTGGAACCGCCCCAGAATCCAGGGAATTCAACCAATGCATCCACTATCTCGACTGCCACTTCTCTGAAGACCCTAGGATGTAAGACATCAGGTCCGGGGACTTGTCCGCCTTTCGTCCCATTATTTTACCTAATACTACTTCATTACCTTGATAGTGATTGTATTAAATTCCTCACGAGCTATAACCCTTTGATTATCCACTATTGGGATGGTGTGTGTGTCTTCTACCATGCTCGTTACATCCTCAAAGAATTCCAGCAAATTTGTCAAACATGATTTCCCTTTCATAAAACCATGCTGACACTGCTTGACTGAATCATGCTTTTCCAAAATATTTGTTCAACGTCTCTGCCATTTCCCTGTTCTCCATTATTAATTCCCTAGTCTCATCCACCAGGGGACCAACATTTACTTTAGCCACTCTTTTCCTTTTTATGTACCTGTAGAAACTCTTACTATCTGTTTTTATATTTCGTGCTAGTTTACTTTCATAATCTATCTTCCCTCTCAATCACTTTTTTTAGTCGTTGCTCTGGTATATACAGATAAAATGAAATACCAAAAAGTGTGAACTTTATTGACAGCAGCATGTAAAAATAATGGATATGAAACCAACTGCACAAGCCGAATATTAACTAAATGTGTCTACATTTTACTCAAATTTAAAAAAAAACTAACATTTCAGCTGAGGTTTGTTTTTTCCACACTAAAATAAAAATTGAAAAACTTGATATAAAACAAGGTTTCTTAAAAGAATTATAAAAACAGGAGCTTGCATTTTATAACAGTTTTGAAAGTTGATAAAAATTCCTTCATACACCAGGCACTTGGTTCAGTACAGACTTACCTATACGCAATACCAGTTTAATTCCTGGCTTTAGATATAGTGTTTTTGCTTGTAAAGATATGGTTAAAGGTTAATATACATAAAATAAACTTTTTTTAAAAAGGCAAATAAACAGTACCATGTTGGAAAGACGAGATCATCGAGAACCTACTGAAATAAATAGACAGGTTTCTCCAGCTTTTTTCCACATTAAGGAACGATGGTAACTTTAGCTTGTGATTTTCTACAGTATGTACAAGCTCGAGGCGTGGAGCCATCCTGAGGTCTTGTACCATCCACCAGCAGGCCATGGTCCTGTCAGACAGCCTGCAGCTTCTCAGTACATGCTCCTCTCTCCTTTTCTCTGAACATGATTAGATTTCAAAGATTTATTGTGCTTGGTCCTTTATTTTTTGAAATAAACAGTTTTGATGAAGCAAATTAATTCAGCCCAGGAACTTGCTGATTAGAGAAGCAAGGACTGTGCTGTTTTAGTGTTTCCCAGATGAGACGGTGGAGTAGAGTGATCAATATTTATTGCTCTTAGTCAATGTACTAGTCAGTCTGTTTTGTTGCTGCTTTCTACTTAACAGAGCCTCTCTGGTGCGTTCAGAGGTAGTTATCCCAAATTCCTACACTTACGAGATTAAACTCCTCCACAGCAGGAACACATGCACAATGATAGCAGTGAGTGAAAGGCCTTGAGAACAGTGCTCTATAGTGTCGAGCTTAAGGCAAAGGGACCCTGGAATTTGAGACGCTCGATTCCTTGTATGAAATAATAAAAAAAACACAAAAAGTTACAATAAAAAATAGCAGACACAGCCAACAGACAAGCCCCTGCTGGGATGCCGATCCGTTTCTTGTCGAACACTGTACATGATTCTGGGAGCAAACACTGATCCCCATCAAACTTTGCTGTCAACAGGAATTTCGCCGAGAGTGTTGGCAATCTCACTGAATGATGGGCGGTCCTTGGGGCTTGCTGCCCAGCAACGCTGCATCAGTTTGTAGAGTTTAGATGGGCAGCCATCAGGTGCAGGGAGTTTAATTTGATTGTTCTGTATACCTTAAAAATAAAAAAATTGGGTTAATCTTTATAATGAAACAAGTTTATCCTAATTTATCCCTTTGCCCCATCATTTACTGGAGATACGCAGAAAAATGTAAGCTCACACCACCCCAAGATGTGTTTGTCAACCATACAACCTAGCACTTCAACCACCAATGGTTTAACCTCTTGAGGTGCAAGCAGGGAAGACATCACCTATCCCCATAACTAGTACAAAGGGTATAAGAAGAGCAGGAAAGTTTCGAAGAAGAGCAGAAGATCTTCCTAGTGTCTAGCTAATATTTATCAACTAGTAAAACAGATTATCGGGTCATTATCACATTTGTGAGAGCTTGCTCTGCGCAATTTGGCCGCTGCTTTTCCCGACATTACAACAGTTTCTACACACTTTACAAATATTTGATTGGCTGTAAAGCACTTTGGGATGTCCTGAGATTGTGAAAGGCGCTGGAGAAATACAAGTCTTTTTTTTACTTTTACAAACAGGACAGGGAAGCTGATCAGCAGCATCTTTGCTTTCTCCTTGTAACCGTCACTGCTCGGATCTTCAGCCAGTGCCCCACTAGAAGCAGAGGAACCTCATCGCCACGAATCAAAGGGCAAACCTTCTCGACGACAAAATCTCTCTAAGCTGCATGCTTCCCAGTGGCACGATCCAAAGCAGATCCTGGTCCCGAGGGCAGCTTTGAAATAGTCACCACGATCTCAACAATACTGGTGCAATTGTGGAATGAGTGCATGAAAGGAAACCCAAGCTTTTGATATAGAACTGGGAAATGAGTGTGTCCACCTGTCAGCTGAGATCATTCAGCCGCAGTGTGCAGGAAGGGTTTGCATTTGTGCGTCTTTGAAACCTTCAGTTGCTTGAAAGAGTTTGGTTTTTAAATTAATTAGTGGGAGGGGGGAGAAGGAAAAGAGTATCAGCCATGATCTTATTAAATGGCGGAGCAGGCTCGAGGGGCCAGGTGGCCTACTCCTGTTTCTTATGTAGGAGGAGCTTGTGCTTAGTGAGAAGGCTGGCAGCTGAATTCACAACAGCTGACAATCAACAATATCCCCTTAACTGGGATCCCAGGAGACTTGGTATCGCTCCAGTATTTTCCTCCTCAAGTCACTAACTTACCATGTATCAGACAGTGGGGTCGGGGCATCACAGCCCAGCCTGATCCTTCCCACATTCGAGATCTGAAACGGGAACAGTGGATAATTCCACCCCCCCCACCCCCAGCCTAGGAACACTGGAGCACTCCCACCCCAGATTAGATGAGTTAGCTAATCAGACAGGTGGATTGGAGTTTGACCTTCCTCCATCTGTATAGTTCAGTACCACACTGGGTCGTGTCTATTGCTGTTCCTTCCAGCTTTTGCAGCTGGAGTCACAGTTCAAATACTGCATCCTCAGTTCATTTTAATAGGCATAAAGCTTCAATGCACAAATATACTGATAAAACATTCAAGCGAAAGCTAATTCTCACCAATCATCAACAGTATCCCTTGCACTTTGAGGGAGGTTAATTGTAAGTGGGGTCTTGGTACTGAAGGAACAGTGCCATCGAGTGGTTCATAGTAGCAATGAATTATCATTCAAAAAAAGTCCAGGATCTGGCCTGAGCAGTTCTCAAAGCAGGGCCAAGAAGCCCGACTTTCCAGATTTTTTGAACCTGTGGAAGTTTCATATCTCAGAAATAACTTTCCACAACATTTAAAACTATACAATAGGTTGAGCCCTAAACATGTCCAACGACCGCAGATCAACAAAGCAAATAGAATGCCGCACAACAGTCAAAGCAGTGGCGTACAAGTGAGAGGAGGGAATGATCAAACTGTACAGCGCTCTGCTCAGAACACACCTTGAATACGGTGTCCAGCTCCAGTCAAAAGAAACAAGGGAGACACTAAAGTGCTGGAGGAAGTGTAAAGAAGAGCTAGAAAGGTCAGGAATCTGAGGCTTGAAAAAGAGCGGGGTAAGGATTAGAACTGGTGGGCTCGGGTTCAAACTGATAAATGGCAATTTTAGGACCAATATTGGAAATTCTGTTCACAAAGAGTGAGATCAATGTACGGAATAAACTTCCAGATGAAGCAATGGAGGCACAAACTCTGGAATCATTGAAGAAACGGTCAAATGCTGAAAAGGGGTGGGGTGGGGGGGATGTTGGGATTTGTTCTTCCTCTAATAATCATGCAAGGACAGTAATGGGGAGGCCACAACATTTCTTTTTTCAAAATCTAGCTTTGTCCAATTATTGTTTTTGCTCCCCAAAAGGAACTGACTCTCTGCACGATTCATGGCTGTTGGCTTTCCCCGCCCAGGAACATCTCATCCAAAGGATATCCTTCATACAGGAGCCTAGACTGAGCACTGCCTGTTAGCTGCAAGTGTTAGTTTGGCTCAGTTGCAGACTAGCACCTAAATCAGATTACAAACCCACTTGAAGGCTTTGAGCAGTGCTGAGGAAATGTTAGATTGTCACAGAGTTGCTGTCTTTCAGATGACAAGTTAAGCTCCCGACTCCACCTGCTTGTCAGTTGGACTTAATAGGTCCCACAGCATTATTTGATAATGAACATGATGTCCTACTGGTGTCCTGCCAACATTAAATCCTCAACCATCATCAAAAATAAAAAGATAATTCATCTCATTCCTTTTTGTGGGATCTTACTGTGTGCAATCTAACTGCCATGTTAATCTACACAACAAATGAAATTCATTAGTTAAACACCGTAGGGAGTGCTGTGAATTTAACTAGGTGCTACATAAATACAAGCCAAATCTTACATTACGGAGGACATCGCACTAGAACTGATCATGTGCTCACTGAAACTTGTGCACTTTTTACTGGATAGCAATCAGATTCTTCACTCCCAGCTACAATTAACAGCGGGAACAGTAGCATAGTAGTTATGTTACCGGACGAGCAATCCAGGGGCCTGGACTAATAATCCGCAGATGACAGCTGTGGAATTTAAATTCAGTTAATTACCAGGTTGATTCCTGAGATGAAGGGGTTGACTTATGAAGAAAGGTTGAGCAGGTTGGGCCTATACTCATTGGAGTTTAGAAGAGAGGTAATCTTATTGAAACATACAAGATACTGAGGGGGCTCGACAATGTAGATGCAGAGAGGATGTTTAAACTCACGGGGGAATCTAGAACTGGGGAACATAGTTTAAGAATAAGGGGTCGCCCATTTAGAACAGATGAGGAATTTCTTCTCTCAGAGGATCGCTGCCCCATTGAATATATTTAAAGGTAGAGATAGACAGATTTTTGAATGGTAAGGGAGTGAAGGGTTATGGGGAACGGGCAGGAAAGTGGAGCTGAGCCCAATATCAGATCAGCCATGATATTAAATGGTGGAGCAGGCTCGAGGAGCTAAATGGCCGACTCCTGCTCCTATTTCATATGCTCTTATGTACCAGATTGTCATAAAAACCCATCTAGTTCATTAATGTTATTTAGGGAAGGAAATCTGTCGTCTTTACCTGGTCTGGCCTACATGTGACTCACAGCAATGTGCTTGACTCTTAACTCTGAAATGGCCTAGCAAGCCACTCAGTTGTAACAAACTACTACAAGAATCAAGAATAAAACCAGACAGATCATCCAGCATCAACCTCGGCACCCCTGGCCCAGTCGACCCTGAAAAGTCCTCCTCACTAGCATCTGGGGACTTGTGCCAAAATTGGGAGAGCTGTCCCACAGACTAGTCAAACAACAGCCTGACATAGTCATAATAACAGAATCCTATCTTTCTGCCAATATCCCAGACGCCTCCATCACCATTTCTGGGTATGTTCTGTCCCACCGGCAGTACAGAGCCACCAGAAGTGGTGGTTCAGTGGTATATCATCAGGTTTGCTGATGATACAGTGATTGGAGGAGGACACAGGGAGCCTGCAAAGGGACATGGACAGAATAGGTGAGTGGGCGAAGGTTTGTCGGATGGAGTATAGTGTTGGAAAGTGTGAGGTTGTGTACTTTGGCAGAAAAAAAAAATCAAGGAGCAGGTTGTTATTTAAATGGAGAAAAATTGCAGAGTACTGCAGTACAGCAGGACCTGGGGGTCCTGGTGCATGAAACAGAAAAGGTTAGTATGCAGGTACAGCAAGTGATCAGGAAGGCCAATGGAATCTTGGCCTTTATTTCAAAGGGGATGGAATATAAAAGCAGGGAAGCCTTGCTACAGTTACACAGGGTACTGTTAAGGCCACACCTGGAATACTGCATGCAGTTTTGGTTTCCATATTTACGAAAGGATATACTTGCTTTGGAGGCAGTTCAGAGAAGATTCACTAAATCGATTCTGGAGATGAGGGGTTGACTTATGAGGAAATGCTGAGTAGGTTGGGCCTCTACTCATTGGAGTTCAGAAGAATGAGAGGTGAACTTACTGAAACATCTAAGATTATGAGGGGGCTTGACAAGGTGGATGCAGAGAGGATGTTTCCACTGATAGGGGAGACTAGAACTAGGGGGCATAATCTTAGAATAAGGGGCCACCCATTTAAAACTGAGATGAGGAGAAATTTCTTCTGAGGGTTGTAAATCTGTGGAATTCGCTGCCTCAAAGAGCTGTGGAAGCTGGGTCATTGAATAAATTTAAGACAGAGATTGACAGTTTCTCAACTGATAAGGGAATAAAGGGTTATGGGGAGCGGGCAGGGAAGTGGAGCTGAGTCCATGATCAGATCAGCCATGATCTTATTGAATGGCGGAGCAGGCTCGAGGGGCCGTATGGCCTACTCCTGCTCCTATTTCTTATGTTCTTATACTGTTGGGGGCGAGTGGCCCTGGGAGTCAGTGTCCTCGACCAGGCCAACATCGAAGCACTGACCACACTCAACCAGCTCCTTTGGGCGGACCACATTGTTAGCATGCCCGACACAAGACTCCCAAAGCAAGCACTCTACTCGGAACTCCTACACAGCAGGTGATCCCCAGGTGGGCAGAGTAAACATTTCAAGGACACCCTCAAAGCCTCCTTGATAAAATGCAACATTCCCATTGACAATGGGAATCCCTGGCCCAAGACCGCCCAAAGTGGAGGAAGAGCATGGGAGGGCGCTTAGCACCTCGAGTCTCGTTGCCGAGAGCATGCAGAAAACAAGCAGACAGCGGAAGGAGCATGCGGCAAACCAGACTCCCCACCCACCTTTTCCTTCAACCACTGTCTGTCCCACCTGTGACAGAGATTGTAATTCCCATATTGGACTGTACAGTCATCTAAGAACTCCCTTTTAAGAGTGGAAGCAAGTCTTCCTCGATTTTGAGGGACTGCCTATGATGATAACATTGACTCTGGCCCCTATGAAAACTCATGGCTTCAGATCAAACATGGGCAAGGAAACCTCCTGCTGATTACGACCGACTGCCCTGCCTCAGCTGATGAATCAGTACTCCTCCATGTTGACCACTTGCAGAGGTACTGAGGGCAGTATCTGGCGTACCTAAAATTGAGGTGCCAACCTGGGGAAGCTGCATCACAGGATACATGCATGCTAAACAACGGAAAGAGTATGCTATAGGCAGAGCTAAACAATCCCACAACCAAAGGATTAGATCAAAGCTCTGCAATTCTGCCACTATCAGTCGTGAATTGTAGTGGACCGTTAAACAACTAACAGGAGGAGGAGACTCCATAAACAGCCTCATGATCAATGATGGAGGAGTCCAGCATGCAACTGCAAAAGACAAGGCTGAAGTGTCTGATACCATCTTCTGCCAGAAAGGCCAAGATGATGATCCTCCCGAGGTCCCCACCATCACAGAAGCCAGTCTACAGCCAAGTCGATTCAATCCATGTGATATCAAGGAACAGTTGAGCACATTGGATACAGCAAATGCTACGGGCCACGACAATATCCCGGCTGTCGTGCTGAAGACTTGTGCTCCAGAACTAGCCGCGCCTCTAGCCAACCTGTTCCAGTACAGCTGCAACACTGGCATCTACCCGACAATGTGGAAAACTGCCCACAAAAAACAAACAAATACAATCCCGCCCCATCATCCTCTCTCAATCATCAGCAAAGTGGTGGACAGCGTTGTCGACAGTGCTATCCAGCAGCACTTACTCACCAATGCTCAGTTTGGGTTACGCTCGGCTCCAGACTGTAATAGTCTTGGTCCAAATATAGGCAAAAGAACTGAATGCCAGAAGTGAGTAGAGAGTGACTGCCCTGGATATCAAGGCAGCATTTGACCGAGTGTGGCATCAAGGAGCCCGAGTAAAATTTAAGTAAATGGGAATCAGGGGACAGACCCCCCACTGGCTGGAGTCACATCCAGCACAAAGGAAGATGGTTGTGGTTGTTGGAGGCCAATCATCTCAGCCCCAGGACATCGCTACAGGGGTTCCTCAGGGCAATGTCCTAGGCCCAACCATCTTCAGCTGCTTCATCAATGACCTTCCCTCTATCACAATGTCAGAAATGGGATGTTCGCTGATAATTGCAGTGTGCAGTTCTATAGATAATGAAGCAGTCGTGCCCGCGTGCACAAGCCCTGGACAACATTTAGGCTTGGGCTGCTAAGTGGCAATTAACATTCGCGCCACAAGTGCCAGGCAATGACTATCTTCAACAAGAGAGCGTCTAACCACTGCCCCCTGACATTCAACAGCATTACCATCGCTGAATCCACCATCAACATCCTGGGGATCACCAATGACCAGAAACTTAACTGGACCAACCACATAAATACTGTGGCAACAAGAGCAGGTCAGAGGCTGGGTATTCTGTAGCAAGTGTCTCGCCTCCTGACTATCCAAAGTCTTTCCGCCATCTACAAGGCACAAGTCAGGAATGTCATGGAATACTCTCCACTTGCCTGGATGAATGCAGCTCCAATTACACTCAAAAACATCAGCACCATCCAGGACAAAGCAGCCGCTTGATTGGCATCCCATCCATCACCTTAAGCATTCCCTCCCTCACCACCGCACACCGTGTACCATCTACAAGATGCACTGCAGCAACTTGCCACGGCTTCTTCGACAGCAACTTCCCAAACCCACAACCCCTGCCACCTAGAAGAAGGACAAGGACAGCAGGCACATGGGAACACCATCATTCCAAGTCTCTTCCCACCCCCCCACCCCAACAAACCCCTCCCTAACAGCACTATGGGAGTACCTTCACCACGTGGAATGCAGTGGTTCAAGACAGCGGCTCACCACCACCTTCTCCAGGGTAATTAGGGAATGGGCAATAAATGCTGGCCTTGTCAGCTATGCCCACATCCCAGGAACAAAAAAAATAAGCCTCAGCAGCCCGGAAATCAAATCTGGTCTGTATAGTTCCGTGCCAAGTGCAGGCCTATTTGTGAAGTTTAAATCAAAGTTCCCATTAATTTGCATATACCTCAAATTATTGATACTAACAGTTCCTGGTGTTCTAATTTATGGATTTATCCATTATTGAAGTAACAGCATTAGAGAGCCCTTTACAAAACATTGGATGCAAGAAATTCAAACTGGAGCGAAAAAAACACAAGTCCAATAAAACGGGGATTTTGGACCATATTTGCAGAGCCTATGGACTGAATGTGGCCACCACCAGAATATTGACTGTGCTTAATGTGCAAGACAGCTGTGCTAAACAGAGTAGGACTAAGTTTCTGCCCCCAATTCTCCACTTAGTAACAGCTGCGAGTTGTACTTGAGGACTAGAGCTAAGAAAATAATACCGACTTCAATACCTGTTAATACTTCGTCGTCACTAAGTTTGGAAAATGGCAACTCTCCATGTGAGAAGACCTCCCACATCAGGACCCCAAAGGACCACACGTCCGATTTTGTGGAGAAATCATCCTCAAATATTGCCTCAATTGGCATCCAGCGCAATGGAATCCATGCTTGACGGAAATGGTAGTACTCACTAGTGAATAAAGAGCAGAACATTAGACCATTGTTCTATAAATAATGTATTCATAAAGTGTCAAAACATCACAAATCATTTCACACATTTAATTGCTTTGTGTTTGGTTATGTAGACAAGTTGCCCCAAGCAATGCTCCCTAATAAGCTGCGCGGCTCTCTGGGTCTCCTGCGCATCATATTGAATGGTGGTGCAGGCTCGAAGGGCCTACTCCTGCACCTATTTTCTATGTTTCTATGGGGTCAAGTTTCGGGCCGCGCCGAGAACGGCGCAGCCTCGCCTGATTTCCGCGCTCAAAACCGCGCCGAAAACGTATCTCGGTATTCTCCACTCCCTCAGGTCGATCCAGGCCCTTGGCGCGGCGCAGCACAAGCTGTGGGGGGGGGGGGAGGGGCGGAGCCATGTCCCTGCGCTGAAAACAGCGCCGGGACCTCTGCACATGCGCGCTACAGTGTGCGTGCATGTGCAGTAGCTCCAGGCGCCTGAAACTGTGTGGGAGGGGCCCAAAGCACGCCGCCCCTAGCCCTGGCCAAATGGGCTCACTGGGACGGCGAAGATCGGACTGCACCTCCCTACTCCAACTCCTGCTCTGGCTGTGGCTCCCCCGTTCAGCTCACGTTCCCTCTGGCTCTCTCCCGCCACCCCCCACCCGCTGCCTGCCACTCCCCCCAGCTCCCACTCCGGCTCCCCCCACTTCAGCTCCGGTCTGCTCCCTCTTCACGTCTTCGGTGGGGCCCGCCCGCCTGTCATCGTGCTGGGGGTGGACCCCGCCCGAAGTCTTCGGCCCGGCTTCTTCTCGTTGGTCGGGCCTGTTCAGCCTCCCCCCTCTCCTCCTCCTCCCTCCCCCTCTTCTTCCTCCTCCCTCCATCCCCCCCTCCTCCCCTCGCTGTCAAACACAGACACTGACAGACAGAGAGAGAGACACTGACAGAGACAGACAGAGAGAGAGAGAGACAGAGACAGACAGACAGAGAGAGAGACACTGAGACAGAGAGAGACAGACACTGACAGACAGAGAGAGAGACACTGAGACAGAGAGAGACAGACAGAGAGAGACACTGACAGAGAGACACACTGGGGGGGGGGGGCCCATCCCAGCACACTGTTGGAGGGCTACCAGTGCTGCAGTCGGTGAGTAGAAACTTAATTTTTTATTTATTGATTTTTTTAATTTTTAATTTTTTTTGATTGATTTATTGATTTATTTATCATTTATTATTGATGATGGCTCTTTATTTGTAAAAGTGATGTGTTTCATGTTTGTAAACTTCCCTTCCCCCGCCCCTCCCAATCACTCTTCCTTACACCTGATTTTCCAAGTGCAGGCAAGGTTTTTCTGAGCGTACAAAAATCTACACTTACTCCATTCTAAGTTAGTTTGGAGTAAGTTTTCACTGCCTAAACTTTCAAAACAGGCGTAAGTGGCTGGACACGCCCCCTTTTGGGAAAAAAATCTGTTCCAAAATGAAACTGTTCTAACTGACTAGAACTGGAGCAAACTAAATGCCAAGAATTGCAATTTCTAAGATACTCCATTCTAAACCAGTTGCCCCCCAAAAAATAGGAGCAACTCAGGCCGAAACTTGACCCCATGTTTCTATTCGGCTCTTCAATGGGAAAAAACGTATTTTGAATGGACCGCGCACCCAAAAAAAAAATTGGGAAAAATAGCCCCAAGATGAATCATCAGTTAAACTATTTTGTGGGAATATTAATTGAGGCAAGAATCTTGGTTAGGGCAACAACTGCCCTACTCTGGTAACTGCCATGGGGTCTCCTGCATCCATTTGAACAAGCTGACAGTACTTTAAATCTCACGGCACCATGCTGTAATATCCAGAAGATTCACTATAATTCACTGGTTTATATAGAGACCCCAAGTGGGAAGATGTAGCCTGGCATGTAATTCCCAGATGCAACAGCCAGTCCATCCCAAATTGCCGTATTCAAACTGGCAACGCTGGTAAAGATTTACAACAACTTACATTTATATTGCACCTTTAACATAGTAAAATGTCTCGAGATGCTTCACAGGAGCATAATCAGGCAAAATTTGATACCAAGCCACATAAGGATCTATTAGAGCAGATGACCAAAAACTTCGTCAAAGGAGGTTTTAAGGGGCGTCTTAAAGAAGGAAAGAGAGGTGGAGAAGCAGAGAAATTTAAGGAGGGAATTCCAGAGCCTCGGACCTCGGCAATTGAAGGCACGGCTGCCAATGGTGGAGCAATTAAAACCGGGGATTGACAAGAGGCCAGAATTGGAGGAGCGCAGATATCTCGGACGGTTGTAGGGCTGTAAGAGGTTACAGAGCTAGGGAGGAGCGAGTCTATGGAGGAATTTGAAAACAAGGGAAAAATATGCAAGAACAAAGTGATCTTTTTGTGCATATAAATGTGTTGCATAAATGAAACATGACTTGGAATGGATTTCTGTTTGAAGACACTTAGCATTTGGACCTTCAGCAAAGGAAGTGCAGCGAATTGGACTGTGGTTCTGTGGAAAAGAAGTCTGGGATTTTAGAAGGCCATTCGGTCCACTGAAGCCAATCCCTCAAGCACACACAGTTTAATCGCAGCATCCAACTGTAGCCAAATTTACATTACTCAATTCAAAAATGTGCAACTTCATGGATGAGAAGTAGAGTAAAGTCAATGTTTTGAATCCACAACCAGTCTGAGCTGTAAAAAGCATAAAATGCCACCCTCCAGTCTACCCAGAATGAGGCCTAAAAAGATCTTACAAACTCAATCTCAAAAGGAAGGCATTATATTCTTTAACAAACACATCCTAATATGGTTGTAATGATAGCTGAACAGTTTACAGCTCATGCTTCTGCAGCTATTTCAATTTGTTTGGGAAGAAGCTACAAATAAATGAAAAATGAGCTAAGTTTGGAGTTTTAATTAAAAAAAGTTAAAATTTGTGCAAAATAAAATATAAAAGCGCTCTCCCAAAAGATGACTAAACTGAACTGCAACCCTGCTTTTGACATTACATCTCCTATCAAAGGGTGCCCTCTTGTGGAAGCTGGGGTTAGACAAGCAGGATTCATGCATAATACACTCACCATACTTAAAGAGTCACACGCCATTACTCCTGCAAAAGGGCCACTAGAGGGGGTTTTAAGTGGTTTCTGCATTAGTGAGGTTGCTCCTGCTCAAAAGAAATCAGCTGCCAGTGCAGCGTTATTATAAGTAAGATCTACTTGTTGATCCTAGCCCATATGCTTGAAACTGGCAGCAGCTTACAATCATGGGACAATTCTTTCCTTGTTGGCACCTGATGAGTGCGACAGCTTGGCTCAGTGGTCAAGAGGATCGTGGATCTAGACTGAACCTTTAGTGCTGCATTGTCGGAGGTGCCTTTCTTCAGATGAGACAGTAAAACCGAGGAGCTATTTGTCTGTTCGGATGGACGTAAGAGATCCCATGGCACTACTCAAAGAGGAACAGGGAGTTCTCCTGATGTCTTGGCCAAAATTCTTCCCTCAACCAACACCATCCAAAAATAAAATTCATTTGGTCATTCATCAATTGCTGTGCATGAGACAGTTGCCAAAGAGCCTACAAAACAGAGACTGCTGTTCAAAACATAAAGTAATGTTTGAGCCCTTTGAGATCTCCTGAAGATACAATAAGATATATAAATACCAGCTCTTTCTTATGATGTGGAGGCCATCTCATCCGCTATATGCAGCACTTTCATATTCATGAATATTAGGATTTAGATTGGGGGGTCTGTGATTACTTATCCATTTGAAAAGGGTCCTTCAACCAAAAAGGTTTGAGAACCACTGTGCTACACAGTAGCTGAACACATCATTAATGTTGTAGGAATACCATCGCATCCAAGCTCCCCTCCACCCCGACTTAGACATGCATTGCCAATCCTTCACTGTTGCTGGATCAATATCCTGGAATTCCACTGTGGGAGCACAAGGACTGCAGCAATTCAAGAAGACCCAGTACCTTCTCAGGGCAACTAGGGATAGGCAATAAATGCCAGACATGCCCACATCCCCTGAACAAATCAAACCACTAATTTGGAACAACTGCCTTTTGGGTGCAATGAGAAATTGAAGCCAGGCTTGCATGTGTATAGCGGGACAGCCTAATTTGCCTTTGTTGAATTACTTTTTTTGTAATCCTGGTGGATCATGGGAATGTTGCAGTTCTTGGTATT
Organism: Pristiophorus japonicus; assembly: GCF_044704955.1. NCBI lineage: Eukaryota > Metazoa > Chordata > Chondrichthyes > Pristiophoridae > Pristiophorus > Pristiophorus japonicus. The sequence continues at coordinate 220,418,741 of NC_091983.1, read as the reverse complement.
AATAGTGTGTGGAAGGATGTTTCTCCTTCAAGCTGTTCAAATGTTACATAGAAAAATAGAATTTGATTAATTTTGTAAGTATACATAAAACATCTGAACCCCATCACTGGGAGGAGCCATTTCACCTACCTGTTGTATACATCCTTGCTCAGCCCAAGTGCTGCCACTTTGACCTGTCGCTGGGCACTGATCAGGCAGTTTCGAGCAGCCAAGTCCTTGTGTACAAAGCGATGGTTTGACAGGTATTCCATTCCCAGTGCTACCTGTGTGCAAATACCCACCTTGAAAAGAAAAGAAAGGCATTCAACTACAAGATACGTTACCTCCTAAAAATGGCCAGTGGGCAAAAGGACCGCCTGGTACAGAAGATCATAGATGGGATCTCTGGGTTATGTTGATCTTTGCTGGTCTATCAATTACGCTGCTACAATTGAGTCTCAGCACTCGTGGGCAGAAACGAAGAATCAGCCAAGATACCCACTCCCAACTGCTGTCCAGTTAACACTGACTGAATGGAAGGTATGTTTAGGTAGACCTATGTGACGATGGGACCGGATTCACGCTCCAAAATCAAATGAGACAACTTACATCTTTAACATAGAAAAAATGGATGTTGAGCCAAAGGATACTAGGATAAAGGAGAGAGATACTAGGAAGGGTGACTAAAGACTTGATCAAAGACGGTCTTAAAGGAGGAAAGGGAGGTGGAGAGATAGAAGAGTTTAGGGAAGGAATTCCTGCCTGTTTTTGTCTCTCACTAGTTTACTCTCATATTTTATTTTCCTTTCTTAATCAATTAATAAATCAACTGAAACTTGTAAAACATAACTTCTACTGGTAGCCCATGATTTGCCCTAATGTATTTCTTTTTTGCACTCATTTCCACATGATCATTGCAAACCTTCCCTTACTTTGCAAAATATGGACTGATAGTGATGTCAGCCTATAATAAATAGTTCTGGTTAGTTGCTATATACTCATTCTACTTCTGCAGTGTAAACAGTGGCCAATTAGTGAAGTCACTTACTGTCGGTGCACAGTCCAGTGAAATTCATAAAAAAATCTACAGTGGGTCTAAACCAATGAATTTAAAAAAAATTTATTTCATGAATTGCTGACTTATAGAATCATAGAATATTACAGCACAGAAGGAGGCCATTCGGTCCATCGAGTCTGCACGGCAGCTCTTTCAAAGAGTAATCCAGTTAGTCCCACTCTCCCACTCTTTCCCCCTATCCCTGCAATTTTTTCTCCTTCAAGTATTTATCCAATTCCCTTTTGAAGGCTATTATTGAATCTGTATCCACCAACCCATCAGACATTGCTTTCCAAATCCTAACCACTCATTGTGTAAAAAAGTTTTTCCTCATGTCGCCTCTGGTTCTTTTTCCAATCACTCTCTGGTTATTGATCCTTTAGCCACTGGAAACAGTTTTTCTTTATTTACACTATCTAAACCCTTCATGATTTGAAACACCTCTATCAAATCTCAGCTTAGCTTTCTCTGCTCCAAGGGGAGCAATCCGCATGTGAACAACCAATAGTTGGGCAAGGTCACAGAACGACCAGGAACCATATACCACTATGAATCATCACCTTTAGCAAACAAAGATGAAAAAGTTATCAGACCAACAATCACTAGGATTATTAAGTGGCCCAAGTGCACACGCATGTAACAGCACTGCTTAAGAAGTTACATCAGGATTTCAATATGTACAAAAAATGACACTATCATGGTTTCCTTCCAAGTTTTGGAGGAGCACAGTTCGGCAGTGGAGTCTCGCAAGCATTTATTCTACTGCTCTTTTATATATAATGGGACTATATATATATAAAAAAAAGGAGCGCCCATATATGGAAATGTAGCTCGCTTCAAATGGCTGAACTCCTAAAGCAATAACTCATTTTCCAGATGACAGCTAAAATGATTTAAAAGTCCCAACTGGGAATCCTTGGCTCTGTACCTTCTGTTTCGTACTCAACGGCTGAGATTTGATCTTCTCCTCTTTGCCTTTTGCAATACGCAGAAACTGCTTCAGGTCTCCCTGGAAGATAAGAGTGGTGACGTTAGAAGACTCTGGATGAAATACTAGTAGAGTAAGGACCCTCTGGACACAGTGAGGAAATACCAAAACAGGAGACCATGACTGAAATCTCATTCACAAATATACCCCCCACCTTTGCATCAAATTTATACCACAGTTGAAGTTAGGCACAAGAACTACAATTTGTTTGGCTTAAGTTATTTTTGGTACAAGCATCCTAAGAACATAAGAAATAGGAGCAGGAGTAGGCCATTTGGCCCCTCGAGCTTGCTCCGCCATTTAATAAGATCATGGCTGATCTGATCTTGGGCTCAGCTCCACTTCCCTGCCCGCTCCCCATAACTCTTCACTTCCTTATCGTTCAAAAATCTGTCTATCTCCACCTTAAATATATTCAATAACCCAGGCTCCACTGCTCTTTGGAGCAGAGAATTCCACAGATTTACAACTCTCAGGGAATAAATTTCTCCTCGTCTCCCTGGGCGACCCCTTATTCTTTAAACTATGCCCCCAATTCTAGATTCCCCCACGAGTGGAAACATACTCTCTGCATCTACCCTGTCGAAGCCACTCAGTATCTTACATGTTTCAATAAAATCACTTCTAATTCTTCTAAACTCCAATGAGTATAAGCCCAACCTGCTCAACCTTTCTTCATAAGACAACCCTTTCACAGCATAAAAACAAATTCTCAGATTTGTTTAACAATTATCTTAAAGACAACCCCTTCATCTTAGGAATCAACTTAGTGAACCTTCTCTGAACTGCTTCCAATGCAAGTATATCCCTCCTTACGTAAGGAGACCAAAACTGTCTGCACTCACCAATACCCTGTACAGTTGTAGCAGGACTTCCCTGCTTTTATACTCTATGGCCCTGGCAATAAAGGCCAACCTTCTATTTGCCTTCCTGATTACTTGCTGTACTTGCATACTAACGTTTTGTGTTTCATGCACAATGACCCCCAGGTCCCTCTGTACTGCAGCATTTTGTAATCTCTCCATTTAAATAATAATTTGCTTTTTTATTTTTCTTGCCGAAGGTTTTCCCACATTATACTCCATCTGCCAAATGTTTGCCCACTCACTTAGCCTGTCTAATTCCCGTTGCAGATTCTTTGTGTCCTCACAACTTGCTTTCCCACCCATCTTTGTATCAGCAAACTTGGCTACATTACACTTGGTCCTTTCATCCAAGTCACAAATATAGATTGTAAATAGTTGAGACTCCAGCACCGATTCCTGTCGCACCCCATTAGTTACCGTTTGCCAACTGGAAAATGACTCATTTATCCCAACTCTGTTTTCTGTTAGTTAACCAATCCTCTATCAATGCCATATCAATATTACCCCAAACCCCATGAGCTGTTATCTTGTGCAGTAACTTTTTATGTGGCACCTTATTGAATGCCTTCTGGAAATCTAAATACACCGTATCCACTGGTTCTCCCTTATCCACCCTGCTCATTATATCCTCAAAGAACTCCAGCAAATTTGTCAAACATGATTTCTCTTTCATAAAACCATGCTGACTCTGCTTGAAGTTATGATGATTTTCTAAATGTCCCGCTACTACTTCCTTAATAATGGACTCCAACATTTTCCCAACGACAGATATTAGGCTACCTGGTCTATAGTTTCCTGCTTTTTGTCTCCGTCCTTTTTTAAATAGGGGCGTTACATTTGCGGTTTTCCAGGGTGGATGAGGGAGAACCAGTGGATGTGGTGTATTTAGATTTCAAGAAGGCATTCAGTAAGGTGCCACATAAAAGGTTACTGCACAAGATAACAGCTCATGGGGTTTGGGGTAATATATTAGCATTGATAGAGGATTGGCTAATTAACAGAAAACAGAGAGTTGGGTTAAATGAGTCATTTTCCAATTCGCAAACGGTAACTAGTGGGGTGAAACAGGGAACGGTGCTGGGGCCTCAACTATTTTACAATCTATATTAATGACTTGGAAGAAAGGATCGAGTGTAATATAGCCAAATTTGCTGATACAAAGATGGGTGGGAAAGCTGGGACCTCTTCAGAATCCAGAGAATTTTGGTAAATTTGCAACCAATGCATCCACTATCTCTGCAGCCACTTCTTTTCAGACCCTAGGATGTAGGCCATCAGGTCCAGGGCACTTGTCCACCTTTAGTCCCATTATTTTACAAAGTACTTTTTCTTTAGTGATAATGATTGTTTTAAGTTCCTCCCTCCTTATAGCCCCCTGATTATCCACTATTGGGATGTTTTTAGTGTCTCCTACTGTGAAGACCGATACAAAATATTTGTTCAAAGTCTCTGCCATTTCCCTGTTCTCCATTATTAATTCCCCAGTCTCATCCTCTAAGGAATCAACATTTACTTTAGCTACTCTCTTCCTTTTTATATACCTGTAGAAACTCTTACCATCTGTTTTTATACTTGATTTAGGGTTTTGTTCGAGAGTGAGGAGAGATGGAATGGTGCTTGAAAAAGAGGTGGGAGGGAGGGGAGTGAGAGAGAGAAGAAGGGGAAAAAGGGTTAGGAGGGAGGGAGAAGCAGAAGACGGGTCAAGAGGGGGGGGGGGGGTGGGAGGAAGCAGAGGGGCAAGAAGGGAAAGGGGCCGGGAGGAAGGGGGGGGGGGGGGGAAGAGGTAGATGCTGTGTCTAGGAGGAGAGAATGGTGAGCAGGGGAAGGAGCACTTATGAGCACTTTAAATGAGGGAGGTTACAATGAAAGCATTCTGCCATAATAGGACATGTTCGTGGGATGTCGAGAATTCCCATTTGTGACCTTTACCTTTAACTTCAGACCAAGTGAGATAACTTCCATAAAAAAAAACAAGCACAGTTTAGCATGGAAACATCAGTAAAGCAATGCCTCAATGGCTCAGTGGGTAAATGCACCAGTGTGCTGCCGAGCTTAAGTTAGATCACTTCCCGCACCTCTGCTCTCACCCCTTCCCCTCCCTCTCAGAACCATGACAGGGTTCCCCTTGATCTCACTTTTCACCTCATCAGTCTCCACGTTCAACGGATCATCCTCCACCATTTCCACCACCTCCAGCGTGATCCCACCACCAATCACATCTTCCCCTCCCCTCTCCTCTCTGCATTCCGAAGAGACTGCTCCCTCGTCCATTCCGCAGTCACCCCCAGCAACCCCTCCCCTTCCCACGACATCTTTCCGTGCAAGCACAAGAGATGCAACACCTGCCCTTTTATCTCCTCCCTTCCCATTATCCAGGGCTCCAAACACTCCTTCCAGGTGAAACAGCGATTTACTTGTACTTCTTTCAATTTAGTATACTGTATTCGCTGCTCACGATGTGGTCTCCTCTACATTGGGGAGACCAAGCGTAGATTGGGTGACCGCTTTGAGGAACACCTCTGTTCAGTCCGCAAGTGTGATCCTGAGCTTCTGGTTGCCTGTCACTTTAATTCCCCACTCCACTCCCACTCTGACCTCGGTCTCCTACAGTGTTCCAACAAAGCTCAACGCAAGCTCGAGGAACAGCACCTCATCTTTCGTTTAGGCACTTTACAGCCTTCTGGACTCAACATAGAGTTCAAAAATTTCAGAGCGCAAGCGCTGCCAATTTTTGGCTCCCTTAACCCCCGCCCCCCTCAGAGCCTGTTTATTTATTTCTATTTTTCTCCTTGTCTCGAATGGTAGTTGATCATTATCCCATCATTCACACCCTATCTTAACTAATGTTTTTCTAACTCTTGGCATTACCATTTGAATTTGGGCCATCATCCCTTTTGTCTCTCTAATCTCTCTCATCTTCCAACCTCCCCCTTTCAGTGCTTGTTAAGAATCTGTTGTTTCCGAACACTCTCCAGTTCTGACGAAGGGTCATCGACCCGAAACGTTAACTCTGCTCCCTCTCCACAGATGCTGCCTGACCTGCTGAGATTTTCAGCATTTTCTGTTTTTATTCCAGATTCCAGCATCCGCAGTATTTTGCTTTTGTATTTGGTCGAAGTCAGGCTTGCCTAAACAACAGTGGCTACGCTTCAAAAAAGCACTTTGCGATGACTTCGGGACGTAACAAGAAGTTATAAAAATTTAATTCTTTAGTCAGCAGCCACTTATAATGCAGTGCAGTTAAAGTTTCTTTTACTATAGAAGTGCCAAGGTGATGGAAAGAATTACTGAGCCAGTGAAGGGGTGACCAATGGCTTGGTTGAAGTGATGAGCTTTGAGGGGGTTTTAAAGAGTTGCAGATTTAGACAGGGAATTCCAGGGGGTTAGATCCAGACAGCTGAATGCCCCATCACCAATTTGGATGCTAAGTAGGAGCAGGGAAGATAAACCAGATGCAGACGTTAGAGTAATAGAGTGCTCCAAGAATGGTTGCGGAGCTGGAGAAGACTGTGGGGATAGCATGTTCAGTGGAAATTTGGAGAAGCTGATAGTTTGCGGAAGGTGGGATGCCAACAAGGTCGCGCTGCAGGGCCGGGGGCCTCGGCCTCACCGGCCCAGCGACGGGGGCCTCGGCCTCACCGGCCCAGCGACGGGGGCCTCGGCCTCACCGGCCCAGCGACGGGGGCCTCGGCCTCACCGGCCCAGCGACGGGGGCCTCGGCCTCACCGGCCCAGCGACGGGGGCCTCGGCCTCACCGGCCCGGCGACGGGTGCTTTCTGGTAATATGAAAAATGATATCGGGGTGCGTTACCAAGCATCTGCCAGCACTTGTATCCCTCCAAAAGTCATCACTTTCAGGAGGGAAAATTATAGCAAACATTTCTAGTTCATATTTCCTTAGAAATTAAACAGATTGAATGGAACAACTTTTATAGAATCAAAAGCAGAAAAAACACGGATAAAATCCCAATGAATTAGGATTTCAGTGTCTGGTCAGCCCCCCATAACCGAGACACATTTCACCACGTGGGGAATCAGCAGCTCCGAGCAGCTCATCAAATTTAATGTTGCAATTAACCCTGGTGCTATGTTATCATCTAGTAAAGCAATTTAAGGTTTTAATCAATATAACAACTTGTTAAATACTTAGTAATTCTGGTTTGCAGCTTACCAGAGCACTTTGCTAGTTGAACCGTTATCTTTCCTAGCTTTCAGTATTGTTTATTAATGCTCCAGAGACCACCTTGTGCTAATACTGTTCAACGTGGTCACTTCACATAACTGGTCATAAGTCTTAGAGAAGTAAAGATCTGAATCTGCCAAGAATGAGTACGAGGAGCTTGGCCACTATTGTAACCGACACATGGATCCTTCCACTTTTACTGCACAGCTCAACCACTGCAACAAGCAAGTCTAGTGCCTGCTCAGTAAGGCAAGCATGATTATTGAGCAGAGGATATTAGGCATAGAGTTATGGATACAACATGATAAATAAATATAAGATATAAAAAACAGAAAATGCTGGAAATCTTAGCAGGTCAGGCGGCATCTGTGGAGAGGAAGCAGAGTTAACGTTTCAGGTCGATGACCCTTCGTCAGAACTGGAGAGTGTTCGGAAAGAACAGATTCTTAACGAGCACTGAAAGGGGGAGGGGAAGAAAGAACAAAAGGGAAGGTCTGTGATAGGTTGGAAGACAGGTGAGATTAGAGACACAAAAGGGACGATGGCCCAAATTCAAATGGTAATGCCAGGTGTTAGAAAAGCATTCGTCAAGATAGGGTGTGAATGATGGGATAATGACCAGCTGCCATAAATATAGGATTTTTCTCTTATTGAAATCAAAAGATATTTGGCCAGCTGGGGCGAGCACAGCTTCACATTTTTGCACATGTAGTGATTATGTTTTCAGATTGCACTAGCCGATGAGAAAGAGATCCAAAAATGGAATGTCTAAAACCAGATTGGGATTCTTGTAAACTGCAGAGTATTTGTCCAATGGGGCTCTTAAAAGCCAGGTTGCAAAGAATTAAGATTACGTTGAAATAAATGTTTCATTTTTCCCCGTTTTTACTTTTTTTTAAAAAAAAAGTTTGTTTAAACAGAGAACGCGTCTCCAATCTTGGTACAGAGGTGATGTACTCTCAACTTTGCTGGTCGTTATCACATTGCTGTTTGTGGGAACTTGCTGTGTGCAAATTGGCTGATGTGTTTCCCACATTACAACAGTGACTACATTTCAAAAGTACTTCATTGGCTGTAAAGTGCTTTGGGGCACCCAGAGGTTGAGAAAGGCACTATAGAAATCCAAGTCGTTCTTTCTTTTTAGGGTATGGGTTTTAAAAGCCTGAATTTTACACATACTAGGCTGCACTGGTCACTCTGCATTTAGTTCTTTGTTGCACTATTCACCCAATTTATTGATAATGGGAGACCAAGGTGAAGAAGCCAAGATGCACAGCAGGACACCACTAAGGTTGTAAATAGCAAAGGACAGGGTAAAGTAGCATGAGAGCATGTCAAGATTTGATCTTTAAAAGGCTGAAGGCTATAGGTAAGAGCTACCAGTTTTGAGATTCTGGGAATGAATGACGAGGAGACTGTGGGATGGGTCTTAATTTCAGCATAGTGAGGATAAAGATAGAGCATACAATGAACAAGATGACAAGCTTTGTCATGAATCCAGTTCAGGAGAGGCATGAGAAGAGTTTCCCCAGATACAATAGGTAGCAGTACTTAAAGAGCTGTAGGTCATATGGCAAGAGGAAATCGAGCTTCTTGGAGGTAGCTTTACCAACAGGAGAGATATGGGAGATCCGTTTGAGATCTGAAGAGATAGTCAATAAATGACAGGAAGCAGCCGGTTAGGCTGAAGAGAAACATGAAGAAATTGTCTCCCCAAAGATCTGGAAAAAAAATGTCACTGTCCTTTTTAAACGGAGGTCAAGATGCAGAGAACCGAAGGTTGTGAGGAGTCGGACTGAAGGCATTCGACCTGAAGAAAGTTAGTGAGTGTGGAGCGGAATCATAAGCAAAAGAATGGATAAGGCTAAATGATGACTACAGATTACTGATACGAAGCAACAAGAGTGGGAGAAGGGACAGGGCCCTGGGGAACCGCTGAATTAATGGAAAAGACAATAAGCTACCAACTGGAGACATTTAACGGGAAACAAAACAGCCACAAACATAGCTTTGATGGCAGGTCATAGGACATTAAATTGTTTAGAACTGCATTGTGCCAAACTATTAAGAAATTGGAGGTGTTGAAGGTAAAAAGAATGGTTTATCAAAGTGTTCAAGAACAAAGATGCAATATCATCATGATCATAGGCAGTCCCATGGAATCGAGGAAGACTTGCTTCCACTCCCAAAGCGAGTTCTCTAGTGGCTGAACAACCCAATACGAGAGCCACAGACCCTGTCACAGGTGGGACAGACATTAGTCGAGGGAAGGGGTGGATGGGGCTGGTTTACTGCGTACTCCTACTGTCTGCGCTTGACCTCTTCACGCTCTTTACCATGACGAAGCTCCGCATAAAGCATTTGCTTCGGGACTAAGATAGGCAATATAGGCACTCAGATTTTTAACCAATAAGGGAATTAAGGGTTACGGGGAGAGGGCGGGTAAGTGGAGCTGAGTCCACGGCCAGATCAGCCATGATCTTATTGAATGGCGGAGCAGGCTCGAAGGGCTAGATGGCCTACTCCTGTTCCTAATTCTTATGTTCTTATGCTCTTATGCTCTTTGCGTTGAGATTCGAAGAACTCAACGCCCTCCCGGATGCATTTTCTCCACCTCGGGCGGTCTTCGGCCAGGGTCTCCCAGGTGTCAGTGGTGATGTCGCACTTTACCAGGGAGGCTTTGAGGGTGTCCTTGTAACGTTTCCACTGCCCACCTTTGGCTCGTTTACCATGACGGAGCTCCGCATAAAGCATTTGCTTCGGGACTAAGATAGGCAATATAGACACGAAGATCAATGGCATGAATACTTCTGATCATTCATAGATTGAGCCAGAACATCCCAAATTAATGGACAACTTGAGAGTTAACTGCAGCTTATAAAACTTCAATGGCAATAGGGCAGTAGCCAGAAAGGCAAGGAGGAAAGCGAGGTTGGCTTAACTTTAAAGGGCAAATTGACAATGCTGGAAGGAAATTTGAAAATCCAACAGAATGGTGGGGATAAAGTGGACCATAATAGTGGACCAGAATACAGCAATGGGAAAAGGTTGTGTCACCCAAATCATTGCGATTAGAGGGAGAGGAGAAACTTGAGCAACAAGATCAGACTTGCCCTTCGGACAGCTAGCTACTGTACCACTGTGATGGAGGAGAGATCACAGAAGCTGAGCCAGTGCGGGAGATATAGAGTGAGTTTTAGCAAGAGAGCAAAGAGTGTGGTTGCTGGAGGGGAGAGAATGACACTAGTTTATACTTTGACAAGTTGTGTTTAGCAACTCTAATCATTATAATCATAGAAGCTGCGAGCAGAAATACTGTTTGATCTGAATACTTTAGATTGATAAGGGACACCTGGTGCAATAGAGCTTTCACAAGTGATAGAACATGATTGAAAGAAAACAAACTTGCATTTCACAATTTTTCACTACCTCAGGGCATCCCAAAGTGCTTTACAGTCAAAGTAATAGTCTTGAAGTATCGTCACTGTTGTAATGTAGGAAACACGGCAGCTAATTTGTACACATCAAGGTCCCACAAACAGCAATGAAATAAATGACTAAATTATCTGTTTTTGGTGTTGATTGAGTATAAATATTGGCTAAGATACTGGAAGAACTCCCCTTTGAATAGTGCTGTGGGGTCTTTTACGTTCACTTGTGAGGGCAGACGGCACCTCAGTTTAACGTCTCACCCAAACACCACCTCTGGCAATGCAGCACTCCTTCAGTATGGCTCTGAAGTGTCAGCCTAGATTTTGAGCTCAAGTCTCTTGAGTGGGCTCGAACTCACAATCTTCTGAGGTGAGAGTGCTTCCAATGAGTCAAACACGACACAAAGATTGAATCACTATGTAGTATCAGTTCAGACAGAAGAGTAAGCATTAACAACTTAACTACTTCAAGACCCTCACACTGTTTAGCTTAATAATTTCTTCAAAGTTTGGGCAATTTGAAAGCAATGCTCTATTTTTTTTTTTAAATGGATTTTTGGTTCCAATTGTACAAGCAGAATCTCCATTCACAAGATTTGTTCACAAATTGCGCTGGATTAAAATGTTTCAAGAAGCACTGGTGACATTTTCAGAACTGACTGATCAGTACAATGGAGCAGCTCCTCCTGGAGTCTCTTACCAGATCAACATATTCAGTGATCATGTAGTGTGGTTCCATTTCACGGCACAGGCCCAGCAGTCTCACCACATTGTTGTGATTCATTTTACTGAACATTTCGAACTCTCGACGGAATTCTAGCTGCAGCTGTTCGTCCCGCGTGGTCAGACTCTTCACGAGGACTACCATCTCTGGCTCACCTTTGTCGATCCCTTTGGCTTTGGCCAAGAAGACCTCGCCGTACTCTCCTTTTCCTGCAGTTATAAACACAAGAGCAAAGGTTGAACGGTGTGTCAAATTAAAAACATCACCATATATTGTTGAGAATCATATGTTTTTGACATAATGTATGTTTTAAAGGAAATAAAATTCCACATTTTGCAGACACAGAAAACTTGGTCAAGCCACAAAAATAATAAGATCAAGGCACTGCAGTAAAGTGCTCCATCAACATGGACCACTCAGTAATCGTAGGATGCAGAATCCAGCACACTGAGTATCCTTCTCAGGTGGTTGAGTTTTTTTGGAGAAACACTTGAAGGCCACATATTTCCTCATGGGAACACTCACCCCTCCCCTGCAGATGCTGATTTAGGCGGTGAGACAATTGCACAATTAATTGCACAATTCCATGAACATGCACATGATTGAACAACAGTTAGAAACATGAATCCTGGCTCATTTTTTCTAACTCCTTAAATCAAATGTAGCTGATCTCAATCAGCATGGTAATGTGAAGCTAACTCAGCACTGAACAGGATTGAACCTGCGACCTTCCTGGCTTGTAACATTCAGCACCACATCATAAAGTACACTTACACATCAAGTCTGCCACTGAGGGTGGGCAATATATTTTTAAATCCCTCATTGCTAAAATTACTGCCCGGTGTGGAAATGAGCCATAAAAAAGGTCCTAGGTTCAATCCCCAGTTTGTGTTCCTTTAACTCTGCACCAACAGTATTCAACAGTCTGTTCAAACTTATAGAACCTTTACACAGCAAATAGAGGAGATATGCAGGCCTGTAGGTGTGGGCTGGATTGAAGCCCAGATCTCAAAAAAGGTGAAAAGCCAGTATGCTAACTCAATCAGTACCCAATAAAATATGTTTCCCTGAACAGAAATCACTGAATGTAAAGCTGAACCTCACTTTTCTCTTCCCCCACTTGAATTTTTAAGGCGGCAGCCAGTCATCTTGAGAGCAGATAGCATGCCAATAGAGTATACTAAATATGTAATTGGTGATACTACAAATTGTTACAACATGCCATGGCAAGCAGAGGTGAAATCAGATTCTTGCTCAATAGGTTCACACATCACGACAATCTGCAGTGCACAGTGAAATTATATAATGATGTTGCATCAGTATATTACAATATTCCAACGTCTCGCCTCTGATTTGTCACGCAATTACAATAGTGGAGGCATTGGACAATATAATAGCTGTAACATGTGTTGTGCGATACTGGCCATCCCATGATCTTTACATTCATGTTATGGCAGGAATTTATCAACTTAATTCCTGGAAAAAAAGTAGTGGGAGAAGAGAGGTAAGCAAATTTCTTATAGAATTCCCCTTCTTCAGACAAATCATGTCTTCACTACATACCCAGGGTTGTGATTGTCTGGAGGTTTACACGAGGAAAGTGCAGCTTATCGTGCATGCTGTGGCGCTTGCTGGGAACGACAGTCATACTGATGTTGTTAATGGATGCCTCCTCCTGAATCTCAGCTGTTAGCTGGCCATTCTGCTGCACAGTCCCACCTGGACATTCAAAAAGAAAAAAAGTGAGGCTGTAAAAAACATGCACTTAAATCCAGCTATTTGTATCATTCTAATCCTTTACAAACACACATACACTTACATCAATACATAAAGGATTATTGTAATCCAGTAACAAATTACATTCATAAAACAATTTTCAATTCACATATTTTGTTTTCTAATTTAATCCTTGCATCCCCATGGCAGGTGAAATCTCATACACCACGAATATATTTAACTATAAAAACTGCTCCTGTTTCGTAATAAGGTGGACGAATTAACTGCGCAGACAGCTGTTAATGGATATGATGTAATTGGGATTACGGAGACATGGCTCCAGGGTGACCAAGGCTGGGGTATCCAGGGGTATTCAATATTCAGGAAGGATAGACAGAAAGGAAGAGGTGGGGTAGCGTTACTGGTTAAAGAGGAGATTAACGCAATAGTAAGGAAGGACATTAGCTTGGATGATGTGGAATCTGTATGGGTAGAGTTGCGGAACATCAAAGGGCAGAAAACGCTACTGGGAGTTGTGTACAGACCACCAAACAGTAGAAGTGAGGTTGGGAATGGCATCAAACAGGAAATTAGGGATGTGTGCAATAAAGGTACAGCAGTTATCATGGGTGACTTTAATCTACATATAGATTGGGCTAACCAAACTGTTAGCAATGCAGTGGAGGAGGATTTCCTGGAGTGTATATGGGATAGTTTTCTCGACCAATATGTCGGGAAACCAACTAGAGTGCTGGCCATCCTAGACTGGGTGTTGTGTAATGAAAGAGGATTAATTAGTAATCTTGTTGTGCGAGGCCCCTTGGGGAAGAGTGACTATGACACGGTAGAATTCTTCATTAAGGTGGAGAGTGACAGTTAATTCAGAGACTAGGGTCCTGAACTTAAAGAAAGGTAACTTCGATGATATGAGACGTGAATTGGCTAGGATAGACTGGCTAATGATACTTAAAGGGTTGACGGTGGATATGCAATGGCAGACATTTAAAGATCACATGGATGAACTTCAACAATTGTACATCCCTGTCTGGCGTAAAAATAAAACGGGGAAGGTGGCTCAACTGTGGCTAATAAGGGAAATTAGGGATAGTGTTAAATCCAAGGAAGAGGCATATAAATTAGCCAGAAAAAGCAGCAAACCTGAGGACTGGGAGAAATTTAGAATTCAGCAGAGAAGGACAAAGGGTTTAATTAGGAGGTGGAAAATAGGGTATGAGAGGAAGCTTGCAGGGAACATAAAAACTGACTGCAAAAGCTTTTATAGATATGTGAAGAGAAAAAGATTAGTGAAGACAAATGCAGGTCCCTTGCTTTCAGAATCAGATGAATTTATAATGGGGAACAAAGAAATGTCAGACTAATTGAACAAATACTTTGGTTCTGTCTTCACTAAGGAAGACACAAATAGCCTTCTGGAAATACTAGGGGACCGAGGAGGAGGAACTGAAAGAAATCCTTATCAGTCAGGAAATTGATGGGATTGAAGGCCGATAAATCCCCAGGGCCTGATAGTCTGCATCTGTCCTTTTATCTCCTCCCCTCACACTGTCCAGGGCCCCAAACACTCCTTCCAGGTGAAACAGCGATTTACTTGTACTTCTTTCAATTAGGTATACTGTATTCGCTGCTCACTTTGGGGAGACCAAACGCAGATTGTGTGTCCGCTTTGCAGAACACCTCCGTTCAGTCCATAAGCATGACCCTGTGGAAATGTATTTTTATCTAAGCTGATACCACATGGTATTTTTGTGCCCTTTGCAATATATAACAAAATGGAGTGAGTCCTGGTCCTTCCAGAAATTTCTGCATAAAGCAGTCGGCTTGCATAAACATCTAAACCTGGCTTGAAATGGCTGATAGCCACCAGACAGCTAGGAGGCAAGTCCTGCTGAGACAAGTACCCCCCGCACCCCTCCCCCCATGGTGCTCTCCTATTGTCTATACAACACCAGTTCCACTCCAGCCCCCCTTTTCGAAGTACTCAAACCACCAGCCATTATCTCTTGTAGAGACCTCATCCATTTGATGCAAAAAGATAACTGACTAGGAAACTGGACAATCCTGACACAATGCAAGGCAGGTAATAGCTCATTACCAAACTCTCATCGAGTGATGGCCGGCTGGCTAACTAATAACCCTGACAAAAGGAAATATCTGGAAACCATGTCAGGACAAGGATGTAGTAATTAACTCTTTATCTATATTCACTGACTGTGAGACAGAGCCAATACACAGGGAGAGGCCATAACTTGGATTTTACTGTATAAATATCTCGTGAAACTGTACCATTGTGGAGGTGTTCACTTAGCCACTGACTGAGTGTGACCTTTCACTTGCTAGCAAGTAAATTAAAGAAACTTCTGCCGGAGCTGAAGGTGTCTGAGTCATTTATCGGGAGTCAAGATTTCGACAACCCCGAGCTTCCGATCACCTGCCACTTTAATTCTCTGCTCCACTCCCATTCTGATCTCTCCGTCCTTGGCCTCTTGCATTGTTCCAATGAAGCTCAATGCAAGCTCGAGGAACAGCATCTCATCTTTTATTTAGGCACTTTACAGCCTTCTGGACTCAACATCGAGTTCAACAATTCAACAATTTCAAACCATAACTGTAACGTCTTTACGCTACAGCATGAAACCACACGAGGCACATTCCAGGGACAAGGCCACTCTGTGACCGTAGCTCTTTATTACAGGACTCGAGAAGTAATGACCCTGCGTGGGACCTCCCTTTATATACCTGTGTGATCAGGTAAGGAATGTCTCCCACAAGTTCACCCCCTGTGGTCAAGGTGTGCATATAAGTTGAGTGTATATAGTAATACAGTGGTGTTACATTGTAGTTACAAACATGACATTACCTTCCCCCCCCTCCAAAGTCTTACTGGGATCATAGGTTCAGTCTTTCAGGTGGTCTACGCTCCCTCGTGGAGCTCCACAGTTGGACGCTGGTGTGAGTGTCTGTCACCTGTGGTGATTCCGGCCTGACCTCAGGGACTGTGCATTCTTCTGATTGCTCTTGTTGCACGTTCGTCGCGGTAGTGTGAGCTCCATCTCGTGGACTTCTTCAGGTTCCTCTGTGTCCATGCTGAACTTTTTTTTTTAAAAACTTGGTCCAGATGCTTACGGCATATCTGCCCATTGTTGAGTTTTACCACAATGTTCCTATTCCCCTCTTTGCCAATTACAGTACCCTCAAGCCATTTGGGCCCCATGGCGTGATTGAGGACGAATACAGGATCATTTATTTCTATACATCTCCCCCTTGAATTACGGTCATGTTACTTGTTTTGTGACTTGTGCTTGCCCTCAACTATGTCGGTCAGGACTGGATGGATGAGGGACAACAAAGTTTTGAGTGTCCGTTTCATGAGTAGTTCTGTGGGTGGGACCCCCGTGAGCAAGCGCGGGCAGGATCTATAGGCCAGCAGGAGGCGCGATAGGCGGCATTGTAGGAAGGGTCCTTGAATCCTGAGCATACCTTGCTTAATGATTTGGATTGCCCGTTCCGCCTGGCCATTGGAAGCCGGCTTGAACGGCACAGTCCTGACGTGATTGATGCCACTGCCAGACATAAACTCCCGAAATTCATAGCTCGTGAAACACGGGCCATTGTCACTAACCAGGATGTCTGGCAAGCTATGGGTTACAAAGATCGCACGTAAGCGTTCCACAGTGGTGGATGACGTGCATGAGTTCAGGATGATGCACTCGATCCATTTCGAGTGCGCATCTACTACAATGAGGAACATCTTCCCCATGAACGGGCCCGCGTAGTCAACGTGAATGCGTGACCATGGCTTGGTGGGCCAGGGCCACAGGCTGAGCAGGGCCTCCCTGGGGGCATTACCCAGCTGGGAACAGGTCGTGCACCTGCGAACAGAGTGTTCCAGGTCTGAATCAATTTCAGGCCACCAAACATGTGACCGAGCAATGGCCTTCATCATCACAATGCCTGGGTGCTCGTTGAGGAGTTCCCTGATGAATGCCTCCCTGCCCTTCTGGGGCATGACTACCCGGCTGCCCCATAGTAGGCAGTCGGCTTGGATGGAGAGCTCATCCATCCGCCTGTGGAGTGGTCTGACCTCCTCAGGGCATGCTCCGTGTGCGGGCGCCCAATCCCCAGTCAGGACACATTTCTTAATCAAGGATAGGAGGGGATCTCTGTTGGTCCAGATTTTGATCTGTTTGGCTGTGATGGGGGAGCCTTCACTGTCAAAGGCATTGACAGCCATGACCATCTCAGCGCTTTGCTCAGCTGCCCCCTCGGTGGTGGCCAGTGGGAGCCTGCTGAGTGCGTCGGCGCAGTTTTCAGTGCCGGGCCAGTGCCGGATGGAGTAGTCATAAGCAGCTAGCGTGATGGCCCACCGCTATATGCGAGCTGATGTGTTGGCATTGATAGCCTTGCTGTCTGACAACAGGGATGTGAGTGGCTTGTGGTCCGTCTCTAATTGAAACTTCCCACCGAAGAGGTACTGATGCATTTTTCTTTACACCATAGACACACATGCAAGCGCTTCCTTCTCAACCATGCCATATCCCCGTTCTGCTTGAGCGCGCGACCTGGAGGCATAAGCCACAGGTTGTAGCTGACCCTCAGCATTACCCTGCTGCAACACGCACCCAACCCCATAGGACGATGCATCACAAGTCAGAACTAAACGTTTACAGGGGTCGTACAGGGTCAACAATTTGTTTGAACAAAGTAGGTTTCGCGCCCGATCAAAAGCCCGTTCCTGACAGTCCCCCCAAAACCAATCGCAGCCCTTACGCAGAAGCACGTGTAGCGGCTCCAACAAAGTGCTCAAGTTCGACAGAAAGTTCCCGAAATAGTTCAACAGTTCCAGGAATGAACGCAGCTCCGATGTGTTGCAGGGCCTGGGTGCTCGTCGAATTGCCTCGGTTTTGGATTCGGTGGGCCGAATCCCATCTGCAGCAACCCTCCTGCCCAACCTCAGGAGCTAAAAACACACATTTAGACTTCTTGAGTCGCAGGCCTACCTGGTCCAGTCGGCGTAGCACTTCCTCCAGGTTGTGGAGGTGTTCTTCGGTATCTCGACCCGTGATGAGGATGTCGTCCTGGAATACGATCATTCCAGGAATGGATTTAAGCAGGCTTTCCATGTTACGTTGAAAAATCGCGGCCGCTGATCGAATGCCAAACGGGCAGCTGTTATACGCAAACAGTCCCTTGTGCGTGGTGATAGTGGTCAATAGTTTGGATTCGTCAGCCAATTCCTGGGTCATATAGGCTGAAGTGAGGTCCAACTTGGTGAACAGCTTGCCGCCTGCCAGCGTGGCGAAGAGGTCCTCCGCTCTTGGGAGCGGGTATTGGTCTTATAGGGACACCCGATTGATGGTGGCCTTGCAGTCGCCACAGATCCTGACAGTGCCATCCGCTTTTCGAACGGTAATGATGGGGCTCGCCCAGTCGCTGAATTCAACAGGCGAGATGATGCCCTCTCGCAACAGCCTGTCCAATTCGCTCTCGATTTTCTCCCGCATCACATACGGCACCACTCTGGCTTTGTGGTGCGCTGGCCTGGCGTCCGGGGTGATGTGTATCACAACTTTAGTGCCTTTGAAAGTCCCAATTCCCGGTTGAAATAGTGACTCGAATTGTTGTAGGACTTGTGAGCACGAACTTCACTCCACCAAGGACATTGCGTGAACATCCCCCCATTTCCAGTTCAACTCGGCTAACCAGCTCCTCCCCAACAGAGCGGGACCATTACCTGGGACAATCCAGAGTGGCAGCCAGTTCACTAGCCGGTCCATTGTGTGCAACAGCCATCATTGCACTGCCGAGCACTGGAATGATTTCCTTGGTGTAAGTCCGTAATTGTGTCTCAATACGTTCTAATTCGGGTCTACTGGCTTTGAGTGGCCATAGCTTCTCGAATTGCTGAACGCCCATGAGTGACTGGCTGGCCCCAGTGTCCAGCTCCATGCGTACAGGGATGTCGTTCAACAGAACCCTCATCATCATTGGTGGTGTTTTGGTGTATGAACTGTGAATATTCGCCGCATGGACCCGCTGAATCTCAGCGTCCATCGATTTGCCCCAAAAGTCATCCTGCCTCACAGAACCCTCTTCTGGTCCCTCGGTCTCATATCAATCTGGTTGCAGGTTTTCTACACATTCGAGCTAAATGGCCACTGAGATTGCAGTTTCTGCAGACAAAATGTTGGAATCTACAAGATCTGGCTGACTATTTTCCCCCACACCTCCAGCATGAGTTAAAGTTTCCATTGTTAGGGACAAAGGGACTATGGCCAGGAATTCCGCGTTGACTGTCCCTTTGACTGCTCTTAAGTACCCTATTAGTGGGTGTCAATGGCCCCATCCAGGATCGCATTGTCCACTGTGATGGCGTGAATGTCCGTTCAGCCTGCCATTGTCTCTGTTGAGGTCCTGCTCTGGGATCTATTGCTGCCTGGTAAATGTCGGACTGCCCCTGCCTGCCTGCGGGGCTCCGAGTAGCATTTGTGATATTGACTCCGTGATCCATCGCCGCGTTAGAGGCAGAATTGCGTGCATAAGTCATTTTCGTCTCTCCCTCCCCCGCCATGAAAGTTTGAGCTAACAACGTTGCCGCTTCCAAGGTCAAGTCCTTGGTCTCAATTACCTTGCGAAAAATTCCCACATGACTGATACCCTCGATGAAGAAGTTCCTCAGCATCTCCCCCCTGCAGGCGTCTGTGAACTTAGAAGCTGGCCAAATGCTAGAGGTCTGCTACAAAGTCCGGTATGCTCTGTCCTTCATGGCGTCGGTGGGTATAGAATCTGTGTTGAGCCATGTGTATGCTGCTCGCCGGTTTGAGGTGCTCCCCGATTAATTTGCTGAGCTCCTCAAAGGTTTTGTCCGACGGCTTTTCGGGTGCCAGTAAGTCCTTCACGAGTACATAAGTCTTTGGTCCACAGCTGGTCAGGAGATGAGCCCGTCGCTTGTCGGCCGCTGCATCCCCCAGCCAGTCTTTAGTTACAAAGCTTTGCGGAAGCCTCTCGACAAAATCGTCCCTGTCTTCCCCATTCCTCTGTGCTACCAGTGGCCATTCTCGTGGGTCGTGAATTCCCGTTTCTCGTCGCCAATGTAAAGTCCTTACTCGACAGCATGAAACCACACGAGGCACATTCCAGGGACAAGGTCACTCTGTGACCGTAGCTCTTTATTACAGGACTCGAGAAGTGATGACCCTGCGTGGGACCTCCCTTTATATACCTGTGAGATCAGGTAAGGAATGTCTCCCACAAGTTCACTGCTGTGGTCAAGGTGTGCATCAAAGTTGAGTGTATACAGTAATATAGTGGTGTTACGTTGTAGTTACAAACATGACAATAACCTTGTCCCCTATTTTTTTCTCTTTCCCACAGTAGCTGTTGATGATTCTACCATCTCCACTCTATGTAAAATCATCTTTTGTTTCTTAACTTGTCCTATTACCATCTCCTTTTGTCTCTTTAGTTCTACTGCCTTCCATCCTTTCACAGACCTTCCCTTTTGTTCTTTCCTCTCCTCCTCCCTTTCCCAGCCCCGACACTTGCTTAAAAACCTGTTACATCTCTAACATGTTCCAGTTCTGACAAAGGATCATCGACCTGAAACGTTAACTCTATTTCTCTCTCCACACATGCTGCCTGACCTCAACAGGGCCGGGACAAATATAAGGGGGGGGGGGGGGGTTGCTAGTGCTATTAGGGAGGGTTTAAACTAGCATGACAGAGGGATGGGAATCTGACCGTAGATTTAGAAGGGAGAGAAGCAAAGCTGGAAACTAAGACAGAAAATTAGTAAGCGAGTTTGGAAGGCGGAGGAAACAAAGGCTAGAAAATAGACAAGACAGTTTGGCAATGCTAAATGGTATATACTTCAATGCTAGAAAATAAGACAGATGAGCTAAGGGCACAGATAGACATGTGAGAGCATTATAATATAGCTATTACTGAGACATGGCTGAAAGAAGGGTAGGAATGGCAGCTCAACATTCCTGGTTACTGGGTTTTCAGACGAGATAGAGGGGGTGGCAATATTGGTTAAATAAACAATTACAGCTGTGAGAAGGGATGATATGCAAGAAGGATCATCAAATGAAGCTATATGGGTTGAACTATAAGACCCCCAAACAATCCAAGGGAGATGGGAGAGCAAATTTGTAGGCAAATTGCTGACAATTGCAAAAACAATAGCGCAGTAATAGTGGGGGATTTCAATGACCCCAATATTAACTGGGATACAATCAGTGTGAAAGGTATAGAGGGCACAGAATTCCTAAAATGCATTCTGGAGAAATTTTTTTAAGCCAATATGTAGCAATCCCAACAAAGGGGGCGGGGGGGGGGGGCAGTTCTAGATTTAGTTTTAGGAAATTAAGCTGGACAGGTGGAAGTATCAGTGGGAGAGCATTTTTGTGGTAGTGATCATAATTCAGTTAGTTTTAGCATAATTATGGACAAAGGCAAAGATAAAACAGGAGTAAGGGTTCTAAATTGGAAGGCGGCCAATTTTACTAGGCTGGGAAGTGATTTAGCAAAGTGGACTGGAAGCAGCTACTTGAAAATAAATCAGTGTCAGAGCAATGGGAGGCATTCAAGAGGGAGGTACATAAAGTTCGGGGTAAACATGTTACCACAAAGAAAAAGGGTAGAACTGCCAAATTTATAACCCCCTGGATGACACGGTGAATACAGGGTAAGATAAGGCAAAAAAGGGAAGCTTATATTAGATATAAGCTCAATATTGCAGAAAGCCGAGAAGAGTATAGACAGTTTAGGGGTGAAATTAAGACAGAAATTAGGACAGCAAAGAGGGCATGAAAAAATACCGGCAAGTAGAAGCAAAGAAAACCCAAAGATGTTTTATAATTACATAAAGAGCAAGAGGATAACAAGGGAAAGAGTAGGGCCTATTGTGTGTGGAGGCAGAGAATGTGGGCAAGGTACTTAATGAATACTTAGCAGCTGTCTTCACGAAATGGGGGGGGGGACGATGCCGACGTTGAAGTTGAGGAGGAAGAGACTGAAATATTGGCTGGGATAAACATAGTAAGGGAGGAAATATTAAGGGGTTTAGCATCTTTAAAGTAGATAAATCGCCAGGACTGGATGAAATATATCCTAGGCTATTAAAAGAAGCAAGGGAGGAAATTGCAGAGGCTCTGACCATCATTTTCCAATCCTCCCTGGCAACAGGAGTGGTAACAGAGGATTGGAAAACTGCTGACGTACCACTGTTTAAAAAGGGAGGAAGGAATAAACCGAATAATTACAGGCCAGTTAGTTTAACCTCGGTGGTGGGGCATATTATTGGAATCAATTCTGAGGGACAGTATAAACCTTCATTTAAAAAAAGACACAGATTAATCAATCATAGTCAGCATGGATTTGTTAAGGAAAGGTCATGTCTGACTAACGATTGAATTTTCTGAGGAGGTAACAAGGAGGGTCGATGAGGGCAGTGCATTTGAAATAGTCTACATGAATTTTAACAAGGCTTTTGACAGGTCCCACATGGCAGGCTGATCAAGAAAGTAAAAGCCCACGGGATCCAAGTGAGAGTGCCAAATTGGATCCAAAATTGGCTCAGCGGCAGGAAGCAAAGGGTAATGGTTGACAGGTGTTTTTACAACTAGAAGGCTGTTTCCAGTGGGGATCCACAGAGCACAGTACTTGGCCCCTTTGCTTTTTGTAATATATATTCATGATTTAGGCTTAAATGTAGGGGGCACATTATGGAAATTTGCAGATGATACAAAAATTGGCCGTGTGGTTGACAGTGAGGAGGAAAGCTTCAGAGTGCAGGAAGATATCGATGACTGGTCAGTTGGGAAGAAAGGTGAAAAATGGAATTCAATCTGGAAATGTGTGAGGTAATGCATTTGGGGCAGCAAGGCAAGGGAATGCACAATAAATGAGGGGATACTGAGAGGTCTGGAAGAACAGAGGGATTTTGGAGTATATGTCCACAGATACTTGAAGGTAGCAGGACAGGTCAATAAGGTAGCTAAAAAGGCATATGGAATGCTTTCCTTTATTTGCCAAATCAGAAACATAGAAAATAGGTGCAGGAGGAGGCCATTCGGCCCTTCGAGCCTGCACGACAATTCAATAAGATCATGGCTGATCATTCCCTCAGTACCCCTTTCCTGCTTTCTCTCCAGACCCCTTGATATCTTTAGCCGTAAGGACCATATCTAACTCCCTCTTGAATATATCCAATGAACTGGCATCAACAACTCTCTGTGATAGGGAATTCCACAGGTTAACAACTCTCAGTGAAGAAGTTTCTCCTCATCTCAGTCCTAAATGGCCTACCCCTTATCCGAAGACTGGTTCTGGACTTCCCCAACATCGGGAACATTCTTCCCACGTCTAACCTGTCCAGTCCCGTCAGAATTTTATATGTTTCTATGAAATCCTCTCTCATCCTTCTAAACTCCAGTGTATAAAGGCCCAGTTGATCCAGTCTCTCCTCATGTCATCCAGCCATCCCGGGAAACAGTCTGGTGAAACTCCCTCAATAGCAAGAACGTCCTTCCTCAGATTAGGAGACCAAAACTGAACACAATATTCCAGGTGAGGCCTCACCAAGGCCCTGTACAACTGCAGTAAGACCTCCCTGCTCCTATACTCAAATCCCCTAGCTATGAAGGCCAACATACCATTTGCCTTCTTCACCGCCTACTGTACCTGCATGCCAACTTTCAATGACTAATGAACCATGACACCAGGTCTCGTTGCACCTCCCCTTTTCCTAATCTGCCGCCTTTCAGATAATATTCTGCCTTCGTGTTTTTGTCCCCAAAGTGGATAACCTCATATTTATCCACATTATACTGCATCTGCCATGCATTTGCCCACTCACCTAACCTGTCCAAGTCACCCTGCAGCCTCTTAGCGCTCTCCTCACAGCTCACACCGCCACCCAGTTTAGTGCCATCTGCAAACTTGGAGATATTACACTCAATTCCTTCATCCAAGTCATTAATGTATATTGTAAAGAGCTGAGGTCCCAGCACTGAGGCCTGCGGCACCGCACTAGTCACTGCCTGCCATTCTGAAAAGGACCCGTTTATCCTGACTCTCTGCCAACCAGTTCTCTATCCACGTCAGTACATTACCCCCAATACCATGTGCTTTTAGTTTGCACACCAATCTCGTGTGTGGGACCTTGTCAAAAGCCTTTTGAAAGTCCAAATACACCACATCCACTGGTTCTCCCTTGACTACTCTACTAGTTACATCCTCAAAAAATTCCAGAAGATTTGTCAAGCATGATTTCCCTTTCATAAAGCCATGCTGACTTGGACCGATCCTGTCACTGCTTTCCAAATGTGCTGCTACTTCATGTTTAATAATTGATTCCAACATTTTCCCCACGACTGATGTCAGGCTAACCGGTCTATAATTCCCCGTTTTCTCTCTCCCTCCTTTTTTAAAAAGTGGTGTTACATTAGCTACCCTCCAGTCCATAGGAACTGATCCAGAGTCGATAGACTGTTGGAAAATGATCATCAATGTATCCACTATTTCTAGGGCCACTTCCTTAAGTACTCTGGGATGCAGACTATCAGGCCCCAGGGATTTATCGGCCTGCAATCCGCTCAATTTCCCTAACACAATTTCCCACCTAACAAGGATATCCTTCAGTTCCACCTTCTCACTCGACCCTCAGTCCCCTAGTACCTCCGGAAGGTTATTTGTGTCTTTCTTCGTGAAGACAGAACCAAAGTATTTGTTCAACTGGTCTGCCATTTCTTTGATCCCCATTATAAATTCCAACCTGAATCTGACTGCAAGGGACCTACGTTTGTCTTCACTAATCTTTTTCTCTTCACATATCTATAGAAGCTTTTGCAGTAAGTTTTTATGTTCCCAGCAAGCTTCCTCTCATACACTATTTTCCCCCTCCTAATTAAACCCTTAGTCCTCCTCTGCTGAATTCTAAATTTCTCCAAGTCCTCAGGTTTGCTGCTTTTTCTGGCCAATTTATATGCCTCTTCCTTGGATTTAACAC
This sequence comes from Pristiophorus japonicus, assembly GCF_044704955.1. Taxonomy (NCBI): domain Eukaryota; kingdom Metazoa; phylum Chordata; class Chondrichthyes; family Pristiophoridae; genus Pristiophorus; species Pristiophorus japonicus. Next base: position 220,393,766 of record NC_091983.1, on the reverse strand, counting down.
TATCCTTAATTTCCCTCGATAGTCACGGTTGAGCCACCTTCTCCATTTATTTTTAACTCCAGACAGGGATGTACAATTGTTGAAGTTCATCCATGTGATCTTTAAAAGTCTGCCATTGCATATCCACCGTCAACCCTTTAAGTATCATTCGCCAGTCTATTCTAGCCAATACATTCCTCATACCGTCGAAGTTACCTTTCCTTAAGTTCAGAACCCTAGTCTCTGAATTAACTGTGTCACTCTCCATCTTAATAAAGAATTCTACCATATTATGGTCAATCTTCCCCCAAGGGGCCTCGCACAAGATTGCTAATTAGTCGTTTCTCATTACACATCACCTAGTCTAGGATGGCCAGCCCTCTAGTTGGTTCCTCAACATATTGGTCTAGAAAACCAACCCTAATACACTCCAGGAAATCCTCCTCCACTGTATTGCTACCAGGCAGGGAAGTTATGCTAGAACTGTAGACAGAACGAGTTAGGCCACAGCTCGAGTACTGCGTGCAGTTCTGGTCACCACATTCCAAGAAGGATGTGGTTGCACTTGAGTGTGTACACAGGAGATTTACAAGGATGTTGCCAGTACTATGAGGAAAGATTGGATAGGCTGGGGTTATTTTCCTTGGAACAGAGGTGGCTGAGGGGAGATTTAAATGGGGTATATAAAATTATGAGGGGCCGAGATAGAAAGGACCTATTTCCCTTAGCAGAGGGGTCAATCGTCAGTGAGCATAGATTTAAAGTAATTGGTAGAAGGATTAAAGAGGATTTGAGGAAAATAAATTTCACTCAGAGGGTGGTGGGGATCTGGAACTTATTGCCTGAAAGGGCGGTAGAGACAAAAACTCTCATCACACTTAAAAAGTACTTGGATGTGCACTTAAAGAGCCGTGACCTACAGAGCTACGGACCAAGTGCTGGAAGGTGGGATGAAGCTGGGTAGCTCTTCTTTGACCGATACGGACACAATGAGCTGAATGCCCTCCTTCGTAATTTTCTATGATTCTATGAGTATTTCTAGCATTTTCTGTTTTTATATAATTAAAAAGGAAGGCTACTGCATTATAAAAAAAAATCCCCAAGTGCGTTTGAGGCTGTTACTCACTCCCAGCCACTGGTGATCACACAACAATTCTCCATGTACCATTCCAACCTCGCATCCCATCTGCAAAGAGACTGCCCCTGACCTGCAAGTTTTACATTATTGTACAGTATTCATTTAATGCCTTTTATGCCTGTGCTTCCAACAGTCACCAGCACGACAGACTATAATAAACACAAAAAGGGAGGGAGGGAGGGAGGGAGTGCAGCAAGTCTAATTCTTAGAAATGCTATCATCTGAACACTAAATTACAACCAAGTCACTCATCCCTACCCAACGCACGGTTCCAGAAATGTTGGAACTGTTTCAACAGAGATTAACATTTACTTCGTTATTCTGGTCGAAGACTCCCCATTGGCTTCTGCGTGCCCCAACCCACACTGGAGTGTAGTGCACATCTGCCATAAGTCATACACCCAAATGGCCATTCTTGCCATATTTACCTAAACAATTGGGAAAGACATCAAAACAGCACACAATTGTAAACTCGCTTCACTCCCACACAAGTGCACTTTCCGCCGGGGGGGGGGGGAAAGAGGAGGGGTGGTCACTGGACAGTGAACACAAGTAGGAACCCAACCAATTTTTATCCATTTTATCCAGGCTAACAACTGATAGCACAGATTTGAATCAAACCTAGGACATTCATAGAATGATGCAATACAGAAGGAGATCATTCAGTCCATCGTGCCTGTGCGGGCTCTTTGAAAGAGCTATTCAATTAATCCCACTTCTTTGCTCTATCTTCATAGCCCTGCAAAAGTTGCACCTTGAAATATTGGCCCAAAAATCCCGGTTTCTCCTTCCCACGGGTGTTCAACTGGATTCTCGAAAAAAAGAGCACTTAGCTGAAGCTGCTGTGCCCACGCGAGATCCTGGTCCTGAGGCCTCCCCTGACTGCGGGTCGCAGCCCGAGCACAGCAGGACGTGAGCAGGGCTGGAGTCACATGGCTTTGGGCAGCCAATCAGGTAAAGTACATTCTCATTCATAATAATGGGAACTCTAAGTTGGAGTTCCCATTATTATGAATGAGAAACATCCCCCCCAAAACACACAAAATATTAATAAAAATAGAAATAATACACTACATATTTAACATTAATTTAAATTAAAGTTTTTTAAATTGTGCTTTAAAATAAATTTAAGGTAGTGGGCAGGGTTTTTAAAAATAAAATGTTTTTTAAATTTTATTTTTTATGTTTTAAGTGTGTTTTAAAACTCTTATATTTGTAAAAGTAGGCTATGCGCCTGCTTTTATCAGGCGCAAGAGTTTTCAGGACATCCGCTGGGCAAGATATGGGTAAATACAGCAATCTTGTCCATGCGAATGTCCTGGATGTGGAGATGCATTGGATCTGTTAAGCTCCAGCTTGACAGATCAGAAAAGCTGGTTTTCAGCGCATGCGCATTGTGCGCTGAAAACCGGCTTTTGCGATGCCTTCTCGGATCCGTACACTCTCCGTATGGACCCAGGTGGTCACAATTTCAGGGTCATTTATTCAATTCCCTTTTGAAAATTAGTGAACCTGCTTCCAACACCCTTGAAGGGAGGGAATTCTAAATCATCTTAACTCTGCGTAAAAAAAAATTCATGTTGCCTGTGATTCTTTTGCCAATGACCTTAAATCTGTGTCCTCTGATTACCGAGAAACAGTTTCTCCTTATTTACTCTGTCAAAGCCATTCATGATTTTGAACTCCTCTATCAAATCTCCTCTGCTCCAAGGAGAACAATCCTAGCTTCTCCAGTCATTCCATATAACCCAAGTCCCTCATCCCTGGTACCTTTCTAGTAAATCTCCTCTGTACCCTCTAAGATCTTGATATCCTTCCTAAAGTGCAGTGCCCATAATTGGCCACAATACTCCAGCTGCAGCCCACAGTGTTTTATAAAGGTGTAGCATAAGTTCCTTGCTTTTGTACTCTATACCTCTACTTATAAAGCCAAAGATCCAATATGCCTTTTTAACGCCTTCTCAACTTGTCCTGCAAAGGTTTGTGCACGTACACCATCAGGTCTCTGTTCCTGCACCCCTTTTAAAATTGTGCCATTTAGTTTGCCTCTCCTCATTCTTCCTACCAAAATGAATAATTTCCCACCTCTCTGCATTACATTTCATATGTCTGCTCATTTCACCAGTCTATGTCCTCCTGGAGTCCATTATAATCCTCTTCACTGTTTACCGTATTTTCGAGTTTTGTCATATGCAAACTTTGAAATTATACCCTGTATATGCAAGTCCAGATCATTAATGAATATCAGAAAGAGCAGTGGTCCCAACACTGATCTCTGGGGGGCAAACCTCCTCCAGTCTCATCACTACTACTCTCTGCTTTCTGTCCCGGAGGATTACATTGCCACACAGCCACTGTCCCTTTAATCCCATGGACATCAATTCTACTAATAAGTCTATTGTGTGGTACTTTAACATCTTTTGAAAGTCCATATACACATTAACTGTATTACCGTCATCAACCCTCTCCGTTACTCCCACCACTGACATTAGGCTGACTGGCCTGCAGTTACTGTGTTTATCCCTCCCCCCCCTTTTAAAACAGGGGTGTAACATTTGCAGTCCTCTGGCACTATTCCCATATTGAAAGAGGATTGGAAGATTGTGGCAAAAAGCTCCGCAATTGTCACCCTTCCTTGCCTCATGCATCCCACCACCAATCAAGGATGCATTCCATCTGGAGTGGGTGACATTTCTACTTTGAGCAGCGCCAACCTCCATCTATTTTTGTCCAATCCAATTTATCTACTACCTCTTCCTATACTGTGACATTGACAGCATCCTCTTCTGTTGTGAAGACAGATGCAAAGTACTCATTTAGTCTCAGTCTTGCCCTCTGCCTCCACACGATAATCATTTAGGTCCCTATTCGGCCCCACTCTCACTTTGGCAATCTTTTTATCATTCATAAGTTTATAAAAGACTTTTGGGTTTCCTTTTATGCAAATCTATTCTCATACACACTCTTTGCCTCTCATTTCCTTTTTGGTTCTCCTCCGTACTTTGTATTCAGCTTGGTTCTCGACTGTATTATGAGCATGATACTTATCAAGTATCCTTTTTCGGTTTCATTTTAGGAAAGGAAGTGTAAAACCAGGGGGGAGGGTAGGGAGAAAAACAAATTTGGCTCCTGGTGTCTGAACTTCACCACTGCACTTCACAGGATCGCATCTTGAACACAACCTACCCCATCTCTTTCCCCATATTAATCCACAGCATCATATATCTGCTGAAGCTCAGTGCTGCAGATTTCTTACCATTCAACACCTCCATTTCAGGTTCTTCTCCCTCTGGCCCCTTCTGCAACCTCTTCGCCTTTCGCCGTTTTTTGCAATAGAACATAAGACCTAGTACAATGATAATGTAAGCAACTGCAGCTCCAACAGAGAGGCCAATCGTCTGGATCATCTTATATGGCGTATGATGGTTTTCATATTCTCCAAGAACAGTTGGTTTATCTGCAGGAACATACAAAAAAAACCATGAAGTAAAGTTAGGAGTTTTTTGCTTGTTTCAAAGCAAAGCCCCGACTGACAAGATGTACAAATATAAAGTGATGAGAAGTGTGTAAAATAGTCATTACTCACCAACAACATAGAGAAAAGCATCTCTGTGCTGGATGTTGCAGTTGTTGCCAGCGATGCAGGTGTATTTCCCAGTATCCTCTGCACTGACATCATAGATTACCAGGGAACCATTTGCTACTTGCTGCACCCTGCGGTAAAGTATTCAGAAACAAACCATAAGAAGAATCAGTCAAGGCTACTCAGTCAAAGGATTCATGTTTAAGGCAATATTCCAAATACCTGCCAACAGCACCAGCAGGTTTTTGTGCCAAACTGACTACATGACTGGTTTGTGCCATTCAATATTTTGGAGGGCGTGTGAAGTTTACAGACAGGTTGTGGGCAGGCCTAGTTTTAAGTTGCCAGATATGGTGTCTATTGCACTGCTGTTCACTATATTATATTTAAAGGAGAATAAAATCCTAAAGTAACAAGGATCAGGAACAGAGCTCTGCAGGGGATACTACTCCCAAAGTTCCATCTTCACCATTATTTTTTAATAATGAGCCACATGAAAACTTATATGAGCCCCAAAGGCTCTCTTGGTAAATACACTACGAAGCATGAAGCCGATTCCAAAGGACCAGGAGGGGTCCAGGTTTAGGTCTATGCTGAGTTAACTGATGCTGGAGCAGTGGTGGGAGCTCGAGAAGGAAAAATAAACAAGATTCCTGATGTTATTTAATGACACCTTTTAAAAAGTGTGTGTATTATCTTCTGAGTGAAGAAATGGCCACTTTAGGTGAAGTAGGCATATATATGGAACTGTACCCCATCTTCAGGAGGAGAAAAAAATGGATAAAAGTAACACTCTCTCATACTGGTAGTAACGTGTTAGAATGTCAATGAAAAATAGGACCTGCATCCATAATTCTACACTTCAAGGGCTCAATTTTGCCCAAGCCCGTTTTCTGGCGTATTGCCAGAGTTACACCCGTTTTTCTCGGCCAGAAATATTTTGCCGAAGTTTCCCCGATCTATAATTTGAATTTGGTGCCGCGCAGCGTGTCCAGTCGCCTCGGGGGGTGGAGCCTGCTGTCTGTGCCGATCAAACGATGCCACACCTTCTGCGCATACGCGACAAAAAAGTGATGTTTTTGACGTCGTTGCAATGGACGTGCATGCGCAGTACAGCTCAGAGTTGGCAATCGGCCACTTTTAAAGAGCCAGGTGTTGTGTGAAAAGGTGTGAGAGCATTGGAAAAATCGGAACTGCAGCAGTACAAGATGCATCGCGGTACAAGGACCAAAAATTTCTTGTAGGATGAAGTGGAGGCACTAGTTTCTGTGATTGTGATGGCAGGAGCTGGACACCAGCAGAGGTCACTTAAAAGTTCCACTCAAAGAAATGAAGAAACGCTGGAACCAAGTTGCAGAAGATTACTGCGCAATGGTGACCACCATGAGATCGGGAGGACAGTGTAAAAAGAAGTGGCAGGACTTTGGTCAAGTAGAAATATTTTCATTTATTCAATGCAATTGCAATTGTAAATGTGACTAGCTGTATATGTCCCACCCAGCAGAAAGACACCGTCTCTAAAAAGTTGTGTTTTCATCTTTGCAGAGGAAAGTGGCACACAACAAACGAGAAAGAACCCGAACAGGAGGAGGGCCGGCAAATCTGCACCCACTGACACCGTTGGAAAAGAGGGTAGCTGCTTTGATGGGTCCTGCCTGGAGAAAAGCAATCACCACTGCACAAGCTGGGTTCACACTCGAGGGAGAGGGTAAGTCTGGCTTTGCTAAATGTTAGCTAGCTATGCTTCGGTTCCTGGGGATATTCCTCCGTCAGCCACGCTTCAGTTGACGCAATGTGCTATCATTCATCGTGATCCTTCAAATCAGCCTGTACCTGGCCTGCGCTGTGTGAGCCTACTCATGCCACCCACCCTGCCCTTCCTCTGCTGCTAACCATTGTCTGTATTCTGTTGTATTTTGCAGAACTTGAGGCCGACCCTGATGATGTGGAAGAAAATGCAGAGGAGGACCAGCCTGAACAAGATAACATCTTCCAAATCCAACCCTACAGACCAAGAACATGGGGGTGAGGGTGAGGGGATGGAGCTGGATGAAGCCCCCACTGTGCACTGACTTTGGAGGAGATGCCGCTCATTGCGGTGACAGCCTCTTCAGTGACTAGTGGTTTGAGTGCTGGAGGGACATTCCATGGTTTCCGAATGCCCGAGACTGCGGGTCCCAGTGGTGTCATGCAGCAGGGCACACCCAGGGCCATACTGTCCCAGGCTGCGGGTCCCAGTGGTGGGGTGCGAGCCACACCCGCGGGGAGGAGAGGAAGGAGAGCTGGACCGCGCTCTCCTGAGGTGCAGGATCTAACAGATGTGCTTCAGATGATGGCAATGAGTGGGGAGAGCATTGACCTTACGCGATCACTCCTGGACACCATCAGTGGGGTGGGTGACGAGATAGTGGGACTGTCGGGAGAAGTCACCGCAATCTCAAGAAATGGGAACAACGTCAGTGACCATGAGAGAGGGAATGTCACAGGTAGGTGATGCGCTGTCAGTGAACATCAGGGAGGGAATGTCAGAGATGGTGCAAACGCCACCACTGAACATGGAGGGAGGGAATAAGGGGTTATGGGGAGCGGGTCGGGAAGTGGACCTGAGTCCATGACTGGATCAGCCATAATCGTATTAAATAGTGGAGCAGGCTCGAAGGGTCATATGGCCTACTCCTGCTCCGATTTCTTATGTTCTTATGAATGTCACAGGTGGTTAAGACAGTTTTGCTCAACATGAGGGAAGGAATGTTGCAGGTCATTGAGACACGATCAGGGCTCATGAGGCACTGCATGTTGGAGTTAGCTACTGCAATAAGGGAACACGCCCAGACCCCACGCCCATTGACAGAATCAACTGCCACTCCCACTCCAATCCCCACACCAACCTCTGAAGAGCCCCAAGCCGGGCCCTCCACATTGCCGCCTGCCACTGCACCCCACTCCCCCCTCGACAGTTGCGCACGACCTGAGATGTTAGAAAGAATAAGCTTGGTACCACTCCCAGAAACACTGCACCACCGCCTGCGGGCAGGAGTGGTGGAGTCACCAAGAACAAGCGCGGCGGGCAGTCTTAGAATAAGGTGGGGAGAGATGAGTGCAGCCTTTCTTTGCTGCTGTTGTTGTTATTATTGTTACTGTTGTACTCAAATTAAAAGTTTTTTGTAAGTTATGTAAATTTACATGTTTATTAGTAAGTGATCTTAAAGTTTTTAAGTGGTCTTAAAGTTTGAGAGTGATCGTAACTGAAAACTTTAAAGTTTGAAACAAGAATTATTTTATTAAAGTTAAGTACAAACTGTTCACATTTTGAATAAAATATATTTTACATTAAAACTGAATCATTTCCATTATTTGTTCGATTATTAAAACTTCTCTCTTCCCTCCCCCAACTAATTGCAGTCTTGTGACTTCTCCCCCAGCCCCCTAATTAATTAGTCTTGTGACTTTTCCCCTTCTCTCCTCCTCCCCCCCAAAGGCTAATGCAGTCTTCAGAAGCCTTCCGATCAGCACGTCGCTCCCCGGGCTCAGTGCATTAGCCTTCCGATCGGCACCTCCCTCTTTCCTCCTCCTCCTCCACCAAACTCAGTGCAGTATTCAAAAGCCTTCTGATCAGCACCTCGCTCCCCAGGCTCAGTGCAGAAGGCTTACGATTGGTCAGCAGCTCCCTTTCTTCCCTCCCCGTACTAGTTTTCCAGCCGAGCCCCGAGCCCGGGGCCAATTCTGCCGGCCAAAGCTACGACCCTCCAGCCCTGCTTAAATTAAAAAGTAGGACTTCAAAAGTAGTAATCTCGGGATTGCTACCAGTGTCACGTGCCAGTCAGAGTAGGAATCGCAGGATAGCGCAGATGAATACATGGCTTGAGCAGTGGTGCAGCAGGGAGGGATTCAAATTCCTGGGGCATTGGAACCGGTTCTGGGGGAGGTGGGACCAGTACAAACCGGACGGTCTGCACCTGGGCAGGACCGGAACAAATGTCCTAGGGGGAGTGTTTGCTAGTGCTGTTGGGGAGGAGTTAAATTAATATGGCAGGGGGATGAGAACCAATGCAGGGAGACAGAGGGAAACAAAAAGGAGACAAAAGCAAAAGACAGAAAGGAGATGAGGAAAAGTGGAGGGCAGAGAAACACAAGGCAAAGAACAAAAAGGGCCACTGTACAGCAAAATTCTAAAAGGACAAAGGGTGTTAAAAAAACAAGCCTGAAGGCTTTGTGTCTTAATGCAAGGAGTATCCGTAATAAGGTGGATGTATTAACTGTGCAAATAGATGTTAACAAATATGATGTGATTGGGATTACGGAGACGTGGCTCCAGGATGGTCAGGTCTGGGAACTCAACATCCAGAGGTATTCAACATTCAGGAAGGATAGAATAAAAGGAAAAGGAGGTGAGGTAGCATTGCTGGTTAAAGAGGAGATTAATGCAATAGTTAGGAAGGACATTAGCTTGGATGATGTGGAATCTATATGGGTAGAGCTGCAGAACACCAAAGGGCAAAAAACATTAGTGGGAGTTGTGTACAGACCTCCAAACAGTAGTAGTGATGTTGGTGAGGGCATCAAACAGGAAATTAGGGGTGCATGCAATAAAGGTGCAGCAGTTATAATGGGTGACTTTAATATGCACATAGATTGGGCTAGCCAAACTGGAAGCAATACGGTGGAGGAGGATTTCCTGGAGTGCATAAGGGATGGTTTTCTAGACCAATATGTCGAGGAACCAACTAGGGGGGAGGCCATCTTAAACTGGGTGTTGTGTAATGAGAGAGGATTAATTAGCAATCTCGTTGTGCGAGGCCCCTTGGGGAAGAGTGACCATAATATGGTGGAATTCTGCATTAGGATGGAGAATGAAACAGTTAATTCAGAGACCATGGTCCAGAACGTAAAGAAGGGTAACTTTGAAGGTATGAGGCGTGAATTGGCTAGGATAGATTGGCGAATGATACTGAAGGGGTTGACTGTGGATGGGCAATGGCAGACATTTAGAGACCGCATGGATGAACTACAACAATTGTACATTTCTGTCTGGCGTAAAAATAAAAAGGGGAAGGTGGCTCAACCGTGGCTATCAAGGGAAATCAGGGATAGTATTAAAGCCAAGGAAGTGGCATACAAATTGGCCAGAAATAGCAGCGAACTCAGGGACTGGGAGAAATTTAGAACTCAGCAGAGGAGGACAAAGGGTTTGTTTAGGGCAGGGAAAATGGAGTACGAGAAGAAGCTTGCAGGGAACATTAAGACGGATTGCAAAAGTTTCTATAGATATGTAAAGAGAAAAAGGTTGGTAAAGACAAACGTAGGTCCCCTGCAGTCAGAATCAGGGGAACAAAGAAATGGCAGACCAATTGAACAAGTACTTTGGTTCGGTATTCACGGAGGACACAAACAACCTTCCGGATATAAAAGGGGTCAGAGGGTCGAGTAAGGAGGAGGAACTGAGGGAAATCCTTATTAGTCGGGAAATTGTGTTGGGGATATTGATGGGATTGAAGGCCGATAAATCCCCAGGGCCTGATGGACTGCATCCCAGAGTACTTAAGGAGGTGGCCTTGGAAATAGCAGATGCATTGACAGTCATTTTCCAACATTCCATTGACTCTGGATCAGTTCCTATCGAGTGGAGGGTAGCCAATGTAACCCCACTTTTTAAAAAAGTAGGGAGAGAGAAAACAGGGAATTGTAGACCGGTCAGCCTGACATCAGTAGTGGGTAAAATGATGGAATCAATTATGAAGGATGTCATAGCAGCGCATTTGGAAAGAGGTGACATGATAGGTCGAAGTCAGCATGGATTTGTGAAAGGGAAATCATGCTTGACAAATCTTCTGGAATTTTTTGAGGATGTTTCCAGTAGAGTGGACAAGGGGGAACCAGTTGATGTGGTATATTTGGACTTTCAGAAGGCTTTTGACAAGGTCCCACACAAGAGATTAATGTGCAAAGTTAAAGCACATGGGATTGGGGGTAGTGTGCTGACATGGATTGAGAACTGGTTGTCAGACAGGAAGCAAAGAGTAGGAGTAAATGGGTACTTTTCAGAATGGCAGGCAGTGACTAGTGGGGTACCGCAAGGTTCTGTGCTGGGGCCCCAGCTGTTTACACTGTACATTAATGATTTAGACGAGGGGATTAAATGTAGTATCTCCAAATTTGTGGATGACACTAAGTTGGGTGGCAGTGTGAGCTGCGAGGAGGATGCTATGAGGCTGCAGAGTGTCTTGGATAGGTTAGGTGAGTGGGCAAATGCATGGCAGATGAAGTATAATGTGGATAAATGTGAGGTTATCCACTTTGGTGGTAAAAACAGAGAGACAGACTATTATCTCTCTATGATCTCTCTCTTTCCTCCTCCCGTTGTTTTGTTTATGCCCGAGCCGGGTCGAGGATCGGGAGGCATGCCGCGGCGCCGGCAGCAGGCCATTAAGAAAGCAAATGGCATGTTGGCCTTCATAGCGAGGGGATTTGAGTACAGGGGCAGGGAAGTGTTGCTACAGTTGTACACGGCCTTGGTGAGGCCACACCTGGAGTATTGTGTACAGTTTTGGTCTCCTAACTTGAAGGACATTCTTGCTATTGAGGGAGTGCAGCGAAGGTTCACCAGACTGATTCCCGGGATGGCGGGACTGACATATCAAGAAAGACTGGATCAACTGGGCTTGTATTCACTGGAGTTCAGATGAATGAGAGGGGACCTCATAGAAACGTTTAAAATTCTGATGGGTTCAGACAGGTTAGATGCAGGAAGAATGTTCCCAATGTTGGGGAAGTCCAGAACCAGGGGTCACAGTCTATGGATTAGGGGTAAGCCATTTAGGACCGAGATGAGGAGAAACTTCTTCACCCAGAGAGTGGTGAACCTGTGGAATTCTCTACCACAGAAAGTTGTTGAGGCCAATTCACTAATATATTCAAGAAGGAGTTAGATGTAGTCCTTACTACTAGGGGAATCAAGGGGTATGGCGAGAAAGCAGGAATGGGGTACTGAAGTTGCATGTTCAGCCATGAACTCATTGAATGATGTTGCAGGCTAGAAGGGCCGAATGGCCTTCTCCTGCATCTATTTTCTATGTTTCTATGACGTTCAGTGGTGGCGTGTAAGCAAGAAAAAAAATGAAAATTTCTGAAATCCAAAAAAACTTCCATTTACTACATTGACAGGTTAAAAAAAAAGTTAATTCTTTAAAAAGAGTGTTCTTGATTCCCTCCAAAATCTTCGATTAAAAACAATGGCATCTTTCAGCGCCGCTTTGTCAACGTGTGCTGCTTTCTGCTAACTCACCAGAAAGTTTTTTGGGAGTAGCCAGATACGCTGACCTTGGAGGAAAAACTTTTGGACAGACTACGAAAAATTATGAAAACCGGCACAGACATGAGAGAAAAAAACTCACCTAAAAAAATCGTAACTAACTCAGTTACACTGGCGCAGATCGCAGGGGGAAACTTTGAAAAAAATAAATACGCCAGATAAACCGGCGCGTGCAAAAAAAACAGCGCATATGACCCGGGAAAATTGAGCCCCAAGTTTCATATTTCAGGGATACTGTCTGGAGTGGTGAAACATGGATTCAAGTACTTAACTACTAATCTAAAAGTGGAGTCTTCCCTCCCCTCCTCACCCAGGTGATTGTCTCAGAACTGGACATAACAACTGCACTCCGTGTTGATATTGCCTGTCAGTAGTAATATTGGGCCCAAGTTTCCACATGATTTGTGCCTGATTTTTAGGAGCAACTGGTGGAGAACGGACTATCTTAGAAATCGCAATGCTCCACATTTTTTTTTCTGCAGTTCTAGTCATTTTGAACAGTTTCACTTTGGGACAGAATTTTTTCTTCAAAAGGGGGCGTGTCCGGCCACTGACGCCTGATTTCAAAGTTTCCACAGTGAAAATGTACTCCAAACTAACTTAGAATGGAGCAAGTGAAGATTTTTGTAGAACTGAAAAAACCTTGTCTGCACATAAAAAAAAAATCAGGCGCAGGTTACAAATTAGGTGTCCGGAACGAGGTGGGGGGGGGGGGAAGGGAAGTCATTAATTCTACAATAAATCCTTATTTATACTTATACAAATAAATCCAACCTGAATAAAACTTTATAAGCAAAGAAAAGATTAAATAAACCATCTTCCTACCTGTGTGAAAGTGCTTCAGCCAGGGAGAATGCTGCAGGAAGCCTCACAAGTTGAGGCAGCCGTTCATTCCCGCGGGTGGGGGGGGGGGCGGAGGAGGCGGCCGTTCATTCCCGCCGGGGGGGGGGGGGGGAAAGAGGAGGAAGCCGTTAATTCCCACGGGGGGGCGGCGAGGGGAGAGGAGGCAGCCATTCGTTCCCACCAGGGGGGGGGGGGGGGGGGGGGGAGAGAGGAGGAAGCCGTTCATTCCCACCGGGGGGGGGGGGGGGGGAAAGAGAGGAGGAAGCCGTTCGTTCCCACCTGGGGGGGGGGGGGGGGGGGGGAAGAGGAGGAAGCCGTTCATTCCCACCGGGGGGGGGGGGGGGGGGGGGGAGGAAAGAGAGGAGGAAGCCGTTCCCGATGGCGGGCGGGGGGGGGGGGGGAAGGAGACAGTGAGAAGGCTGCAGGAAGCCTCACAAGTTCAGCAGCCATTTCCCGACGGCAGGCCGGGGGGGGGGGGGTGGGGGGTGGCCGTCGGGAAACGGCTGCCTCAACTTTCTGAGGCTTCCTACAGCCTTCTCACTGCTGCAAGAAGCCTCGGTGCTGATGGCAATGTGCTTTTATTAAAAAATGTTCAAAAATTAAACAGCTACAAAGAACTACAAAAATGGCCGAGTGCCAATGTTTCCTTCACACTGCGCGTGCGTGAACGCTCCAACGCGCATGCGCAGGGTTGCCGGCAGGAAAAAAACTAATTTAAATGGTACCCGCCCCCTCCCACTTGCAAAATCGGCGCGAGTGGTAGGCTCCGCCCCCCCCCCGGGCACCGCGCCAAGCAGACATGGAGCTGCAGAGCGCTCCAGAATCGCGCGGTTTTTTTTTTCCGGTGCCGTTTTCGGCGCGAAAAACGGGCGCCCAGCTCGGAGGGACGTCTGTTTTTTATCATGTGGAAACTTGGGGCCATAATGTCTCCTACCTCTGTGTGCCCTTGCTGGAGTCCAGGATCGTGTCCTTCATTTTCCAATGAATGTTAGGTTGGGGTTCCCCAGTGGCTTGACAATTCAGCACCGCAATATATCCCTGGTACACAGTTGTGTTCTCGGGTTCCATCTTAAACTTCGGTAAAACTAGGGGAAAGGCACAGAAAGGAAGTGTTGGTTTTGTGTGTGTGTGTTTTTAAAAAATTATAGATAATTCAGTTTTTTAATGCACCAAAGGAGACATTTCAGTACTAAACGAATTAATCTGTTTTTCTGGTTGTCCCTACAGACTGTAAGCAAGTACTCCCAGGTCTGGTAGAATCTAGGTTAGATACAGACCAAGTCTCCCTTCCACTCTGTCCCAAATTGCCCAGATTCTGACCTCAGACCTATCCCACCCCAGCCAGCATATGAGGATTGACAAAGAACTGGGTCGAGATGACCTTAAACTAATTTTAGAGGACCATCACTATCTGGACTGGAACAAAAGTGCACCACTTAGTATACTTGTTGTTTAGACTAAAAATAATGGGCTTGAAATTCTGGTTGGAGGCTTCTTTCGGACGAACGCCTCCAACCCGAGAACTTTTACGAATTTGCCTGGTGGTCCCGGAGGCGCCTGCATTTCCGGTGGGGAGGCCTTTCCTTCCCACGCATCGGAGCGGCGCCCGTCCTCCACGTTCGGATGTAGACGGTGCAGTCAGGTGACTGCACAATCAATCTGGTACAGTATTCTCATTATAGCAATGAAAACTCCTTATCTATGAGTTCTTATTGCTATTAATGAGAAAAAAACCCACACACACTAAACACAAGATAAAAAATAAAAAACACACATCACAAATTTAACATTAATTTAAATTAAAGTTATTAAATGTGTTAGAAATCAGGTTTGAAAAAAAGTTTTGTAATTGCGGTTTAAAATAAACTTACCTTAGTGGGCAGGGTTTTTAAATATAAAATGTGTTTTAAAATTTTATTTTTATATGTTGTTAATATCTTTTAAAACTCTTACACTGGTAAAAGTAGGCTTTTACCAAGTGCAAGAGTTTTAAGGACATTCGCTGGGCAAGAGATGGGCTGTAGGAAAAAAAATTTAAGTAGAGGGAACCTAATTAATCAAAGGGGACCTAATTCAGTAAAGTTAAAAACCAAAAGCAAGGCTGTGAGAAGAAAGAAAAATACGTGCTATGAACACAGGGAAAATGATAAAATTAGAACTCTCAGGAGTTTAGGTCATCTTCTCACAGTATAAACCAGACAGTTGGGAAAAATACACTCCAAGGCAAGATCACATGGGGTGGTAAGAGATTATGGGAAACAAAAGACTGAAAAACATCTCAACTGGTTGAAAGTGGTTAGGCCAAGAGGAGAAAAGTTCGCAGACCTGAGAATGATGTGGCACGTAACTTATCAGATAAAAGGCGCACAGGGGAGGTAACAAAGCTTGCCATCAATATAATTGTATTAACCAATTAATATAGTAGGTAGGCAAAAGTTTTGTGATGTAGCAGGGAAACAACAAATGGAAAGCCTCCGCGCAGAACTTCATGATTTTGTATGTATTTTGTGTGTATAAAAACAGTAACCCGACGATTGTTCGGAGATTGTTCACTGGTTTAGGTCACCGAGTTACTGAACTCATGTAGAAACGGTCTCTCCCTCGATCGAGTACTGAATAAATGATTCTTTTCTCCAAAACAGACTTGTGTCGAGTATCTTTGTTATACTCCACATCATGGGAAAATAGCGCAATCCCACCCATGCGAATGTCCTTGTTGCCGAGATGCGTTGGATCTGTCAAGCCAGAACTTGACAGATCGGAAAAGCTGTTTTTCGGCGCAAGCGCATAGAGGGCTGAAAACCGCCTTTTGCGATGCCTTCCCGGGTCCGTACACACTCCGTGCAGAGCCGGGAAGGCCAGAATTTCAGACCCGTTATTTTCATAGTTGGATTTTTTTTTTAAAGATTAAATAGAATTGCAAAACTTTTTATAAATGTAACTGGATTTTAGCAATGCATGTGTCAATGTGTTTAGATTTAACAAATCATCGAAGACAACTTGTTCACCACTTTTGAGGGCTGATTTGGAGATTAAGACTAAATTACCACTGCTGGACTGTCAACATCATCCAATAGGAGGACTGATTAAACTGGCTGACTGAAATGAACAGGTGGCTGAAGTAGTTGCCGAAACCATCTTACCTGCAACAATGAGGCGCACAGGTGCCGTGATTACCCCTTGACTGTTTGATGCATTACAGGCATAGTGTCCAGCATCGTTTTTGGTCACTTTGGTGAAATGTAATAATCCGGCTTCCTGCCGAACGTGAGCAGATATGCGACTTCCATCTGTATGCACAGATGTACCAGTTAGAGAAACAGCAGAAGTTATTGTGAAGCCAAATGAAATACACAGAGAACATGCACTGGAATAATCTAAAACTGCACCAACAGTGCCAGGAAAGGAAAGATAGTCATGACAACAAAAATAAAAAGCTCCGCAGCTCACCAGGCTCATGGAGAGAAGCTGAGACAGCGCACCATGGCTCCAGCTACAAGATGCCTTCCAGCCAAGGCTTCTTCGACAGTACCTCCCAAACCCACAACCTCTATGTAATGCAGCGTTTCAAGAAGGCAGCTCACCACCACCTTCCAAAGGGAAATTAGGGATGGGCAATAAATGATGGCCTTGCCAGTGATGCCCACATCCCATGAATGAATTAAAAAAAAATCCCTGTTCTGTTCTAGGTTAGCGGATAGCAGCCAGGCAATGGTACAGGAACAATTGACTCCAAGACAGGGGGGAGAAATTTCAGCAGGATGTGTGTCCCCAGTGGTCAGCCTCCAGAAGCAAGTGTGTGTGGATCATTATTGACTGCAATTTCACAATGTCCACACCCCCAGCTGACATTTGCTGGTGGGCAAATGATCACTTGACTGATGGTTTGCATCCTAGGGTCTTGAGAAGTAGCAGCAGGGATTGGGGATGCATTGGTTGTAATTTACCTAAATTCTCTGGATTCTGGGGAGGTCCCAGCAGATTGGAAAACTGCAAATGTAACTCCCCTATTTAAAAAAGGAGGCAAACAAAAAGCAGGAAACTATCGACCAGTTAGCCCAACATCTGTCGTTGGGAAAGTGTTGGAGTCCATTATTAAAGCAGTAGCAGGACATTTGGAAAAGCATAATTCAGTCAGGCAGAGTCAGCATGGATTTATGAAGGGGAAGTCATGTTTGACAAATTTGCTGGAATTTTTTGAGGATGTAACGAACAGGGTGGATAAAGGAGAACCAGTGGATGTGGTGTATTTGGACTTCCAGAAGACATGATCATATTAAATGGCAGAGCAGGCTCGAGGGGCCGTATGGCCTACTCCTGCTCCTGCTCCTATTTCTTATGTTCTTATGTAACTGAGGGAAACATTCATCTGTGGAAGCGTAGACGAGAAAAGGATCATTGTTTCCAAGAGAGGAGAGAAGTGAGAAAATTGGCAAGGAAAACATAAAACAGACATTAAACATTGTCATACTGCAAAACATTGGGCAAAATTTCCAATAAATGACAGAATTTCATATACACTTGTTTCAGCTAGTGCACTATTTTCTGATGCAGTACTATTCAAAATCTATCAACACTAACAGAAACACACACAGTATTACGAACGGCAGTAGTCGCACCCTGCTGTTTCAGTGGGCAAAGGCTCCTAGTGTGGTACTAAACTATACCAACCAGGAGACCTCCAGGCTTGATACTGATTTCTGCTGGGTGAGCTGATATCAGCTGAGGCACCATTGTTTAGGAGGAAGTAAATGGATTCTGGCTCATGATTACTTTTCAATGAACCATGCATGAGTGAACATTGGTTGATGACAGGTTTGATCTTGGCTAGGAGAGCCTTTCACAGGTGAAGAGCCTGCTGACTCTTCCATGCCAGAATTACACATGAAGAAAGGCCAAATGCACAAGGTACTGGATAGCATGGGGGTTGAGGAGGAAAGAACATTTTAAAAACCATAAGCATAGAATTGGCAGCATTTACTGACATTTAATTTCAACGTTGAATCGGCAAGCAATTTTTGTAATTTTATGAACAAAACACATGGAGTTGAAAGCCCTTGTCCATCCTAGCTCACTATCCCAGGCCAAATGGACAGTGAAAGGCAAATGGCCGATCCTCTACAGGAAACGAATTGGGTTCCAATTCTACTAATCTGAAACTCCAATTGCGCTACAAAGTTGGGGGTCAAGTTGATGACCTCAGCTGATCATTGTGTAGAGAGAGAAAGCAGAGGCCAAGGTGACTCAGGGAGGCAAGAAAGCCAAAATGGAGGTTTACTGTGGGCCACCTTTGTACAACTGCTCATAGCCAATTTCAGAATATTGTTAAGAGGTCCAAGGAGCAGATAACTGTGGATGATATGTGCCAACGGAACACCAATGGGGAAGGGGAGAAAATGTTTCAGACAGAATTCTACCCTTATGCACAAAAGAAACATTCCACTCATATGGAATGTTGCTTAAACGTAGGTCACAAGTTAGAGGGCAATTCCAAATTTTTTTGGCTCTGTTGTACGGTGTTCAATATTTGATAAGGCGACTAGTAAAGTTTGACTAAAAATAAGGTACAGATTTTATGGAATTGTTTGGTTTTCCTTCTGCCATTGTATAAAGGAGTTCAGTGCTGAATAGTGTAAAAGCTCACCGCTTTTGCTCCATTTGATGACCGGTTTCTCACGGCCAGTGGCAGAGCACTGGATCGTCATATCCTTATTCAGCTCTATACACTGCTGTGGCTGTGGAGTAGGTGTGAACTTCAACTTCTCTGCAGCACAAAATAGAAAGAGTTGCAAGATGTGGACGACTCAACATGCGGCACTTTGGACGACACAAGATGGAAACAGTTGAGAGATTGTACACATTATCCCCCACGGTGGTACAAGAAAAAAAAAGACATAACAATTAACTCCAAGTTAGAATCCTATGAGCCCCTCCCCCCCCAACCACCCGCCCTACCCCCCCCCCCCCGACTTGGTCGGTAAAATCTCTATTCTGTGTAGAACAAGATCCCACAGACCAAATTTGAGATCTCTGCCAAGTTAGGTGATCACACCCTCAGTAGGAGTGGGGAGCTGCAATTTACTTCAGTGTACTTGGCTAAGAAAGGTGAAAGAAAGTGTCAAGCTAGGGTTCCTGCTCATGATCTTTATCCAGTGAACCCTGATAGAACTATTTTGTGTGAATGTCAGGTGGGAATAGGTGTGATTGGTTGTGAAATCCTCCACAACTGAATTGCCAACATTCATTATTTAGGCTAGACATTTGGCTACCTACACCGATGGAGTGTATGCCAGCCAGAGTCAGTGCCTTCAGGAAAGGAGGAGAATCCTACTAGTCACAAAGCCAATCAATTTTTGGGTCACAGAAACAGAATGTATTAACAATTGTTTCAATCTGTTTTACAAGCTAATCTTGGTTATGTTCGCTATTAGAAGTGCAAATAATGGTGGAGCTGACAGTGATTCTGGGAATATGTAAATATGGAGTACAAAAGCAGGGAGGTCCTGCTGCAACTGTATAGGGTATTGGTGAGGCTGCACCTGGAGTACTGCCTGCAGTTTTGGTCACCTTACTTAAGGAAGGATATACTGGCTTTGGAGGGGGTACAGAGACAATTCACTAGGCTGATTCCGGAGATGAGGGGGTTACCTTATGATGATAGATTGAGTAGACTGGGTCTTTACTCATTGGAGTTCAGAAGGATGAGGGGTGATCTTATAGAAACATTTAAAATAATGAAAGGGATAGACAAGATAGAGGCAGAGAGGTTGTTTCCACTGGTAGGGGAGACTAGAACTAGGGGGCACAACCTCAAAATACCGGGGAGCCAATTTAAAACCGAGTTGAGAAGGAATTTCTTCTCCCAGAGGGTTGTGAATCTGTGGAATTCTCTGCCCAAGGAAGCAGTTGAGGCTAGCTCATTGAATGTATTCAAGTCACAGATAGATAGATTTTTAACCAATAAGGGAATTAAGGGTTACGGGGAGAGGGCGGGTAAGTGAATATGAGTCCACGGCCAGATCAGCCATGATCTTATTGAATGGCGGAGCAGGCTCGAGGGGCTAGGTGGCCTACTCCTGTTCCTAATTCTTATGTTCTTATGTTTCAGATTCCTACCTGGCCATCATGACCAGACAGTTGCTCTATCCAGCAATAAGTTGTTGGTTTTACTTTGTACTGTTTGCAGAGCCATTAATCACTTAGAAATCCCGAACAACTTTGTATTAGAAGTGATCCCAACCCCTGACAATGAAAATGTGATACCACAGTAACTTTGTTCAGTTATTCTGCAGGTTGAACTAACTTTTTGCAGAGCTGTCAAAATAAAATGAAGGAGAGACTTACAATCAAAGAGGGGCAGAACAAATCATTTAATCACATAAATAAAAATGGGTCTAATTTTCAAACCAAAGTAAGTGAATCTGACAACTGTCTGTGGTTTGCACTGTTCCAAAATTCAATGGCAGAACATTGAGTTATGTAAATATATTTATTCAGGAACACCATTGCTGCAATCCCAGTCTGTTCTTGGCTGTGGATGACAGATTGCATTTCTCACGATTAGTTTTGTGTCATGAACTTATGTCTTTTAAGGGAGAGATTAAAATTGCCACAACCCTACTTACTCTGCATTCTCCAAAAGCAACCAGTGAGGAAGGCACTGATTTTTTCCCCTGACCTGCAATTAAATGATGTTCTTGTAATGTGAAACTTAAAAAGAAGTGGTAATAAAAAAAAAAAAGTAAAAACATAGTTTTAACGGCATGTATAAACAATCTGCAGTTCTAAGTAACCGTTGCAGCTAAATTGGAAGATGTGTCATGTTTTAATGTGGACCTGCCAAGTTCTGACCTAACAGCCCTTTTTAATTCTAGCAGATCCCGAGATACCTGCCTCCCACAACAGGGTGTCTCCTCTCCGTCGCTCTTCCATTTCCTCTCTCTCTCTCCAGCTGAAACCACCAACAGGTTCTCAACATTCCTCCCTTCCTCCCCCGCTAAAAGATCAAGGAACCTCAATATTCCAGGTGGTGGCATGAAGAATGCCGAGTTCATCAGTAGCACAAAAGCATCCCTTTCTCCCTCCAATCTGTTACCAACAGATTGCCACAATAGAATGCAAATGTACACAAGAGCTAGGATCATAGTCATGAGTGCAGTGCAACAGCCTATGATTTAATCTCAATATGGGGATTAAATAAAGTATTGTAAGAAGGGGGATAATTGAGATTCTATTAAGTTTGGGTCAGTTACACTCAAATCTCAAGTTTGAATGGTGTGAGAACAGACAGGATTAGTCCGATGTCAGCTATGTCTTCCCCTGCAGTTTAACTGACGGCAAATCCGCTTCCCACTGAAT
Source organism: Pristiophorus japonicus (assembly GCF_044704955.1). Classification (NCBI taxonomy): domain Eukaryota; kingdom Metazoa; phylum Chordata; class Chondrichthyes; family Pristiophoridae; genus Pristiophorus; species Pristiophorus japonicus. The sequence continues at coordinate 220,372,556 of NC_091983.1, read as the reverse complement.
CTATTTACTTTCACATCTTAAGGCTAGCTTTGAGTTATCAGCTTTTTAAAAAAGTTGCTCGTCAGCTTTAGCTAGTTTTCTAGGTTGACATTCACGAGAAAATAGATTGCCTTTCGGCATTTTTTCACGAGCAGTTTCTCCTTAATCTGCACAATTGAAAATCACCCTACTGGACTAGCCAGCCCACTGCAGTCCTTGCATTCAGGCCTTGGGTCGACCTTCAGGCACCGACCTCATCCTGGGCCAGACAGCAAGCTCAACAGCTACTCAGGAAGTGCAATGGGCAGCCTCAGCTATCCGTAACCTATTGTGTCTGCTGATGTCAGCCTTGGGTCAATGGTAGCATCCTCACCTGTAAGTCAGAAGGTTGCGGGTTCACGTCGCACTCCAGAGACTTGAATACATAATCAAGGCTGACACTTCAGTGCAGCACTGAGGGAGTGCTGCACTGTTGCAGGTGTCACCTTTCAGATAAGACGTTAAACCGAGGCCCCATCCACCCTCTCAGATGGATGTAAAAGATCTCATAGCATAGTTTCGGAGCATAGGAATTCTCCCAGTGTCCTGCCGAACATTCACCCCTCAACCAACATTACTACAAACAGATTAAGTGACCATTTATCTCATTTCTGTATGCAGGGCCTTGCTGTGCATAAATTGTCTGTCACATTTTCTTACAATACAACACTGGCTACACTTCAAAAGTACTTCATTGACTGAAGTGTATTGGGATGTGCCAAGGTTGTGAAAGGCGCTATATAAATGTGTTCCTTCTTTGCAGGAACCTCCCTTAGCCTTCCCTCAACCTTGTTGAATAGAGTTTAGTCTTCCCTAGGCCTCATTGCTTCTTAGCTTAGGTCTTCCTGACTGTTCCAATCCCTAATTATGGTTGTTCCGCAGATCCTTTCTGCCTATAATTAGCGAAGGAAGTTCAAATACAAAGAAAAATATGTACACCCTGCATAACTGTAGGGTAAGCTTCTGACTTGCCTAATTGTTTGTATGTCAGTGAATGGTCCATGGCGTTTTGAATAAGTCCCATGTACTCTCTATCAACATGTGCACAAAATAACTTTCTTGATCAGTATGTTTCCAGCCCAACAAGGAAAGCAGCAAGAAGCAGTGCTGGGATCTAGCTCTGGGGAATGAAGTGAGGCAAGTGGACCATGCTTCAGTGGGAGAACATTTGGGAAATAGTGATCACAATATGGAACAGGACAAGGAAAAATCAAATTGAAAAAACTCAAGTGGAGGAGGGCTAATGTCAATGAGTTGAAAGGGATCTACTCCAGGTGGATTGGAATTAAAGATTGGCAGATAAACAGTAAATGAGCAATGGGAGGCCTTCAAAGCGGTGATAACTTAGGTACAGACTAGACATTATCATGATGGGAAAAGGAAGGGCATACAAAGCTGGAGCTCACTGGATAACTAAAGATAAAGAAATTAAAATAAGAAAAAGGTTTGAGATAAATGTCAAGTTCATAATTCAGTAGAGAATGAAGCTGAATTCAAAAAGTAGAGGAGAATTGGAAAAGGAAGTAAGAGGGGCAAAGTGTGTATGAAAATAGATTACCGGGTAACATAAAAGACAAACCAAAAGTCTTTTAGAAACATAAATAGTAAAAGAGTAGTCAAAGGAAGGGTGGGGCCGATTAGGGACCAAAAAGGAGATCCTCTTGTGGTAGTAGAGAGCCTGGGTGAGGTACTAAATGAATATTTTGCATCTGTCTTCACGAAAGAGGATGCCGTCAATGTCACAGTGAAGGAGGAGGTAGATGAGAAATTTGACAGGATAAAAGTAGAAAAAGAGGGCCTTAAAAAGTTAAGGGACTTAAAGTCGAAAAGGCACCCAGGCCTGGATGGGATGCATTCTCTGGTCCGAATGGGATGCATCCTAGGCAAGCATGGTGGAAATTGCGGAGACTCTGAACACAATCTACCAATCCGCCATAGGTATGGGAGTGGTGCTAAAGACTGGAGCGTTGTAAAAATTAAACCACCGTTTTAAAAAGTGGGAAGAGGAATAAACCGGCAACTACAGGCCAGCCAGCCTAATATGGGACAAAATTATTTGACATTTGGAAAAATATGAGTTAAAATGAAAGACAGCACGGATTTGTTAAAGATAAATCGTGATTGACTAATTTGATTGAGTTCTTTGATTAAGTACTGGAGAGGGCTGATGAGGTTAGCACGGTTGATGAGTACATGGACTTTCAAAAGGCGTTAGATAAAGTACCACATAATAGACTTGTTAGCGAAATGAAGCACACGGGATTAAAGGAGCAATGGCCACATACTCGGCAGAGTAGGAATCGCAGGATAGCTCAGATGAATACGTGGCTAGAGGAGTGGTGCAGAAGGGAGGGATTCAAATTCCTGGGACATTGGGACCGGTTCTGGGGGAGGTGGGACCAGTACAAACTGACGGTCTGCACCTGGGCAGGACTGGAGCCAATGTCCTAGGGGGGAGTGTTTGCTCGCGCTGTTGGGGAGGGGTTAAACTAATATGGCTGGGAGATGGGAACCTATGCAGGGAGGCAAAGGAAAGTAGAATGGGGGCAAAAGCAACAGATAGAAAGAAGAAAAGTAAAAGTGGAGGGCAGAGAAACCCAAGGCAAAAAGCAAAAAGGGCCACATTACAGCAAAATTCTAAAGGGGCAAAGTGTGTTAAAAAGACAAGCGTGAAGACTCTGTGCCTCAATGCGAGGAGTATTCATAATAAGGTGGACGAATTAACTGCGCAAGCAACAAGTAACGAATATAATATAACTGGCATCACGGAGACATGGCTCCAGGGTGACAAAGGCTGGGAAGTCAACATCCAGGGGTATTCAACATTCAGGAAGGATAGACAGAAACGAAAAGGAGGTGGGGTGGCGTTGCTGGTTGAAGAGGAAATTAACGCAATAGTAAGGAAGGACATTAGCTTGGATGACGTGGAATCGGTATGGGTGGAGCTACGGAATGGCAAAGGGCAGAAAACGCTAGTGGGAGTTGTGTGCAGACCACCAAACAGTAGTAGTGAGGTTGGGGGCAGCATCTAACAAGAAATTAGGGATGCGTGCAATAAAGGTACAGCAGTTATCATGGGCGACTTTAACCTACATATAGATTGGGCAATGCGGTAGAGGAGGATTTCCTGGAGTGTATTAGGGATGGTTTTCTAGACCAATATGTCGAGGAACCAACTAGAGGGCTGGCCAGCCTCGACTGGGTGATGTGTAATGAGAAGGGACTAATTAGCAATCTTGTTTTGCGAGGCCCTTTGGGGAAAGAGTGACCATAATATGGTAGAATTCTTTATTAAGATGGAGAGTGACACAGTTAATTCAGAGACTAGGGTCCTGAACTTAAGGAAAGGTAACTTCGATGGTCTGAAACATGAATTGGCTAGAATAGACTGGCGAATGATACTTAAAGGGTTGACGGTGGATAGGCAATGGCAAACATTTAAAGATCACATGGATGAACTTCAACAATTGTACATCCCTGTCTGGAGTAAAAATAAAACGGGGAAGGTGGCTCAACCGTGGCTAACAAAGGAAATTAAGGATAGTGTTAAATCCAAGGAAGAGGCATATAAATTGGCCAGAAAAAGCAGAAAATCTGAGGACTGGGAGAATTGTATAATTCAACAGAGGAGGACAAAGGGTTTAATTAGGCGGGGGGAAATAGAGTATGAGAGGAAGCTTGCTGGAAACATAAAAACTGACTGCAAAAGCTTCGATAGATATGTGAAGAGAAAAAGATTAGTGAAGACAAACGTAGGTCCCTTGCAGTCAGATTCAGGTGAATTTATAATGGGGAACAAAGAAATGGCAGACCAGTTGAACAAATACTTTGGTTCTGTCTTCACGAAGGAAGACACAAATAACCTTCCAGAAAAACTAGGGGACTGAGAGTCTAGTGAGAAAGAGGAACTGAAGGAAATCCTTATTCGGCGGGAAATTGTGTTAGGGAAATTGATGGGATTGATGGCCGATAAATCCCCGGGGCCTGATGGTCTGCATCCCAAAGTACTTAAGGAAGTGGCCCTAGAAATAGTGGATTCATTGGTGATCATTTTCCAACAGTCTATCGACTCTGGATCAGTTCCTATGGATTGGAGGGTAGCTAATGTAACACCACTTTTTAAGAAAGGAGGGAGAAGAAAACGGGTAATTATAGACTGGTTAGCCTGACATCAGTAGTGGGGAAAATGTTGGAATCAATTAGTAAAGATGAAAGAGCAGCGCATTTGGAAAGCAGTGACAGGATTGGTCCAAGTCAGCATTGATTTATGAAAGGGAAATCATGCTTGGCAAATCTAGAATTTTTGAGGATGTAACTGGTAGAGTGGACAAGGGAGAACCAGTGGATGTGGTGTATTTGGACTTTCAAAAGGCTTTTGACAAGATCCCACACAAGAGATTGGTGGGCAAAATTAAAGCACATGGTATTGGGGGTAATATACTGACGTGGATAGAGAACTGGTTGCCAGACAGGAAGCAGAGAGTCGGAATAAACGGGTCCTTTTCAGAATGGCATGCAGTGACCAGTGGGGTGCCGCAGGGCTCAGTGCTTTGACCCCAGCTCTTTACAATATACACTAATGAGTTAGATGAAGGAACTGAGTGTAATATCTCCAAGTTTGCAGATGACACTAAGCTGGGTGGCGGTGTGAGCTGTAAGGAGGACGCCAAGAGGCTGCAGGGTGACTTGGACAGGTTATGTAAGTGGGCAAATGCATGGCAGATGCAGTATAATGTGGATAAATGTGAGGTTATCCACCTTGGTGGCAAAAAAATGAAGGCTGAATATTATCTGAATGGCGGCAGATTAGGAAAAGGGGAGATGTAACGAGACTTGGATGTCATGATCCATCAGTCATTGAAAGTTGGCATGCAGGTACAGCGGGCGGTGAAGGCGGCAAATGGTATGTTGGCCTTCATAGCTAGGGGATTCGAGTATAGGAGCAGGGAGATCTTACAGCAGTTGTACAGGGCCTTGGTGAGGCCTCACCTGGAATAGTGTGTTCAGTTTTGGTCTCCTAATCTGAGGAAGGACGTTCTTGCTATTGAGTGCGTGCAGCGAAGGTTCACCAGACTGATTCCCGGGATGGCAGGACTGACATATGAGGAGAGACTGGATCGACTGGGCCTGTATTCACTGGAGTTTCGAAGGATGAGAGGGGGTGTCATAGAAACATATAAAATTCTGACGGGACTGGACAGGTTAGATGCAGGAAGAATGGTCCCGATGTTGGGGAAGTCCAGAAACAGGGGACACAGTCTAAGGATAAGGGGTAAGCCATTTAGGACTGAGACAAGGAGAAACTTCTTCACTCAGAGTTGTTAACTTGTGGAATTCCCTACCGCAGAGAGTTGCTGATGCCAGTTCGTTGGATATATTCAAGAGGGAGTTAGATGTAGCCCTTACAGCTAAAGGGATCAATGGGTATGGAGAGAAAGCAGGAAAGGGGTACCGCGGTGAACGATCAGCCATGATCTTATTGAATGGTGTGCAGGCTCGAAGGGCCGAATCCTGCATCTATTTTCTGTGTTTCTATGGATACAAAAATAAACAGTGAGGGGAAGAGTAACAGACGTCAGGAAGACATAGACAGACTAGTGAAATGGGCAGATGAAATTTAGCAGAGAGGAGTGAAATGATTCATTTTGGTAGGAAGAATGAGCGAGGCAATATAAGCTAAAATGGTACAATTTTAAAGAGGGTGCAGGAACAGAGACACCTGGGGGTATATGCGGATAATTTCACAGTTCTCCACATTATATTCCATTTGCCACCTTCTTGCCCAATCACTTAACCTGTATATATCCCTTTGCAGCCTCTTTACATGCTCCTCACAGCTTGCTTTCCCACATAGCTTCGTATCTTCAGCAAACTTAGCTATATTATACTCAGTCCCCTCATCTAAGTCACTGATATAGATTGTTAATATCTGATGCTCAAGCACGGATCCTTGTGGCACTCCACGAGTTACACCCTATCATCCCGAAAATGACCCATTTATTCCAACTCTGTTTTCTGTCCGTTAACCAATCCTCAATCCATGCTAATACATTGTCCCCAATTAAGTGAGCCCGAATCTTGATTAACAACCTTTTGTGTGGCACCTTATTGAATGCTTCTGAAAATCAAAACATACTACATCCACTGGTTTTCCCTCATCTACCCTGCTAGTTACACCCTCAAAAAACAAATCTGTCAAGCACGATTTCCCTTTCATAAAACCATGCTGATTCTGCCTAATCATGTTACAATTTTCTAAGTGCCCTGTTACCATGTCTTTAATAATAGATTCTTTTTTTCGACTACTGATGTCAGGCTAACTGACCTAGAGTTCTCTGCTTTTTCTCACTATCCTTTCTTGAACAGCGGAGTTACATTTGCTACCTTCCAATCCTTGAGGACCGTTCTTAAATCTAGCGAATTTTGGAAGATCAAAACCAATGAATGCACTATCTCTGCAGCCACCTCTTTTAGAATCCCAGGATGTAGGCCATCAGGTTCAGGGGATTTGTTGGCTGTTAATCTCATTAATTTCTCCAGTATTTTTTAATTACTAATATTAATTACTTTTCGTTCCTCACTCCCATTAGAGCTTTGGTTCACCACAATTGTTCTTGGTGTCTTCTACTGTGAAGACATATACAAAATATTTGTTCAACGTCCCTGTCATTTCCTTATTCCCCAATATAATTCATGCTCCAAACAAAATGGCTGAATTTAATCAATTCAGTAATTGTTAGAAATAGAAATAAAAATAAAAATCATCCAAGTTAGCTACCTGCAGTGAATGAATACCTGCACTTACGTAGGACTTGGACACGCGCATATCCCTCGATGTACCCTGCTGGAGTGCTGCTCTGACATTTGTACACAGTTCCATCATACACCTCCACATTGTTAATGCGCAGAGTTCCATTGTCAAATTCCTCAAACCGACTGTCCTACAAGTTAAGCATAACAATCAGGAGCCATTGAAATTCATAGCAGCCTGGGAGCCACAGATTAAACAAAAAAAAGTACACACTGCACACGTGTCAAAATTTAAAAAAAATGTTTTTTCTCTGAATGACTTCAAAGGAATTGAGTGTTAAAATTTGGGTTTCAGCTAGCTTGGAAGGAAGATGGTTAATGTCTATTGGCACGAATACAAGCCCTCATTTCTCTTATCTAGAACTAGGCGAGCATGCCAGGAGATCTCAGGGACGCCATAATCGTGACCATCTTCAAACAAAGGGACAAGTCTGACTGCGGTAACTACAGACGAATTTCCCTGCTGTGGGCCACAGGAAAAGTCATCGCAAGAATCCTCCTCAATCGTTTTCTTCCTGTGGCTAAAGAGCTCCTTCCAGAATTGCAATGTGGATTCCATCCACTAAGTGGCACAACGGACATGAACTTCACTGCGCAACAATAAGAGAAATGCAGGGAACAGCATCAACCTTTGTACATGACCTTCTTGGACCTCACAAAGGCCTTTGACACTGCCCCCCCATATGGCTGAGACGTGGACTATATACAGCAGGTACCTCAAAACGCTGAAGTATCACTAGCGCAGCCTCCACAAGATCCTGCAAATCCATTGGCAGGATAAATGCACCAGGTCAGTGTTTTTGCTCAGGTCAACATCCCCAGCATCGAAGCATTGACCACGCTCGATCAGCTCTGTTGGGCGGGCCACATCATCCGCATGCCCGACATGAGACTCCCAAAGCAAGCACTTTATGCAGAGCTTCGACACAGCAAGCGAGCCCCATGTGGGCAGAGGAAACGCTTCAAGGACAACCTCAAAGCCTCCTTGACAAAGTGCAACATTCCCATCGACACCTGGGAATCAGTGGTCCACAACCGCCCAAAATGGAGGAAGAGCAGCCGGGAGGGCGCTGAGCAACTCGAGTCCTGTTGCCGACAATAAGCAGAAACCAAGCGTAGACAGCGAAAGGAGCGTGCATCACCCCAGGCTCCCCGGCCACCCTTTCCTTCAACCACTGTCTGCCCCACCTGAGAGAGAGACTGTAGGTCCTGCATTAGACTCCTTAGTCACTTGAGAACTCACTTTAAGAGTGGAAGCAAGTCATCCTCGACTCCGAGGATCTGCCTATGATGATGCTGGTTAACGTCTCAAACATTAATACTTATGAAATGGAAGAGTTGCTTTGGCACACGGACCAATACTATAGATGCAACTTTGTTTCAGTCGGTTTGTGAAGTGAACCGAGAAGTTGCATTGTCTCTGAGGTGTGGTGGTGGTGGGTTGGCTTCTTGAACTCAATGGTTTACAAATGAGTAGTTAGCTAAGTTACTTCAGAAGGCTCAAAGAGTGGTACTGGATTTGTGCAAGGACAGGAATCAGGCTCGACCGCAATGGCCTCTGTTGAAATGTAGAGGTCCTCTACCAACCTGACCCCGCCACACAGCACTGCCCCCCAATTATCAAAATCCATGACGAGGCCCATTTTTCATACCTCGGTAGCCGACTGTCAATAAGAGCAGACAATGGCCAACATTCACCATCTACGATTCACGGATGATAAAGAACAGAAAAACAGCTCTAGCTTCTAGCACTGAATAGCATTAAGGCAATAAATTGGATAACTGGACAACTCGTTTGCCACATTGAGGCCTGTGGACTCTGAGGGTGTACACACCACCAGAGAGAGCACAGCAACAACAGATGAAGCAAATCAGCTGAATACAAGTTGGAGGATATCATGCAAAAATAGTACAGTGCCCTGGTCAAACTGTACCTCACGTGTGGAGTTCAGTTTTAGTCACCAAGGCATAAGGGAAAGATTCAAGTTAGGAAGTGCAGAGAAAAGTCAAGAACCTGCTCAAGCCAGTCAAAAGATTGAGCTACAAAGAAAAGAATGAAGAAAATTAGGCCCTTTATCGCTGAAGGATTGTGACTAAGGACAGTTTATAGAAGTAGAAAGATATTAAAAGGCATATTAGATTAATCTGGAGCCAGGATACCAGAACAAGGGGCAATAGTAAAACATTAATGGAAAGAAAGCCAAGGACTGGTCAGGAAAAACTTTGTTAAACAAAAGAATGAACAGTGGAGTCTAATAAACTTATTCAAGAGTTAATTAGATGAAGTGATGGGCGATTGTTGGTCGTTCTTTTTAAATGGATGAGCTAACATGGTCTAAATGGCCTCACGTATCTGTCCCTATCTGATTTTCCAAATTAAAATACTGTATTAGAATAAGCCATAAAATATCATATAAAAGTGAATGACCACCATGTAGTTCAAACTTTAAAATAATTTTGTCATTTGCTCGAAAGAATGTTAAAATTTTAAGACTCTCAAATTACAAATAAAGTCAGCAGCATGCTGAGTCCGGGGTAATAATTTGATGAGAACACTCAAACAGGATGTACATGAAACAGGCAAAAATCTAAACATCTTGTTCTGTTCCAGAAACTTAAATCTTTTTTCTAGCACCTGCAGGCCTAGTTGTTTGAACAGTACGATGAAATTACTAACAAACTAAGCAGTTAGGAAACTTTCTAATAAAATCATCATCATTGGCTGTCCCCTGGAATCGAGGAAGACTTGCTTCCACTCTAAAAATGAGTCCTTAGGTGGCTGAACAGTCCCTGTCACAAGTGGGATGGAGAGTCGTCGAGGGAAAGGGAGATGGGACTGGTTTGCCGCATGCCCTTTCCACTGCCTACGCTTGATTTCTGCATGCTCTCGGCGATGAGACTCGAGGTGCTCAGCGCCCTCGCGGATGCACTTCCTCCACTTAGGATGGTTTTGGCCAGGGACTCCCCAGGTGTCAGTGGTGATGTCGCACTTTATCAGGGAGGTTTTGAGGGTGTCCTTGTAACGTTTCCTCTGCCCACCTTTGGCTCGTTTGCCATGAAGGAGTTCCGAGTAGAGCGCTTGCTTTGAAATTCTCGTGTCTGGCATGCGAACAATGTGACCTGCCCAGCAGAGCTGATCAAGTGTGGTCAGTGCTTCAATGCTGGGGATGTTGGCCTGGTCAAGGACGCTAACGTTGGTGCGTCTGCCCTCCCAGGGGATTTGTAGGATCTTGCGGAGACATCATTGGTGGTATTTTTCCAGCGACTTGAGGTGGTCCACGTCTCCGAGCCATACAGGAGGGTGGTTATTACTTCAGCCCTGTAGACCATGAGCTTGGTGGCAGATTTGATGGCCTGGTCTTCGAACACTCTTTTCCTCAGGCGGCCAAAGGCTGCACTGGCGCACTGGAGGTGGTGTTGAATCTCATCGTCAATGCCTGCTCTTGTTGATAGGAGGCTCCCGAGGTATGGGAAATAGTCCACGTTGTCCAGGACCGCGCCATGGATCTTGATAACTCGGGGGCAGTGCTGTGTGGCGGGGACAGGCTGGTGGTGGACCTTTGTCTTATGGATGTTTAGCGCAAGGCCCATGCTTTCGTACGCCTCAGTAAATACGTTGACTATGACTTGAGTTCACCCTCTATGTGCGCAGACGTAGGCGTCATCCGCGTACTGTAGCTCGACGACTGAGGTTGAGGTAGTCTTGGATCTGGCCTGGAGACGACGAAGGTTGTACAGGTTCCCACTGGTTCTGTAGTTTAGATCCACTCCAGCGGGGAGCTTGTTGACTGAAGTGGAGCATAGCAGCAAGGAAGATTGAGACGAGGGTTGGGGGAATGGCGTAGCCCTGTTTATAGAAATATAGAAACTAGGTGCAGGAGTAGGCCATTCGGCCCTTCTAGCCTGCACCACCATTCAATGAGTTCATGGCTGAACATGCAACTTCAGTACCCCATTCCTGCTTTCTCACCATACCCCTTGATCCCCCTAGTAGTAAGGACTTCATCTAACTCCTTTTTGAATATATTTAGTGAATTGGCCTCAACAACTTTCTGTGGTAGAGAATTTAACAGGTTCACCACTCTCTGGGTGAAGAAATTCCTCCTCATCTCGGTCCTAAATGGCTTCCCCCTGATCCTTAGACTGTGTCCCCTGGTTCTGGACTTCCCCAACATTGGGAGCATTCTTCCTGCATCTAACCTGTCTAACCCCGTCAGAATTTTAAACGTTTCTATGAGGTCCCCTCTCATTCTTCTGAACTCCAGTAAATACAAGCCCAGTTGATCCAGTCTTTCTTGATAGGTCAGTCCCACCATCCCGGGAATCAGTCTGGTGAACCTTCGCTGCACTCCCTCAATAACCCGGTCCGGACATAGATTGGACCTGTAATGGATTCGTTGGTAAGGATCACGACCTGCGTGTCATCGTGGAGCAGGCGGAGGATGTTAATGAACTTTTGGGGGCATCCGAAACAGAGGAGGACGTTCCATAGACTCTTGCGGCTGACAGCGGCAAAGGCCTTTGTAAGGTCGAAGGAGGCCATGTCTAAGGGCTGGTGCTGTTCACTGCATTTTACCTGCAGCTGTTGCGCTGTAAAAATCATGACCGTTGTGCCTCGTAGGGGACGAAATCCGCACTGTGACTCCGGGAGGAACTCCTCAGCCACAGGGAGAAGACGTTTGAGGAGGTCTCGAGCAGCGACTTTCCCAGTGGCCGACAACAGGAAGGTTCCTCTGTAGTTGCCGCAGTCGGACTTGTCCCCTTTTTTTTTTAAAAAGATGGTCATGATCACTGGATCTCAGAGATCACCCGGCATGCGCTCCTCCCTCCAGATGAGAGAGATGAGGTCATGTATTCGCGCCAACAGTGCCCTTCCGCCATACTTCAGTGCCTCAGCGAGGATTCCATCTGCACCCGTAACCTTGTTATTCTTAAGCTGTCATGGCCTTTTCTACCTCGTGCAGTGCTGGGGTTTTATTGAGGTGGTGACGGGTAGCATGCAGCGGGATGGAGTCGAGAACACTTGAGTCAAAGGCAAGAGTCTCGATTGAGCAGATCTTCGAAGTGCTCCTTCCAGCGGGCCCCGACTGCCTCGGTGTCCTTGAAGGTTTCCCCGTTCTTGGCCAGCAATGGGGTGGGGCCTTGGGTGTTTGGACTGTAGGTGGCCTTGACTGCAATGAAGAATCCTTGCACATCATGGCTGTCGGCCAGCTGCTGTATCTCCTGTGCTTTCTCCATCTAACACCTGTTCTTTAGGTTCCGAGTTTTTTGTTAGACCTCGGCCTTAAGCCATCTGTAATGCTGCCTTGCTGCTCCCAAGTTGGGTTGTTGTTTAAGGCTCAGGAATGCCCTGCGCTTACGAATCTATTAGCTCTTGGAGCTCCTGGTCATTCTCATCAAACCAGTCCTGGTGTTTCCTGGTTGAGTGACCGATCGTCTCTTCGCAGGCACTGGTTATGGAGGCCAAGAGGGCAGACCAAGCACTGTGGGCATTCTGCGTCTCGGGGTCATCAAGGCACGCCAGGTTAGCTGTGAGGCGCTGACTGTATAACGTTCAATTAGTCATTTTGAATGGTTCATGTTAATTGGTTTCACTGGAAGTGTTGGATGAGATGACTATTGCTACAATACCAATTAGCATTAGTCATTGAAAGTGCTTTGTCCCTTCCAAGTACTATGCAATCTGATTAGTTGCTGTTGGAGGATAGTGTAGGATTGCTCCACTATGTGGGACCAGTGAACAAAGGTAACTGTAGATTCAGGTGCGAGCAGCTCTTGTTTCTATTGTTGAGAGTTCAACAGTGCCAGCACAGTGGATGACTTAGCAACATACTCCTCAGGAACAACCCATATCAGGTTAACATTTGTTTCAGCTGCTTTGAAAAGCACCGACAGTAAAACATTAACATTTACATCAGGTGTTAGCTGTGACTCAGAGGTAGCACTGTCGCCTCTCAGTCAGAAGGTTGTGGGGTTCAAACCCAGGAACTTCAGTACAAAATTTAGGCTAACAATCCAGTACAGTGCTGAGGGAGCGCAGCACTGTCAGAGGTGCTGTCTTTCAGATGAGATGTTACATGCACTCTCTGATGTAAAAGATCCCATGGTACTATTCTTCCCCGTGTCCTGACCAATATTTATCCCCCAACTAACACCTAAAAATAGATTGTCTGGTCACATCACATTGCTGTTTGTGGAACCAGCGAATTGGCCGCCGCGTTTCTTACATGAAAACAACAGTTACACTTTGCTGTAAAGTGCTTAAGCACGGCCAGAAATCGCAAAAGGCACTAGAAAACACTGACTATTTGCACTACGCCTGCATCCTCTGGACTCCGCCCCTGACACCTCTAGCGATTGTGCAGGCAGGCGGCGGGGGGGGGGGGGGGGGGAGTTGGAGAGAGACATGAGGGTAGGGAGAGAGAGAGAGAGAGAGAGAGAGAGAGAGAGAGAGACAGACACATGGGGGAGGGGCAGAGACACACGGCGGGGGGGGGGGGCGGTGGTGTGAGAGTGAGAGTGAGAGAGAGAGAGAGAGAGAGAGAGAGAGAGAGAGAGAGAGAGAGAGAGAGAGAGAGAGAGAGAGAGAGAGAGAGAGAGAGACAGACAGACAGTCAGAGACGGGGAGATGGGGTGGAGAGAGAAAGACACAGCGGGGGGGAAGAAAGAGACACAGGCAGGGGAAGAGAGACACACAGGTGGGGAAAGAGAGAGAGAGAGAGAGAGAGAGAGAGAGAGAGAGAGAGAGAGAGAGAGAGAGAGAGAGAGAGAGAGAGAGAGAGAGATGTAGAAGCGGGGGGGAATTGGAGGGGAGAGAGGGAATTCAGGGACGATGTATCACGTTCTTCCAACCCCCTTTGCACCCAAACCTGATTTCTCGGAAAGCTCGGTGCGTGTTTTACAAGGGACATCATTGGAGTGGATGAAATCTGAAAGTCACGACACTGTCACTATTCACTTCACACCCAAAAAACCTGTTAACAATCCGTGACCCACACACAATGCCTCATCTGTGGCGGGGTGGGGGTGGGGGGAGGCGGGAAATGAGTGTCAGGAACGTGGGCCGGAGGAAGCATGCATTTGGGCCGGGAGAGGGAGAAAATGTGGTGGGGGTGTCAGGGACTTTGGCTGGGGTTGACATGCACTTGGGCTGGGTTTAGGGATTTGGGAGGCTTTTGCTGGGTTTGTGGCACTCGACCCTCTCTGCGACTGCTTGCAGGGGAGTTTTGAAGTCAGAATGGCTTGAATTACACTTTGCAAAGTCGCTCAGAACTTGGGCTGGGAAGTCCCAATTACACACTCGAGAAACTTCTGGGTGTGGCTTATCCTCCAATGGGACCAATCAGCAATCAGGTCATTTGATAATGGAGAGTCAATCAGCCAGAAACACAGTACAAATAACTGGGTCCCTATATAAATGTAAAAAGAGGTAGTTATAACTAAAAACTGTATTGAAATGCCATAAAGCAGTGCTGCCCTGATGGCTCACTATAAACATAGCTAGAAGTGAAACCTAAGATTTTTAGTACATTTTTGCAATTGAACATGAAAACCATTCAATGATTCATCTGTGCTGTCTGCTGATGTCAGCAGGGACTGCGACAGTGGCGCTACAATTGGTCTCAGCATTCCTGAGTAATGAAGGAGGATAAAATCATCCAGAGCTCCCAACTGCAAATTCAGTAATGCCCGCTCGAAACGTGCATGTATGGATGAAGGGAAAGGAAAAAACACGACTCAGCTTAGATGTCCTCCTCTTCTGTTTGAATAGCCAAACAACAGCCAGGATTCATACTTGAAAAATGGCTCCAGGTGAAACACTGCTGCTGCTCATGGAACTATATCAGAACAAGAATTACTGCTTTCAGAAGAGGAAAAGATAAACATTTACAGTGACGCCTTCTTCGCCAACATGAGCTACATATAAACCACACAGAGGCCTCCAAAGATTAGTGACATACTTACACCAGAAATGTCTACATTGTTCCGGAACCAGGTAACTGTGGGAGATGGGGTGGCCCGGGTGCTACAGTGCAAAAATCCTGGCTTCCCTTCATCTAGCTGGCAGTCTATTGGTTTGGCTACCCACTCTGGGATTGCTGTGAATGGAGAGAAGAATTCACAAGATTAAATTTATAAAACCCAACATCCCAATACCACTAAACTTCAAGTACAGAATGAGCTTTCAGGTCATTAACAAAATAAAGCCTTCTGACTAGTGTCAGCTGTGGCTCAGTGGGTAGCACTCTCGCCTGAATCAGAAGGTTGTGGGTTCAAGTCCCACTCCAGGGACTTCAGCACAAAAATCTAGGCAGTGCAGTACTGAGGGAGTGCTGCATTGTCAGAGGTGCCGTCTTTTGGATGAGATGTTAACCTGCTCACTCAGCTGGATGTAAAAGATCTCATGGCACTATTTCAAAGAAGAGCAGGGGAGTTATCCCCAGTGTCCTGGCCAATATTTATCCATCAATCAACACTACAAAAATAGATGATCTCGTCATTATCACATGGCTGTTTGTGGGAGCTTGCTGTGTGCAAATTGGCTGTCGCGTTTCCTACATTACAACAGTGACTACACTCCAAAAAGTACGTAATTGGCTGTAAAGTGCTTGGAGACGTCCGGTGGTCGTGAAAGATGTGAAAGAAATGCAAATCTTTCTTTATCATTTATTTAAAATTATATTAAAAGAAAATAAATCAGGATTCCCACCAAGCTGTGTCAAATCGCACTCCCCTGATGACTCAGTAGGCACATGCATCATGAATTGTGGCACTAAGCCAGATTAGAGTTTCCAAGTTTGATCACTGGTCTTTGCTGTGGGTGGTATTAAGAGACACTATACTCTAGGACCCCCTGTTAGAGAGAGAAAAATGCACTCTGGCACATTTCCAGCTCCTGATCACTTTCCCTTTCTAAAATTGCATACACTGACATAAGTTGAGGATTTTCAGGTCAGTTGTGATGGCTTGGCAGGAACAGCTTGCTGAGACTCATCTAGACTCACAAATGAAAAATGGTCCATTGGGTAAGGCAGTGGGCATCTCGAACTATAGTCAGCATGTTTCACGAGAGGGTAAAGGAGCAGGTAAGAGAAGGGAAAAGCTAAAAGGGAAGGCCGTGGCGGGAATGGAAAGTTACTGTTATCATTATACCATTAGTACCAATTTCCAGAACAGGACAGGAGCAAGTATGCATAAGCTCCTGAAAGGAAACCCAAGGGCAGCAGTAACAGGAAAGCTCCAGCTTCTACTTGTCCATTAGAAAAAAGAAAATTTGTTGTAACTGAAGGCACAGCTTAAAAGTCTCCAAACAGTATTCAAAAGTAGGCAGATGTGTTTTTCTTTTCTCTGCTGCTTATTCCTTACTGGAGATGGTGTAGGTACTGGCATCTATACAATACCTTACAATTCACGCGTGAGCCTAGGCAATAGTAAGTGCTTGCTGAATATTTGGACCATCACAACTAAGCCCAGTTCAGTCCTCGCTCATTGTGCACACGTACATATTTTAACAGGGAGGCACTGGAGAGCAATCAGTAATGGAAATCAGCTGACTTTTCCCCTCAGCCCCAGGAATCAATGCCCCACTGTTATCTTCCCCAAAAATACAATTGAGTTATTTGCATTACAATTGTCAGCTTGGCTCAGTTGTTGGCACTCATGACTGTATCAAGTTGCGGGTTTAAACCCACTGCAATACACAATCTGTGGCTGATACTGCAATGCCCTGCCAACATCCAATCCTCAGCCAAGTACACAAAAACAGAGAAATATTTGTGGAATCTGTTGCCAAATTAGCTGCCATGTTTCCCTATGTGAGTTAGTACAATTCATAGGATTATATAGGATTTACAGCACAGAAACAGGTCATTTGGCCCAACCAGTCCATTCCGGTGTTTATGCTCCTCTCGAGCCACCTCCTGTTTTTCCTCGTCTAACCCCATCAGTATAGTCCTCTATTCCCTTCTCCCTCTTATGCTCATCTAACCACCCCTTAAGTGCATCTACACTTATGTACTTCTCAATTATTATGACCATATTGTATTATTGTCATTATTACTTAGATGTTGCCCTACTTTTACTTCTTTTATCTGCTCTGATTCATTCCCCATTACAAGATCTAATAGCGAATCCTCCCTTGTTGGGCTTTTTATATATTGGGTTAGAAAGAAATCCTGTACACATTATAGGAACTCCATTCCCTTATCCCCTTTACCCACCTCTTCTGTCCAATTAATATCAAGGTAGTTGAAATCCTGCATGATTATTCTATATCTTTTCTAATTTCCTTAATTTTTTTTGTATATTTCTTCCTCCACCTCCCTTCCACTATTGGGTGGTCTGCAGACTAGACCCATTAGTGTGTTTGATCATTTATTATCTTTTATCTCTGTCCACATGGATTCTGTTTCTATCTTGGCGATAGCCGAGTCACTTTTTTCTACTGCAATTATGTTATCCCCAATAAGTTCAACTATTCCACCTTCCCTTTTTCCCTCTCCTTTTCTAAATATTTCATACCCTGCAATGTTAAATTCTCAGTCTTGATTTTTCTGCAGCCATATCTCAGTAATCCCCAAGTCTGGTCCCTCACAATGCATGATTGTCTCCATCAGCCCGTTTTATTCATTCAAAAAAGTGTTCACTGGCTGGGAAAGAGGACGTGTACATATTTTAACAGGGAGGCACTGGACAACAAGTTCTTCTCTTTAAATCTCTGAAATGTGATGGGAGTCCTGTATTCAGGGCAGTATCCAAAAATGTGCTGGCTGAAGAGTGAGCTACACTACAACATTCAACCACATCTATGATTCCCATATGGTTGGTGAGTTTTTGACTTCAGCTGAACTGAGTGGACAAAGGCTGAATGGCAGCTGTATTTTTAACCTGCTGAAAGAGGTGCTAATTTACCTGCTGGTACCTGACTTGAGAATCATGGACAGAGGCCTCCCCTAAATAAGCCACCCACCCCAATAGTGATAAAGCTGTGCAGAATGTGTGTGTGAAAATACTGATGATTTTTCTGGTCTCTTGGCCAACATTTATCTCTCAACCAAAAGTTCCAAAAACAAATCATAGAAACATCATGACACAGGAGGCCACTCGGCTCCTTGGTGTCCATGTCAGTTGAAAAAGAGCTACCCAGCCTAAACCCACCTTCCAGTACTAGATCCGTAGCCCTGTAGGTTGCAGGTCTTTAAGTGCACATCCAAGTAATTTTTAAATGTGATGAGGGTTTCTGCCTCTACCACCCTTTCAGGCAGTGAGTTCCAAACACCTCACCACCCTCTGGATGATTTTTTTCCCCCTCATCTCCACTCGAACCCTTCTGCCAACCACTTTAAATCTACGCCCCCTGGTTATTGACCCCACTGCTGAAGGAAATACATCCTTCCTCTCCACTCTATCTAGGCCCTCATAATTGTATACACCTCAATTAAATCTCCTCGCAGCCTCCTCTGTTCCAAAGAAAACTACCACAGCCGATCCAATCATTCCTCGTAGCTAAAATCTTCCATTCCTGGCAACTTCCTCATAAATCTCCTCTGCACCCTCTCTAGTGCAATCACATCTTTCCTGTAACGTGGTGACCAGAACGGTATGCAGTACTCAAGCGGTGGCCTAACTAGTGTTGTATGCAGTTCTAGCATAAATTCCCTGCTTTTTTTCCTATGCCTCAGCAAATAACGGAAAGCATTCCGTATGCCTTTTTATCTACCTTAACGACCTGTCCTACTACCTTCAAGGATCTGTGGACATACACTCCAAAGTCCCTCTGTTCCTCCGCACTTCTCAGTATCCTCTCATATATTGTGTATGCCCTTGCCTCGTTGCACCTCCCAAAATGCATTACCTCACACTTCTCCAGATTGAATTCCATTTTCCACTTTATTGCTCAACTGACCAGTTCATCGATATCTTCCTGCAGTCTAAAGCTTTTCTCCTCACAATCAACCACAGGGCCAATTTTTGTATCAAGTGCAAATTTCTTTATCATGCCCCATACATTTAAGTCCAAATCATTAATATATACTGCAAAAAGCAAGCAACTGAGCACTGAGCCCTGTGGAACACTACTGGAAACAGCCTTCCAGTTGCAAAATACCCATCAACTATTACCCTTTGCTTCCTGCCACTGAGACAATTTTGGATCCAATTTGGCACTCTCCCTTGGATCCCATGGGATTTTACTTTTTTGATCAGCCTGCCATGTGGGACCTTGTCAAAAGCCTGGCTAAAATCTACGTAGACTACATCAAATGCACTGCCCTCATCGACCCTCCTTGTGACCTCCTCAAAAAATCCAGTCAAGATGGTCAGACATGACCTTCCCTCAACAAATTCATGCTGACTATCCTTGATTAATCTATGTCTTTCGAAATGAAGGTTTATATTGTCCCTCAGAATTGATCGCAAGAATTTTCCCCACCACCACTCTCTTCCTCCTTAACTTCAACGTTGGCGTTGTGAAGGCAGCCGTAAAGTATTCATTAAGTACCTGACCCACAGCCTCCACACATCGGTTACCATTTTGGTCCCTAATAGGCCCTACTCTTTCCTTAGTTATCATCTTGCTCTTAATGTATTTATAAAACATCTTTGGGTTTTCTTTGATTCTATTGTCCAGTATTCTTTTATGCACTCTCTTCGCTTTCCTAATTCCCTTTTTAATTTCACCCCTGCACTTTCTCGGCTTTCTACAGTATTGAGCTCTCGTTGCCCAATATAAGCCTCCCTTTTTTGCCTCAACTTACCTTTCATGCCCCTCGTCATCCAGGGGGCTCGAAATTTGGCAGTTCTACCTTGTTTCTTTGTGGTAACAGGTTTACCCTGAACTCCATGTACCTCGCTCTTGAAAGCCTCCCACTGCTCTGCCACCGATTTACCTTCAAGTAACTGTTTTCCAGTCCACCGTTGCTAAATCACTTTTCAATCTAGTAAAATTGGCTTTTCCTCAATTTAGAACCTTTGTTTTATCTTTGTCCTTTTCCATAACTATGCTAAGCCTAACTGAATTAAGATAATGACCAAAACAACCCTCTCCCACTGATGCTCCTTCCACGTGCCCAGCTTCAATCCCGAAAACTAAATCAAGAACTGCACCCCACTCTTGTTGGGCTTGCTATGTATTGGCTAAAAAAGTTCTCCTGAATGCAATTTAAGAATTCGGTGCCCTCTATACCTTTTACACTGATAGTATCCTAGTTAATATTGGGGTAATTGAAATCCCCCACTATGACTGCTCTATTACATAGAAAATAGGTGCAGGAGTAGGCCATTCAGCCCTTCGAGCCTGCACCGCCATTCAATGAGTTCATGGCTGAATATGCACTTCAGTACCCCCTTCCTGCTTTCTCGCCATACCCCTTGATCCCCCGAGTAGTAAGGACTTCATCTAACTCCCTTTTGAACATATTTAGTGAATTGGCCTCAACTACTTTCTGTGGTAGAGACTTCCACAGGTTCACCACTCTCTGGGTGAAGACGTTTCTCCTCATCTCGGTCCTAAATGGCTTACCCTTTATCCTTAGACTGTGACCCCTGGTTCTGGACTTCCCCAACATTGGGAACATTCTTCCTGCATCTAACCTGTCTAAACCAGTCAGAATTTTAAACGTTTCTATGAGGTCCTCTCTCATTCTTCTGAACTCCAGTGAATACAAGCCCAGTTGATCCAGTCTTTCTTGATAGGTCAATCCCACCATCCCGGGAATCAGTCTGATGAATCTTCGCTGCACTCCCTCAATAGCAAGAATGTCCTTCCTCAAGTTAGGAGACCAAAACTGTACACAATACTCCAGGTGTGGCCTCACCAAGGCTCTGCACAACTGTGGCAACATCTCCCTGCCCCTGTACTCAAATCCCCTCGCTATGAAGGCCAACATGCCATTTGCTTTCTTAACCGCCTGCTGTACCTGCATGCCAACCTTCAATGACTGATGTACCATGACACCCAGGTCTCGTTGCACCTCCCCTTTTCCCAATCTGTCACCATTCAGATAATAGTCTGTCTCTCTGTTTTTACCACCAAAGTGGATAACCTCACATTTATCCACATTATACTTCATCTGCCATGTATTTGCCCACTCACCTAACCTATCCAAGTCACTCTGCAGCCTCATAGCATCCTCCTCGCAGCTCACACAGCCACCCAACTTAGTGTCATCCGCAAATTTGGAGATACTACATTTAATCCCCTCGTCTAAATCATTAATGTACAATGTAAACAGCTGGGGCCCCAGCACTCGGGGGATCAAGGGGTATGGCGAGAAAGCAGGAAGGGGGTACTGAAGTGCATGTTCAGCCATGAACTCATTGAATGGCGGTGCAGGCTAGAAGGGCTGAATGGCCTACTCCTGCACCTATTTTCTATGTTTCTATGTAATAGAGCAATTGTCAGAAATTTACATAAGAACATAAGAATTAGGAACAGGAGTGGGCCATCTAGCCCCTCAAGCCTGCTCCGCCAATCAACAAGATCATGGCGGATCTGGCCGTGGACTCAGCTCCACTTACCCGCCCGCTCCCCATAACCCTTAATTCCCTTATTGGTTAAAAAGCTATCTATCTGTGATTTGAATACATTCAATGAGCTAGCCTCAGCTGTTTCCGTGGGCAGAGAATTCCACAGATTCACAACCCTCTGGGAGAAGAAATTCCTTCTCAACTCGGTTTTAAATTGGCTCCCCCGTATTTTGAGGCTGTGCCCCCTAGTTCTAGTCTCCCCGACCAGTGGAAACAACCTCTCTGCCTCTATCTTGTCTATCCCTTTCATTATTTTAAATGTTTCTATAAGATCACCCCTCATCCTTCTGAACTCCAACGAGTAAAGACCCAGTCTATCATCATAAGGTAACCCCCTCATCTCCGGAATCAGCCTAGTGAATCGTCTCTGTACCCCCTCCAAGGCTAGTATATCCTTCCTGAAGTAAGGTGACCAAAACTGCACGCAGTACTCCAGGTGCGGCCTCACCAATACCCTGTACAGTTGCAGCAGGACCTCCCTGCTTTTGTACTCCATCCCTCTTGCAATGAAGGCCAACATTCCATTCGCCTTCCTGATTACCTGCTGTACCTGCAAACTAACTTTTTGGGATTCATGCACAAGGACCCCCAGGTACCTCTGCACCGCAGCATGCTGTAGTTTCTCCCCATTCAAATAATATTCCCTTTTACTGTTTTTTTTTCCGCAAGGTGGATGACCTCACATTTTCCAACATTGTATTCCATCTGCCAAACCTTAGCCCATTCGCTTAACCTATCTAAATCTCTTTGCAGCCTCTCTGTGTCCTCCACACAACCCGCTTCCCCACTAATCTTTGTGTCATCTGCAAATTTTGTTACACTACACTCTGTCCCCTCCTCCAGGTCATCTATGTATATTATAAACAGTTGTGGTCCCAGTCCTGATCCCTGTGGCACACCACTAACCACCGATTTCCTACCTGAAAAAGACCCATTTATCCCGACTCTCTGTTAGCCAGCCAATTCTCTATCCATGCTAATACATTTCCTCTGACTCCACGTACCTTTATCTTCTGCAGTAACCTTTTGTGTGGCACCTTATCGAATGTCTTTTGGAAATCTAAATACACCACATCCATCGGTACACCTCTATCCACCATGCTCGTTATATCCTCAAAGAATTCCAGTAAATTAGTTAAAACATGATTTCCCCTTCATGAATCCATGTTGCGTCTGCTTGATTGCACTATTCCTATCTCGATGTCCCGCTATTCCTTCCATAATGATAGCTTCAAGCATTTTCCCCACTACAAATGTTAAACTATCCGGCCTATAGTTACCTGCCTTTTGTCTGCCCCCTTTTTTAAACAGAGGCGTTACATTAGCTGCTTTCCAATCCACTGGTACCTCCCCAGAGTCCAGAGAATTTTGGTAGATTATAACGAATGCATCTGCTATAACTTCCGCCATCTCTTAATACCCTGGGATGCATTTCATCAGGACCAGGGGACTTGTCTACCTTGAGTCCCATTAGCCTGTCCAGCACTACCTCCCTCGTGATACTGATTGTCTCAAGGTCCTCCCTTCCCACATTCCCGTGACCAGCAATTTTTGGCATGATTTTTGTGTCTTCCACTGTGAAGACCGAAGCAAAATAATTGTTTAAGGTCTCAGCCATTTCCACATTTCCCATTACTAAATCCCCCTTCTCATCTTCTAAAGGACCAACATTTACTTTAGTCACTCTTTTCCTTTTTATCTATCGGTAAAAGCTTTTACTATCTGTTTTTATGTTTTGCGCAAGTTTACTTTCGTAATCTATCTTTCCTTTCTTTATTGCTTTCTTCGTCATACTTTGCTGTCATTTAAAATTTTCCCAATCTTCTATTTTCCCACTAACCTTGGCCACCTTATACGCATTGGTTTTTAATTTGATACTCTCCTTTATTTCCTTGGTTATCCACGGCTGGTTATCCCTTCTCTTACCGCCCTTCTTTTTCACTGGAATATATTTTTGTTGAGCACTATGAAAGAGCTCCTTAAAAGTCCTCCACTGTTCCTCAATTGTGCCACCGTTTAGTCTATGTTCCCAGTCTCCTTTAGCTAACTCTGCCCTCATCCCACTGTAGTCCCCTTTGTTTAAGCATAGTATGCTTGTTTGAGACACTACTTCCTCATCCTCAATCTGTATTACAAATTCAACCATACTGTGATCACTCATTCCGAGAGGATCTTTTACTCGGAGATCGTTTATTATTCCTGTCTCATTACACAGGACCAGATCGAAGATAGCTTGCTCCCTTGTAGGTTCTGTAACATACTGTTCTAAGAAACAATCCCGTATGCATTCTATGAATTCCTCCTCCAGGCTACCCCGTGCGATTTGAGTTGACCAATCGATATGTAGGTTAAAATCCCCCATGATTACTGCCATTCCTTTTTCACATGCCTCTATTATTCTCTTGATTACTGTCCACCCCACCGTGAAGTTATTATTTGGGGGCCTATAAACTACGCCCACCAGTGACTTTTTCCCCTTACTATCTCTAATCTCCACCCACAATGATTCAACATTTTGATCATTAGAGCCAATATCATCTCACAACTGCCCTGATATCATCCTTTATTAACAGAGCTACCCCACCTCCTTTTCCTTCTTGTCTATCCTTCCGAATTGTTAGATACCCCTGTATGTTTAATTCCCAGTCTTGGCCACCCTGCAATCACGTTTCTGTAATGGCCACCAAATCATACCCATTTGTAACGATTTGTGCCGTCAACTCATTTACTTTATTTCGAATGCTGCGTGCGTTTAGGTCGAGTGCTTTAATACTAGCTTTTAAACCATGATTTTTAGTTTTGACCCCTCCCTCAGCCCCTTTATCTTCAGACATATTGTCCCTTCCTATCACCTTGTGGTTTACACTTACCCCAGTGCTACTCTGCTCTGTTGCCTCCTGCCTTTTGCATTCTTTCTTGGGGTCCTGCTCATCTGCGCTCTCACCCACTAACTAGCTCAGAGCCCTCTCCTGAGTTCCGAATACTCCTCGCATTGAGGCACCGAGCTTTCAGGCTTGCCTTTTTATTACACTTTGACCCTTTAGAATTTTGCTGTACATTGGCCCTTTTTGTTTTTTGCCTTGGGTTTCTCTGCCCTCCACTTTTACTCATCTCCTCTCTGTCCTTTGCTTCTGTCTCCAATTTGTTTCCCTCTGTCTCCCTGCATTGGTTCCCATCACCCTGCCATATTAGTTTAACTCCTCCCCAACAGCACTAGCAAACACTCCCCCTCGGACATTGGTTCCGGTCCTGCCCAGGTGCAGACCGTCCGGTTTGTACTGGTGCACCTCCCCCAGAACCGGTTCCAATGCCCCAGGAATTTGAATCGGTCCCTGCTGCACCACTGCTCAAGCTATCCTGCGATTCCTACTCTGACGAGCATGTGGCACTGGTAGCAATCCCGAGATTACGACTTGTGAGGTCCTACTTTTTAATTTAGCTCCTAGCTCCTTAAATTCGTCTCGTAGTACAAATTTCCTCTTCTATCTCCCACAGACTGGGAGTCTATAGTACACTCCCAGCAGTGTGATTGTCCCTTTTTTGTTCTTTAGTTCAACACATGTAGCCTCATTTGGTGATCATTCTAACAACATATCCCTTTTCACAGCTCTAATTGTTTCTTTAACCAACCAATATTGCCACCTCCCTCCTTTTTTAATCCCCTCTCTATCTCGTTTGAAAAGCCTGTAACATTGAGCTGCCATTCCTGTCCCTCTTCAAACCATGTTTCAGTAATCGCTAAGATATCATACTTCCACGTGTCTATCTGTGCCCTCAGCTCATCTTCCTTTTTCTCTATACTCCTTGCATTTATGTATATACCATTAAGCACAACAAAACTCCTTTTTTGTTTATTTTCCAACCTTTGTTTCCTCTGCCTTCTAAACTCTCTTACTACTCTTCTACCTTCCATCTCAAGCTCTGCTTTTCTCCCTTCTGAATCTATGCTTAGCTTCCCATCCCCTGCCAAGGTAGTACAAACCCTCCCCAACAGCACTAACAAAGCCCCCCCCCCCGGCCCCCGTGAGGATATTAGTTCCGGCTCTGATGAAGTGCAACCCATCCAGCCTGTACAGGTCCCACCTCCCCCAGAACCAGTCCCAAAGCCCCAAGAATCTAAAGCCCTCCCTCCTGCACCATCTCTCCAACCATCATCATGCATTGATCTGCTCATCCTCCTATTTCTGTACTCATTGGCACGTGGTACTGGGTGCAATCCTGAGATTACTACCTTTGAGGTCCTGCTTCTTAATCTCTTCCGTAACTCCCTAAAATCTGCCTGCAGGACCTCACTCCTACAAGACGAATTCAGGGAGCTAGGAGCTAAGTTAAAAAGTTGAACTTCAAAAGTAGTAATCTCAGGATTTCTACCAGTGCCACCTGCTAGTCAGAGTAGGAATCGCAGGATAGCTCAGATGAACACGTGGCTTGAGGAGTGGTGCCGAATGGAGGGATTCAAATTCCTGGAACCGGTTCTGGAGGAGGTGGGACCAGTACACACCGGACGGTCTGCACCTGGGCAGGACCGGAACCAATGTCCTGGGGGGAGTGTTTGCTAGTGCTGTTTGGCCGGGGGGGGGGGTAAACTAATATGGCAGGGGGATGGGAAACTATGCAGGGAGACAGAGGGAAGTAGAATGGGGGCAGAAGCAAAAGATAGAAAGAAGAAAAGCAAAAGTGGAGGGCAGAGAAACCCAAGGCAAAAAGCAAAAAAGGGCCACATTACAGAAAAATCCTAAAGGGGCAAAGGGTGTTAAAGACAAGCCTGAAGGCTCTGTGCCTCAACACGAGGAGTATTCAGAATAAGGTGGACGAATTAACTGCGCAGATAGCAGTTAACGGATATGATGTAATTGGCATCACGGAGACATCGTGCCAGGGTGACCAAGGCTGGGAACTCAACATCCAGGGGTATTCAACATTTCGGAAGGATAGACAGAAAGGAAAAGGAGGTGGGGTGGCGTTGCTGGTTAAAGAGGAAATTATTGCAATAGTAAGGAAGGACATTAAGCTTGGATGATGTGGAATCTGTATAGCTGGACCTGCGGAATACCAAAGGGCAGAAAACGCTAGTGCGAGTTGTGTACAGACCACCAAACAGTAGTAATGAGGATGGGGACAGCATCAAACAAGAAATTAGGGATGCGTGCAATAAAGTTACAGCAGTTATCATGGGCGACTTTAATCTGCATATGCGGTGGAGGAGGATTTCCTGGAGTGTATTAGGGATGGTTTTCGAGACAAATATGTCGAGGAACCAACTAGAGGGCTGGCCATTCTAGACTGGGTGATGTGCATTGACAAAGGACTAATTAGCAATCTTGTTGTGCGAGGCCCCTTGTGGAAGAGTGACCATAATAAGGTAGAATTCTTTATTAAGATGGAGAGTGACACAGTTAATTCAGAGATTAGGGTCCTGAACTTGGGGAAAGGTAACTTCGATGGTTTGAGGCGTGAATTGGCTAGAATAGACTGGCAAATGATACTTAGAGTTGACGGTGGATTGGCAATGGCAAACATTTAAAGATCACATGGATGAACTTTAACAAGTGTACATCCCTGTCTGGAGTAAAAAATAAAATGGGGAAGGTGGCTCAACCATGGCTAACAAGGGAAATTAAGGATAGTGTTAAATCCAAGGAAGAGGCATATAAATTGGCCAGAAAAAGCAGTAAACCTGAGGACTGAGAGAATTTTTTAAATACAGCAGAAGAGGACAAAAGGTTTAATTAGGAGGGAGAAAATAGAGTAGAAGAGGAAGCATGCTGGGAACATAAAAACTGACTGGAAAAGCTTCCATCGATATGTGAAGAGAAAAAGATCAGTGAAAACAAATGTAGGTCCCATGCAGTCAGATTCAGGTGAATTTAAAATGGGGAACAAAGAAATGGTGGACCAGTTAAACAAATTGGTTGTACTTTGGTTCTGTTTTCACGAAGGAAGGCACAAATAACCTTCCGGAAATACTAGACCGAGGGTCTAGTGAGAAGGAGGAACTGAAGGATATCCTTATAAAGCGGGAAATTGTGTTAGGGAAATTGAGCGGATTGAAGGCCGATAAATCCCCGGGGCCTGATAGTCTGCATCCCAGAGTACTTAAGGAAGTGGCCATAGAAATAGTGGATGCATTGGTGATCATTTTTCAACAGTCTATCGACTCTGGATCAGTTCCTATGGACTGGAGGGTAGGCTAATGTAACACCACTGTTTAAAAAGGAGGGAGAGAGAAAATGGGTAGTTATAGACCGGTTAGCCTGACATCAGTAGTGGGGAAAATGTTGGAATCAATTATTAAAGATGAAATAGCAGCGCATTTGGAAAGCAGTGACAGGATCGGTCCAAGTCAGCATAGGTTTATGAAAGGGAAATCATAGAAACATAGAAAATAGGTGCAGGAGTAGGCCATTCGGCCCTTCTAGCCTGCACCGCCATTCAATGAGTTCATGGCTGAACATGCAACTTCAGTACCCCATTCCTGCTTTCTCACCATACCCCTTGATTCCCCTAGTAGTAAGGACTTCATCTAACTCCTTTTTGAATATATTTAGTGAATTGGCCTCAACAACTTTCTGTGGTAGAGAATTCCACAGGTTCACCACTCTCTGGGTGAAGAAATTCCTCCTCATCTCGGTCCTAAATGGCTCCCCCCTTATCCTTAGACTGTGTCCCCTGGTTCTGGACTTCCCCAACATTGGGAACATTCTTCCTGCATCTAACCTGTCTAACCCCGTCAGAATTTTAAACGTTTCTATGAGGTCCCCTCTCATTCTTCTGAACTCCAGTGAATACAAGCCCAGTTGATCCAGTCTTTCTTGATAGGTCAGTCCCGCCATCCCGGGAATCAGTCTGGTGAACCTTCGCTGCACTCCCTCAATAGCAAGAATGTCCTTCCTCAGGTTAGGAGACCAAAACTGTACACAATACTCCAGGTGTGGCCTCACCAAGGCCCTGTACAATTGTAGCAACACCTCCCTGCCCTTGTACTCAAATCCCCTCGCTATGAAGGCCAACATGCCATTTGCTTTCTTAACCGCCTGCTGTACCTGCATGCCAACCTTCAATGACTGATGTACCATGACACCCAGGTCTCTTTGCACCTCCCCTTTTCCTAATCTGTCACCATTCAGATAATAGTCTGTCTCTCTGTTTTTACCACCAAAGTGGATAACCTCACATTTATCCACATTATACTTCATCTGCCATGCATTTGCCCACTCACCTAACCTATCCAAGTCGCTCTGCAGCCTCAGAATCCTCCTTGCAGCTCACACTGCCACCCAACTTAGTGTCATCCGCAAATTTGGAGATACTACATTTAATCCCCTCATCTAAATCATTAATGTACAGTGTAAACAGCTGGGGCCCCAGCACAGAACCTTGCGGTACCCCACTAGTCACTGCCTGCCATTCTGAAAAGTCCCCATTTACTCCTACTCTTTGCTTCCTGTCTGACAACCAGTTCTCAATCCATGTCAGCACACTACCCCCAATCCCATGTGCTTTAACTTTGCACATTAATCTCTTGTGTGGGACCTTGTCGAAAGCCTTCTGAAAGTCCAAATATACCACATCAACTGGTTCTCCCTTGTCCACTCTACTGGAAACATCCTCAAAAAATTCCAGAAGATTTGTCAAGCATGATTTTCCTTTCACAAATCCATGCTGACTTGGACCTATCATATTACCTCTTTCCAAATGCACTGCTATGACATCCTTAATAATTGATTCCATCATTTTACCCACTACCGATGTCAGGCTGACCGGTCTGTAATTCCCTGTTTTCTCTCTCCCTCCTTTTTTAAAAAGTGGGGTTACATTGGCTACCCTCCACTCCATAAGAACTGATCCAGAGTCAATGGAATGTTGGAAAATGACTGTCAATGCATCCACTATTTCCAAGACCACCTCCTTAAGTACTCTGGGATGCAGTCCATCAGGCCCTGGGGATTTATCGGCCTTCAATCCCATCAATTTCCCCAACACAATTTCCCGACTAATAAGGATTTCCCTCAGTTCCTCCTCCTTACTAGACCCTCTGACCCCTTTTATATCCGGAAGGTTGTTTGTGTCCTCCTCAGTGAATACCGAACCAAAGTACTTGTTCAATTGGTCCGCCATTTCTTTGTTCCCTGTTGTGACTTCCCCTGATTCTGACTGCAGGGGACCTAAGTTTGTCTTTACTAACCTTTTTCTCTTTACATACCTATAGAAACTTTTGCAATCCACCTTAATGTTCCCTGCAAGCTTCTTCTCGTACTCCATTTTCCCTGCCCTAATCAAACCCTTTGTCCTCCTCTGCTGAGTTCTAAATTTCTCCCAGTCCCCGGGTTTGCTGCTATTTCTGGCCAATTTGTATGCCACTTCCTTAGCTTTAATACCATCCCTGATTCCCTTGATAGCCACGGTTGAGCCACCTTCCCTTTTTTATTTTTACGCCAGACAGGAATGTACAATTGTTGTGGTTCAGCCATGCGGTCTCTAAATGTCTGCCATTACCCATCCACAGTCAACCCCTTCAGTATCATTCACCAATCTATCCTAGCCAATTCACGCCTCATACCTTCAAAGTTACCCTTCTTTAAGTTCTGGACCATGGTCTCTGAATTAACTGTTTCATTCTCCATCCTAATGCAGAATTCCACCATATTATGGTCACTCTTCCCCAAGGGGCCTCGCACAACGAGATTGCTAATTAATTCTCTCTCATTACACAACACCCAGTCTAAGATGGACTCCCCCCCAACTTATAAGATCTTGACGGGATTGGACAGGTTAGATGCGGGAAAAATGTTCCCGATAATGGGGAAGTCCAGAACCAGGGGACGCGATCTTAGGATAAGGGGTAGGCCATTTAGGGCTGAGATGAGAAACTTCTTCACTCAGAGCGTTGTTAACCTGTGGAATTCCCTACCACAGAGTGTTATTGATGCCAGTTCATTGGATATATTCAAGAGGGAGTTAGATATGGCCCTTACGGCTAAAGGGATCAAGTGGCGTGGAGAGAAAGCAGGAAAGGGGTACTGAGGGAATGATCAGCCATGATCTTATTGAATGGCGGTGGAGGCTCGAAGGGCCGAATGGCCTACTCCTGCACCTATTTTCTATGTTTCTATGTTACTACCCATGTCATTGGTACCGATATGGACCATGACCTCTGGCTGTTCACCCTCCTCCTTCAGAATGTGTTGCAGCCACTCAGTGATATCCTTGACCTTGGCACCAGGGAGGCAACATACCATCCTGGAATCACGACTGCGGCCGCAGAAACACTTGTCTGGTCCCCCGACTATCAAACCCCAATAACTATTGCTCTCTTGACCTTTCTTCACCCCTCCTCCCTCCTACCCATGGTGCTATGGTCTTGGATCTGGCTGTAATCTCCTGGGGAACCATCTCCCCCATCAGTATTCAGAACTGAAAACTGGTTAGAGAGCAAGATGTCCTAAAGGGTCTCCTGAAATACCTGATTATTCTTTTTTGTCTGTCTGGCAGTCACCCAGTCCTTCTCTGCTTTCACTCTCTTGGAGTGACCATCTCCCGAAACGTGCTATCCACAAAGCACTCAGCCTTGTGGATGGACTGCAGTGACGCCAGCTGCTGTTCAAGCTCCAAAACTTGGAGCTCGAGCTCCTCCAGCTGATGATACCTTCTGCACACGTGGTTGTCCAGGGACTGCATTTCACAGGCCTGAGGTGCCTTGCCATGCCTCCATTAGATTAACTCACTTAACAGAAAATAAAACAAAGCAGTTTAAAAAAATATACTCAACCAGTTCTTTCTTTTGTGCTGATGTTGACCTGGTTTTATTTACTTCATTTATAAAAGTCTTTGTTTAGTCGGTTATTTATAGTTTTATTAATCCAGTTAACAAACTCGTCTAAGTTATTAAATTTAATGGACTAATTTTACACTTTTATATTCACTTGGCCTCTTGATTTCTTGCTCTTTGAACTCACTGTTATGCTATGTATTGAATTAGTTTTTAAGTTACTGAATTGTCTATCGTTTTTAAATAAATTAATAAGCTTTAAATTTTTAATTTTAGCTATACACTTGAGCTCTATACTGAAATTTAGACCAAAACCCTAACTCAAAAAAAATAAACCAGCCATTTATCTAATTGCTGTTAGTGGAACCTTGCTGTGTGCAAATTGATGTGTTTAGCTACGTTGTAACAGTGACTACGTGTCAGAACTAATTCATTGGCTGTGAACGCTTTCCTGAGGATATCAAATGCGATATACAAATAGAAGTGTTCCTTACTTGCCACAGTGATGCTCAACTCCTTGGTCTTTGCTCCAGCTTTGTTTCTAGCATGACAGGTGTAAATCCCAGAATCCTCCTCTGCTGTCTCATTAAAGACCAGCTCATTCCCAGCCTGGTAGACGCGCCCGTCGGTTGGAATTCGTACACTGCCCCTATACCATGACACAACAGGCAGAGGTAGTCCTCTTGGTGGTGGACATTCAACATGTTGCATGGTATTTGTGATGAAAATCTTTGGACTGAATGGCAGCATATCGTCGATTTCTAAATTTAAAAAAAACAGATCGTTTCAGAAGCAGCTCAACATTTTCTACATAATTTTGAATCTACTTTTTCCTGTATTCTTATCACAGCATCTATGTTAATATTCACAGGAAACTTCAACCTCAAACTACACTGGAGATTGTTTGGAAAAGGCTTTCAGTAATTCAAGCATCTGTTGACATTGTATACTTGATAGATGGCAGCAGTGTCTACATTTCCTATTCTATTCCCATTTCTTAATGATGACCCTTTGTTCTTTTAATTGTGTGACAAGCCTCATTGGTGTAAACGCAGCATATGAAGCATCTAAAAACAAGGATACAACTGGATCTAGTCTTGATTTTTTTTAGATGCATATATTTGTTTCTTTGATTTTTGATGAAGACAATGTTGAATTTTTAATTTCCCTCATCAGCAGTAAAATCACACTACAAAGCAATTAAGAGTTCACACATCTCATCCCTGAAGAACTTCCAGAATAACATGAACTTTCCATGGCCAAAGGCAGTTCAATAATCAGGGCAAACAAGTTGGACTTACAAGGAGTGCTGCACAATTATTATTTCAAGCCCAAGCCATTTCAGATGGTTTTGCCTGTGAAGGCCCACTCTGCTTTGTAAGTCACACTGGATTATTAAAACAAAGATTACAAACTTAATTCCTTAACAAGTAGCCTGTATCCATTTCCGATTCTACACAATAACCAGCAGATCAAGTGACCGCATTTCCCCCACCTTACAATACAAACATCGAGTAATTTCACAACTGGTTCATTAATGTCCGGGATGGCGGGACTGACCTATCAAGAAAGACTGGATCAACTGGGCTTGTATTCACTGGAGTTCAGAAGAATGAGAGGGGACCTCATAGAAACATTTAAAATTCTGACGGGGTTAGACAGGTTAGATGCAGGAAGAATGTTCCCAATGTTGGGGAAGTCCAGAACCAGAGGTCACAGTCTAAGGATAAGGGGTAAGCCATTTAGGACCGAGATGCAGAGGAACTTCTTCACCCAGAGAGTGGTGAACCTGTGGAATTCTCTACCACAGAAAGTTGTTGAGGCCAATTCACTAAATATATTCAAAAAGGAGTTAGGGGGATCAAGGGGTATGGCGAGAAAGCAGGAATGGGGTACTGAAGTTGAATGTTCAGCCATGAACTCATTGAATGGCGGTGCAGGCTAGAAGGGCCGAATGGCCTACTCCTGCACCTATTTTCTATGTTTCTATGAAATCGGTCCTTACCTAGTCTGGCCTATATATGACTCCAATGCCACAGCAACATGGAAGACGCTTAACTGTTCACAGAAGTGGCCTAGCAAGCCACTTAATCGTATCATAAGAACATAAGAAATAGGAGCAGGAGTAGGCCATTTGGGCCCTCGAGCCTGCTCCGCCATTTAATAAGATCATGGCTGATCTGATCATGGACTCAGCTCCACTTCCCTGCCCGCTTCCCATAACCCTTTGTTCCCTTATCGCTCAAAAATCTATCTCCACCGTAAATATATTCAGTCTCCACAGCTCTCTGAAGCAGAGAATTCCACAGATTTACAAGAGAGAAGAAATTCCTCAGTTTTAAATGGGCGGCCCCTTATTAGGAGACTATGTCCCCTAGTTTTAGTTTCCCCTATGAATGGAAATATTCTATGCATCCACCTTGAGCCCTCTCATTATCTTATATGCTTTGATAAGATCACCTCTAATTCTTCTGAATTCCAATGATTATAGGCCCAACCTACTCAACCTATCTTCAGAAGTCAACCCCCTTATCTCCGGAATCAACTTAGCGAACCTTCTCTGAACCGCCTCCAATGCAAGTATATCCTTCCTTAAATACGCAGTCCAAAACTGTACGCAATACTCTAGGTGTGGCCTCATCAACGTCCTGTACAGTTGTAACAGGATTTCTCTGCTTTTATACTCTATCCCCCTTGCAATAAAGGCCAACATTCCATTTGCCTTCCTGATTACTTGCTGTACCTGCATACTAACTTTTTGTATTTCTTGCACAAAGACCCCCAGGTCCCTCTGTACTGCACTTTTCAATTTTTCTCCATTTAAATTATAATTTGCTTTTCTATTTTTTCTGCCAAAGTGGATAACCTCACATTTTCCCACATTATACTCCATCTGCCAAATTTTTGCACATTTAGCCTTTCTGTATCCTTTTGCAGATTTTGTGTCCTCCACATAATTTGCTTTCCCACCCTTCTTTGTATCGTCAGCAAACTTGGCTACATTACACTCAGTTTCTTCATCCAAGTCATTAATATAGATTGTAAATAGTTGAGGCTCCAACACCGATCCCTGTGGCACCCCACTAGTCACTGATTGCCAACTGGAAAATGACCCATTTATCCCAACTCTCTGTTTTCTGTTAGTTAGCCAATCCTCTATCCATGCTAATATATTACCCCTAACCCCGTGAACTTTTATCTTGTGCAGTAACCTTTTATGTGGCACCTTGTCAAATGCCTTCTGGAAATCCAAATACACCACATTCACTGGTTCCCCCTTAGTCACCCTGCTCGTTACATCCTCAAAGGACTCCAGCAAATTTGTCAAACATGATTTCCCTTTCATAAAACCATGCTGACTCTGCTTGATTGAATTACGCTTTTCCAAAATGTCCCGCTACTGCTTCCTTAATAATGGACTCCAGCAGTTTCCCAACGACAGATGTTAGACTAACTGGTCAAAAGTTTCCTGCTTTCTGTGTGCCTCCTTCTTTTAAATAGGGGCATTACATTTGCGGTTTTCCAATTTGCTGGGACCTCTCCAGGATCCAGAGAATTTTGGTAAATTACAACCAATGCATCCACTATCCCTGCCGCTACTACTTTTAAGATCCTAGGATGCAAGCCATCAGGCCCAGGGGACTTGTCCGCCTTTAGTCCCATTACTTTACCGAGTATTACTTCTTTAGTGATAGTGATTGAATTAAGTTCCTCCCTCCCTATAGGCCTTTGATTATCCACTATTGGGATGCTTTTTTGCATCTTCTATCGTGAAGACTGATACAAAATATTGTTTCAAAGTCTCTGCAATTTCCCTATTCCCCATTATTAATTCCCCAGTCTCATCCTCTAGGGGACCAACATTTACTTTTGCCACTCTTTTCCTTTTTATGTACCTGTAGAAACTCTTACCATCTGTTTTTATATTTCGTGCTAGTTTACTTTCATAATCTATCTTCCCTCTCTATTATTTTTTTTCTAATCACTAGTGTCAAACCACGAGCAAGAAAACCAAGAATTAAAACTGGACGAACCACTTGGCTGCAGCATAAGCATTGAATCTGGACATGACAGAGGCACACCCAGCCCAATGGCAAGTAATATTCGTGCTGCACAAGTGTCAGGCTATGACCATCTCCAGCAGGATAGTACCGAACCACCTCTCCACGACATTTAATGGCATTACCAGTGAGTCTTCTACCATCAACAGCCTCGGGTCACCGTTAACGAGAAACTTAATTGGATCAGCCACATAAATGGTGTGACTACTTGAGAAGGTCAGATGCTGGGGTAAGTGGCTCACCTCATGACCCTCCCAAAGCTTCTTCACCACCTACAAGGCACAAGTTAGCAGTGAGATACTCCCCACTTGCCTGGATAGGGGCAGCTTAACAACACTCACGAAGCTCGACACCATCTAGGACAAAGCAGTCTGCTTGATTGGCATCTTATCCACCAGCTTAAACATGCACTCCCACCACCACCGGCATACTGTAACTGCAGTGTGCACAATCTACAGGGATCCTGCTCTGAGCCACCTGTGCCCTATCTTACTTTTGTTTTTCGTAATTATATCACACTGCCACTTAAAATCTCCCTATCCTGGGCAGCATTACTCCATGGTCTAGACACAGGCTCCAGACATCATCTTTCTTCCCCTGCCCACGGTTCTTCTCCCTTTCCGATCTGCTCCCATCTCCATTTTCTATCCACAGAACAGTTTCTCCATTGCATTCTTTGCCAATTTTTCATGTAGTTACATTTGCACTTTAAATCCAAAAAATTCATAAACATAAGAGATGCTGGCATTTTATTCTCAACTAATTAAAAAAAAAAGCTTGCGATGGGAATAGAGCCATTAAGGGTGGACAGGATAATATCACAGGTAATGTGAGTGAGATGGCAGAAATATTAAATAATTATTTTGCTTCAGTATTTACCAAGGAGTTGGAACAAGTGGATGTGACATTGGATGATGAGATTAGTAATGAGATAAGTACATTTAAAATTAAAAAAAGAGGGGATATGTTAAATAAACTAATCAAACTCAGAGGATAAAACACCTGGTCTGGATGGATTGCATCCACACATTTTAAAAGAATCTAGGGAAGATAGCAGAGGCATTACGACACATTTCTAATAATTCTTTAGAAAAAGGTGTAGTGCCAGAGGACTGGCGGATAGCCTACGTAATACAGGTGCAGCACCTAAAATCCGAAACCCTCGGGACCGAGGCCGCTCCAGATTCCGGGCGTTCGATTTGCTTTCTGACGTCTTGAATCCGGAAACACCCGAGCCCAGGATCAGGTATTTCCGCATTTCGGAACGTCAGTAAAGGAGGGGGAAAGAGAAGATTCCCCGCCAAGGAGCTGTTTGAGCCACGCCCGGCCCCACCGAGGAGGATGTCGTCAGGCGTGCTGGATCGCCGAGGTCGTCGTCGTTGGGTGGGCCGGCGACGAGGCCCCGAGGTAAGGGCAGCGGTGGTGAAGCGACAGTGGTAAGGAGAGGTGTCGGGTAGCGGCGGGGTCCCGAGGTCGGCAAGGTCATCGGTCCGGATTCTGGAACACTTTACGGATTCCAGATGACCCTGCCACCGATCGGTCCCGAGTTCGGATTCCGGATTCGTGATGCTGCATCTGTACCTACATTTAAGAAGGGGGATAGAACATATCCAGGGAATTATAGACCAGTCAGCTTAACATCGGTGGTAGGAAAAATAATTAAATCCCGACTAAAGAAGAAAATAGAAGAACATCTAGAAACCAACAATATAACAATGAATAGTCATGGATTTCCAAAGGGAAAGTCTTGCTTGACCAACCTCATTGAATTCTTTGAAGAGGTAACAGAGAGAGTAGACAATGGTAATGCAGTAGATGTAATATTTCTAAATTTTCACAAGGCCTTCAATAAGGTATATAATAGACTGATGAACAAGGCCAGAGAATGCAGAGTCAGGGGATAAGTAGCAGAATGGATAGCTAGCTGGCTTCAAGACAGAAAGCAGTTAGTAGGGGTAAAAGGTAGCTATTCACAGTGGCAGAAGGTGGGTAGTGGTGTTCCACACCCATCTGTGCTGGGACCACTGTTGTTCACAATTTATATTAACGATTTAAACTTTGGAATCAAAACGCAATTTCTAAATTTGCAGATGACACTAAATGGCGGGGGGGGGGGGGGGGGGGAAAAAGAGAGAGTCAATACTGAGGAGGACTGCATCAAATTACAGGGGGACATTAATAAACTTGCAGAATGAGCATATCGTTGGCAAATTAAGTTCAACACAGATAAATGTGAGGTATTACATTTTGGTAGCAAGAATAGGGAAGTCACTTATTACTTGGATGGTGCAAATTTAGGTGGGGTAGAGGAACAAAGGGATCTCGGACTACAATTACACAAATTGCTAAAATTTGCAACGCAGGTTAACAAGGCCATAAAAGAATAGCAAACCAAGTACGAGGGTTTATTTCTAGACATATGGGGCCCAAGTTTCCACATGATTTGCGCCTGATTTTTAGGAGCAACTGATGGAGAACGGACTATCTTAGAAATCGCAATTCTCCACATTTTTTTTTCTGCAGTTCTAGTCAGTTAGAACAGTTCCACTTTGGAACAGAATTTTTTCTTCAAAAGGGGGCGTGTCCAGCCACTGACGCCTGATTTCAAAGTTTCCACAGTGAAAACATACTCCAAACTAACTTAGAATGGAGCAAGTGAAGATTTTTGTAGAACTGAAAAAACCTTGTCTACACATTAAAAAATCAGGCGCAGGTTACAAATTAGACGTCCAGAACGAGGTTGGGCGGGGGGGGGCGGAGGGAAGTCATTAAATTCTATAATAAATCCTTAGTTATACTTATACAAATAAATCCAACCTGAATAAAAATTTATAAGCAAAGAAAAGATTAAATAAACCATCTTCCTACCTGTGTGAAAGTGCTTCAGCCAGGGAGAATGCTGCGGGTGTGGGGGTGGGGGGAGCAGCCGTTCATTCCCGCCGGGGGGAGAGAGAGGAGGAAGCCGTTCGTTCCCGCGGGGGGGGGGGGGGGGGGGGAATGACTGCCTCAACTTTGAGACTTCCTGCAGCCTTCTCACTGCTGCAAGAAGCCTCAGTGCTGATGGCAATGTGCTTCTATTAAAAAATGTTCAAAAATTAAACAGCTACAAAGAACTACAAAAATGGCCGAGTGCCAATATTTCCTTCACACTGCGCGTGCGCGAACGCTCCAACGCGCACGCGCAGCGTTGCTGGCAGGAAAAAAACTCATTTAAATGGTACCCGCCCCCTCCCACTTACAAAATCGGCGCGAGTGTCGGCTCCGCCCAGCTGGGCGCCGCACCAAGCAGACATGGAGCTGCATGGCGCTCCAGAATCGCGCGTTTTTTTTCCGGCGCCGTTTTTGACGCGAAAAACGGGCGCCCAGCTCAGAGGATCGCCCGTTTTTTATTGTGTGGAAACTTGGGCCCATTGAATTGAAAAGTAGGGAAGTTATGCAAAACCTATATCGAACCTTGGTTAGACCACACTTCGAGCACCGCGTACAATTCTGGTCGCCATATTAGAAAAAGGATATAGCGGCACTGGAGAAGGTGCAGAGAAGATTTACAAGGATGATACCAGAAGTGCGAGAATATTTTTATCAGGAAAGGATGAACAGGCTGGGTCACTTCTGTTGAAAAAAGAAGGCTGAGGGGTGACCTAATGGAAGTCTTCAAAATTATGAAAGGTTTTGATAGAGTGGATACAGAGAATGTCCACTTGTGGGGAAGAGAGGCCAGCAATAGAAGATAGTCACCAAGAAATTCAATAGGGAATTCAGAAGAAACTTCTTTACCCAAAGAGAGGTGAGAATGTGGAACTCGCTACCACAGGGAGTGGTTGAAGCGAATAGTATAGAAATATTTTAAAGGGAGGCAAGACAAACATATGAGGGAGAAGGGAATAGAGAATTATGCTGGTAGGTTTAGATGAGGAAAGACAGGAGGAGGCTCGAGTGGAGCATAAATGCCGCCATGGACTGGTTGGACCGAATGGCCTGTTTCTGTGTCATATATCCTATGTAACTTCCAACATAACAAAGTTCAAGGATTTTGTATAAAGTTTAAAATTAGATTTGCAGACATTTATCTCAATATATTATTTGATTATGCTCAATGAAGCACTTTGGGACAGTTTTATACATTAAATGTGCTATATAAATGCAAGAGATTGATGCACCCATAGTCGTAAATGGCTACATTTGACCCATCTCTCCTGGCTCCTTGTTAGAATAATCCAAAACTAATCCCACATAGCTGCGTATCCTCCTCTAGTTAAAATATTCATCCAATTGTCCCTCAAAAGATGCAGTGGCTTCTGCTTCAGGTATATCCTGTGAGAGCACCCCATCCTCATTGGAAAGTAGCAAATGTAACCCCTCTCTTTAAGAAAGGAGGAAAAGAGAAAATGGGGAGCTACAGACCAGTTAGCCTGACATCAGTCGTAGGAAAAATGCTAGAATCTATTAAGGTGTGGCAACAGGGAACTTAGAAAATAATAGGATTGGGCAGAGCCAACATGGATTTATGAAAGGGAAATCTTGTTTGACAAATCTGTTAGAGTTTTTTGATGTTGTAACTAGTAGAATAGATAAGGGGGGGAAACCAGTGGATGTGGTGTATTTGGATCTTCAGAAGACATTCAATAAGTTGCCACACGAGGTTATTAAACAAAATTGGGGGTAATATACTAGCATGGATTGAGGATTGGTTAACGCACAGAAAATAGATTAGGAATAAATAGATAATTTTCGGGTTGGCAGACTAACTAGTAGGGTACCGCAAGGGTCAGTGCTTGGAGCCTCAGCTTTTCACAATGTATATCAATGATTTGGATGAGGGGAACAAATGTAATACATCCAAGTTTGCTGATGATACAAAGCTAGGTGGGAATGTAAGTTGTGAGCAGGATGCAGAGACTTTAAGGGGATATAAACAGGCTAAGAGAGTGAGCAAGAATATGGCAAATGGAATATAACGTAGAGAAATGTGAAGTTATCCACTTTGGTAGGAAAAATAGAAAAGCAGAGTATTTTTTAAACAGTGAGAGATTGGGAAATGTTGGTGTTGAGGGACCTGGGTGTCCTTGTACACGAATTACTGAAAGTTAACATGCAGATACAGAAAGCAATTAAGAAAGTAAATGGTATGTTGGCCTTTATTACAAGTAGATTTGCTTACGAGTAAAGATATAAACACAAACATAGAAATTTACAGCGTAGGAGGAGGCCATTTCGGCCCATCATGTCCGCGCCAGCCGACAAAGAGCCACACGGCCTTCGGTCAGCAGCCCTGAAGGTTACAGAAAAACCTATGAACAATGACGGACAGGTAAAGAGCATCCGGCCCAACCAGTCCGCCCCACACAACTGCGATACCCCATGTATCGCAATATTTTGCACTCCACCCCACCCGGAACCTTGCCGTCTCCTGGGAGAGGCAGAAAACCAGATAAAAATCCAGGCCAATTAGGGGAAAAAAATCTGGGAAAATTCCTCTCCAACCCATCCAGGTGATTGAAACTAGTCCAGGAGACCACTCTGGCCATATTAGATTCCCTGAAGTACTTACCATCGTATCTGCACCAGCCAATAAGAGGTTATCCAGTCTAATCCCACTTAAAATTCTGACGGGTTTGGACAGGTTGGATGCAGGAAGAATGTTCCCAATGTTGGGGAAGTCCAGAACCAGGGGTCACAGTCTAAGGATAAGGGGTAAGCCATTTAGGACCGAGATAAGGAGAAACTTCTTCACCCAGAGAGTGGTGAACCTGTGGAATTCTCTACCACAGGAAGTAGTTGAGGCCAATTCACTAAATATATTCAAAAGGGAGTTAGATGAAGTCCTTAGTACTCGGGGGATCAAGGGGTATGGC
Source organism: Pristiophorus japonicus (assembly GCF_044704955.1). Taxonomy (NCBI): domain Eukaryota; kingdom Metazoa; phylum Chordata; class Chondrichthyes; family Pristiophoridae; genus Pristiophorus; species Pristiophorus japonicus. Next base: position 220,331,517 of record NC_091983.1, on the reverse strand, counting down.
GTGAAAGCAGGAAGTGGGTACTGAAGTTTCATGTTCAGCCATGAACTCGTTGAATGGCGGTGCAGGCTAGAAGGGCTGAATGGCCTGCTCCTGCACCTATTTTCTATGTTTACCAGCTCCAGGTCTATAACCCTGCAGGTTACAGCACTTCAAGTGCCCATCCAAGCACCGTTTAAATGTGGTGAGGGTTTCTGCCTCTACCACCTTTCTAGGCAGAGTTCCAGACCCCCACAACCCTCTGCGTGAAGAAGCTTCCCCTCAAATCCCCTCTAAACCTTCCACCAACCACCTTAAACCTATGCTCTCTTGTAATTAACCCCTCCACCAAGGGAAATAGACCCTTGCTGTCCACTATATGGTCCCTCAAAATTTTATACACCTCAATGAGGTCTCCTCTCAGCCTCCTTTGTTCCAAGAAGAACAAACCCAGTCTATCTAATCTGTCCTCATAGCTTAGATTCTCCATTCCAGGCAACATCCTCGAAAATCTCCTCTGCACCCTCTCCAGTGCAATCACGTCTTTCTTATAATACGGCGACCAGAACTACATGCAGTATTCTCGCTGTGGCCTAACTCGTGTATTATACACATGTTAATGATGAGCTAAATGACTGTGCTGTTTAGCATGCACCTTACTATATGTGTTTTCAGTTGGTGTCCTTGGTTGCAAAAGGGTCATGTGCTAGGGCACAGGGTAACCTTCAAATTTTCTCTGTGGGTCAAATATTAGTGGCACAGTGGATTGCCTTAAAATGAAGGCATTGCTAAAGCTATTTGGAAAGCAAGTACTGACTTGCATATTTGGTGCTGAGGTCTGCTTATGATATAAACATTTTTAACAGTGGAAGTTTTTCTGATTCATGTAGGTAATGGCATTGTGTAGTGGAGAATGCAGGGCTACAAGAGTACAATCTATAACCACCTGGTAGAAATCATGACACTTTGTAAAATTGCACAGCCTTCTCATGCAGCTGGATTCTTCCCACTGCAATTTACTGTTGTAACGGTATAATTATCCCAGGTTGACAAGCAGTGGAAAGCTCATGAATGCTTTGTGCAAGTGATCTGCGTGGTTTTAGTTGGTTAATGTACAGTAGTGCCTCTGTGCATATTTGGGAGTCCATAAACTTTGGATCTGCCAACCTGTATCTAAGTTCTCAAAATGTAATTAAGTGGAGTGCATCCCTTTTTTGAGCGATATATGTGCAGTCAGGAGTTGAAAATCGCACCTCCCCCCGCCCCCCAGGTTCTGACTTGTGGTTTAAAACACATTTTTTTATATGCATTGTTTTTATTGTTCACCAACCCAAGCAATCCTTTGTGCATTTATTAATAGCCTTCCTTTAACAACATTTTTTTTTTAACATGTTGAAACAGCACTTCAGGTGTACAGACAGGTCTGGGACATCCTGCAAAACAGTCCAACTAAAGGATTGAGTTTTGTGTTAGTCTGCTGCATGCTCCACAACATTGTTCTGCAAAAGCACTTTGTGGTGGACCCCAAAGGAAAAAGCCATCCAACAGCAGTAAGACAATCAATCATCAAGGAGGAGCCCAAAGAGGCTGTGGATGACAACACATTCCCAGCTGTAAAAACTATTCAGCAAGCTCTCACAGAAGAGACCTTCTCCCACCTTGGACATCATAGAATCATTGAATGTTACAGCACAGAAACAGGCCATCCACATCATCAAATCTACACTAGTGATGTTATCCCTTTAATCACAATCTCCTGATTGCTCCCAATACCATGTAATATTTCTTAATCAAGCAACAATCTAATTCCCTTTTAAAAAAAATTATGTACTCTGCTTTGTGGTGGAGAATTCCAAATTCTAACTGCCTGCTATATAAAGATTTTTTTCTGCTTTATTTTAATGCTTTTTTTGTGATTATGTTAAACTTGTGCCTTCTCATTACCATATCACCAAACAGCAGAGCTGGTCTCCAGTCATCTTGGTTAATCCTTGCCACTGGACTAAGACCAAGCTCTGTCAAGCCCGTGTGGTGGCTGGTGTGCAAGGGCCATCCCACGTTAAAAAAATCCAAGCACAGGCATCTTGCACCCTTCAACATGTCGGTCGGGACCTGAAATATCAGGTCCCTCATTGAAACACCTGTGAACTCATTCCATATTGGTGTGGAAGCAAGTCATCCTGGAAACGAGGGACCGCCGAAGAGAAGTATTATACAATTTAAGCATAACCTCCCGGCTCTTGTATTCTATGCCTCAACCAATAAAAGCAAGCATTCCGTATGCCTTCTGAAACCACCTGGTTTGCTATTTTCAGGGATCTGTGGACAAGCACCCCTTTTATAGGGGGCACTTGGAGAAAAAAAAATATATGATTTTAGTGCCCAAAAAAAAAACTTAAAAAAAACAAAAACACAAAAAAAACCAACAAAACAAAACACAAAAAAAGGGCCTTGGAAATGTTTGGTGCGCCCCCCAGATCGGGGGACACACGATTTAATGATTTAATTTTCTCACAAAAGAGAGTTCTGTAGACAAGCACTCCAAGGTCCCTTTGTTCATCTACACTTCTCAGTATCCTACTATTTAATGTGTATGCCCTTTCCTTATTAACCCTCCCCAAATGCATTACTTCACACTTCTCCGAATTCAATTCCATTTGCCAATGTTCTGCCCACCTGACCAGTAGATTGATATCCTCCTGCAGCCCATGACTTTCCTCTTCATTATCAACCACAGAGTCAATTTTAGTGTCATCTGCAAACTTCTTAATCATACCCCGTATATTAAAATCTAGATCATTGATGTACATCACAAAAAGCAAGGGACCCAGTACTGAGCCCTGCGGAATCTCACTGGAAACATCCTTCCAGTCACAAAAACATCCATCAACCATTACCCTTTGCTTCCTACCTCTAAGACAATTTTGGATCCAACCAGTCACTTTGCCCTGGATCCCACAGGCTTTTATCTTTGTGACCAGTCTTCCATGTGGGACCTTATCAAATGCTTTGCTAAAGTCCAGATACACTACATCGTATGCACTACCCTCATCGACCCTCCTGGTTACCTCCTGAAAAATTCAATCAGGTTAGTCAAACACAATCTTCTCTTAACAAATCCGTACTGACTGTCCCTCATTAATCCTTGCCTTTCTAAATGTAGATTTATCCTGTCCCTCAGGATTGTTTCCAATAATTTTCCCACCACTGACGTTAGGCTGACAGGTCTGTAATTACTCGGCCTGTCCCTTTCTACTTTCTTAAACAAGGGCACCACATTAGCAGTCCTCCGGCACAATGCCTGAATCCAAAGAGGACTGGAAAATGATGGTCAAGGCCTCTGCTATTTCCTCTTTTGCTTCGCTCAACAGCCTGGGATGCATTTCATCCAGGCCTGGGGACTTATCCACTTTCAAAGTTGCTAAACCCCTTAATAACTCCTCTCTCACGATGTTTATTTCATCCAGAATTTCACATTCCTCCTCGATAGCAGTATCTGCATTGCCCCTTTCCTTTGTGAAAACAGATGCAAAGTATTCATTAAGAACCATACCTACATCTTCTGCCTCCACACACAGATTACCCTCATGGTCTCCAATAGGCCCGGCCCTTTCTTCAGTTATCCTCTTGCTCTTAATGTATTTATAGAACATCTTTGGATTTTCCTTGACAAACATTTTTCATGCTCTCCCTTAGCATTCCGAATATCCTTTTTAATTTCACCTTTGAACTTTCTATATTCCTCCAGAGATTCTACAGTATTTAGCCGTCCGTAAGTCCCTGGACATCCAGGGGATTCTAGAATTGTTATTCCCATCCTTTTTCTTTAATGGCACATGTTTAGCTTGAGCCCTCCGGATGATCTCCTTAAATGCCTCCCACTGTTCTGACACTGATTTACCTTCAAGTAGCTGTTTCCAGTCCACTGTGGCCAAATCACTTCTCAACTTAGCAAAGTTAGCTTTTCCCCAATTTGGGACTTTTATTCCTGGTCTATCCTTTTCCTCATCCATAACTACCTTGAATCTGACTGAATTATGGTCACTGACACCCAAGTGTCTCCCACTGATATCCCTTCCACCTACCCAGCTTTATTCCCCAAAACTAAATCCAGAACTGCCCCCTCCCACTTGTTACATACAGACTAAAAAAGTTCTCTTGAATGCATTTTAGGAATTCCGCACCCTCTCTACCCTTCACACTATATTTGTCCCAATCAATATTAGGATAGTTGAAATCCCCTACTATTACTGCCCTATGGTTTTTGGACTTCACAGAAATTTGCCTACATATTTGTTCTTCTATCTCCCTCCCACTGTTTGGAGGTCTATAATACATGCCCAGCAGTGTGATTGGCCCTTTTTTATTTTTCAGTTCGATCTATATGGCCTCATTTAATGATCCCTCTAACATGTCACCCCTCCTCACAGCTGTAATACTTTCTTTAATGAATACGGCGACCCCCGCACCGCCCCCCCGCCCCCGTCCAGAAATCCTGTAACCAGGAATATTGAGCTGCCAAACCTGCCCCTCTTTCAGCCATGTCTCTAATGGCTATAATGTCATACTCCCAAGTGTCTACCTGTGCTCTCAGCTCATCCGCCTTATTTCGCTATATTCCTTGCATTGAAGTATGTACCATTTAACACAGGAAGACCTCCTTGTATACGACTCACTAACCCTTGTTTCCTCTGTCTTACAGATTCACTTTCTACATTCTTGCTTTCCAATTTCAGCTTTACTTCTTTCCCTATTGAATTTGTTCTCTGGTTCCCATCCCCCTGCCAAGTTAGTTTAAATTTTCCCCAACAGCACTAGCAGTCTTGCTGCAGTTATATGGGGCCTTCCATATGGTGAGACCTGGAAACATAGAAATTAGGTGCAGGAGCAGGCCATTCGGCCCCTCGAGCCTGCACCGCCATTCAATAAGATCATGGCTGATCATTCAACCTCGTACCCCTTTCCTGCTTTCTCTCCATACCCCTTGATCCCTTTGGCCGTAGGGGCCATATCTAACTCCCTTTTGAATATATCGAACGAACTGGCCTCAACAACTTTCTGCGGTAGAGAATTCCACAGGTTAACCACTCTCTGAGTGAAGAAGTTTCTCCTCATCTCGGTCCTAAATGGCTTACCCCTTATTCTTAGACTGTGTCCCCTGGTTCTGGAACTCCCCAGCAACGGGAACATTCTTCCTGCCTCTAACCTGTCCAATCCCGTCAGAATTTTATGTTTCTATGAGATCCCCTCATTTTTCAAAACTCCAGTTGATACAAGCCCAGTTGATCCAGTCTCTCCTCATATGTCAGTCCTGCCACCCTGGGAATCAGTCTGGTGAACCTTCGCTGTACTCCCTCAATAGCAAGAATGTCCTTCCTCAGATTAGGAGACAAAACTGAACACAATATTCCAGGTGAGGCCTCTCCAAGGCCCTGTACAACTGCAGTAAGACCTCCCTGCTCTTATACTCAAATCCTCTAGCTATGAAGGCCAACATGCCATTTTCCTTCATCGCCTGCTGTACCTGTATGCCAACTTTCAATGACTGATGTAGCATGATACCCAGGTCTCGTTGCACCTCCCCTTTTCCTAATCTGTCACCATTCAGATAATATTCCGTCTTCCTGTTTTTGCCACCAAAGTGGATAACCTCACATTTATCCACATTATGCATTTGCCCACTCACCGAACCTGTCCAAGTCACCCTGCAGCCTCTTAGCATCCTCCTCACAGATCACACCGCCACCCAACTTAGTGTCATCTGCAAATTTGGAGATATTACTCTCAATTCCTTCATCTAAATCATTGATGTATATTGTAAATAGCTGGGGTCCCAGCACTGAACCCTGCGGCACCCCACTGGTCAATGCCTGCCATTCTGAAAAGGACCCGTTTATTACGACTCTCTGTTTCCTGTCTGCCAACCAGTTTTCTATCCACGTCAATACATTACCCCCAACACCATGTGCTTTAATTTTTCACACTAATCTCTTGTGTGGGATCTTGTCAAAAGCTTTTTGAAAGTCCAAATACACCACATCTACAGGTTCTCCCTTATCCACTCTACTAGTTACATTCTCAAAAAATTCTAGAAGATTTGTCAAGCATGATTTCCCTTTAATAAGTCCATGCTGACTTGGACCGATCCTGTCACTGCTTTCCAAATGCGCTATTTCATCCTTAATAATTGATTCCAACATTTTCCCCACCACCGATGTCAGGCTAACCGGTCTATAATTCCCTTTTTTCTCTCTCCCTCCTTTTTTAAAAAGTGGTGTTACAGTTTTGGTCTCGTTTCCCAAGGAAAGATATACTTGCCATAGAAGCAGTTTAACGAAGGTTCAGCAGACTGATTCCTGGGATGGGGGGATTGTCTTATGAGGAGAGATTGAGTAGACTAGGCCTATATTTGAGAGTTTAGAAGATTGAGGTGATCTCATTGAAACATACAAAATTCTTACAGGGCTTGACAGGGTAGATGCAGGGAGGATGTTCCCCCTGGCTGGGGAGTCGAGAACCAGCGGTCACAGTCTCCGAATAAGAGGTCGGCCATTTAAGACTGAGATGAGGAGAAATTTCTTCACTCAGAGGGTAGTGAATCTTTGGAATTCTCTACCCCAGAGAGCTGTGGAAGCTCAGTCACTGAGTATATTCAAGAGGTGAAATCCAGCACAAGACATATGCACCATGAGAAATTCGATACACTCAATAGATTTTTGGATACTAAGGGAATCAAGGGATATGGGGATGATGTAGGAAAGTGGAGTTGAGGTACAAGATCAGCCATGATCTTATTGAATGGCAGAGCAGGGTCCAAATAGCCTACTCCTGCTCCTAATTCTTAAGTTCTTATGTTCATCCTCCAACAATCCACTGTGTAAAGACATTTTTCCTGACCTCTCTCATCATTCTAAAGTGAGATTTTTGCATCAATGATATCTTGTCACTGACTCCCCAAGCTAAGGAAACAGTTATATCGGGTTAAGTCATCTTTAACAATGGTACTGGCTATATGCTGAGAATTCATAAGTGTCAGCTATGGCTCAGTGGGTAGCATGCTCACCTCTGAGTCAGAAGGTTGTGGGTTCAAGTCCCAATCCATGGACTTCAGCACAAAAATCTAGGCCAACACTCCAGTGCAGTGCTGAGGGAGCGCTGCACTGTCGAAGATGCAGTCTTTCGGATGAGACGTTAAACCAAGGCCCCGTCGGCTCTCTCAAGTGGATGTAAAAAATCCCATGGCACTATTTTGAAGAACAGGGAATTATCCCCAGTGTCCTGGCCAATATTTATCCCTCAATAAACATAACAAAAACAGATTATCTGGTAATTATCATATTGCCGTTTGTGGGAGCTTGCTTGTGTGCAAATTGGCTGCTGTGTTCTTACATTGCAAAAGTGACGACACTCCAAAAGTAGTTAATTGGCTGTAAAGCGCTACGCTATTTAATGCAAATCTTTCTTTCTTTTCATCCATGGTGCAAGAAAGGTTACTTTTTCTTTCCAATGGATCTCATTATCCAGTTACCCTTAAAGACCTTAATTTTCCAGCATTGTATTATCTGCATTACTAACTTAATAATGCAGCGTGTGAACATGGTGGCTGAGATTTAAATATTTACAATGTTCTTTATTCATACCTGCCATGCGTAGTGCAGCCTCCAGCACGGTGGGCTTTCCTCTCGGACCCCGACCAACACATTTGTAAACACCAAAGCTGCGAGGTTTCACATTGGTAAGCAGAAGAGAGCCATTAGCAAACACAACAGTCCTGAGAAGAGATAGTTTCAGGTTAAGTATAGGTTTGTATTGCCCTCTATTAGTAGTTTTGCAGTTCCCACGGCCCACCCTGAAGATGCAGCATGCAGAGGTGTAGGCTCCATAAGCAGCATCGGTCTTCTGGTGTCCTAAACATGCGCAATTCTTCATAGGTGAAGTCAGGCAGTGAGTGCTGGCAGACCATTTCACTATGGGGACATCACAGCTGACCCTTTTTCTCATCAAACATCCACATTAATTCACTTTGCAACGTGAGTCAGTAACAATCAAGAGCAGGAACTCTGACTAGTTTCTCGAGTGCAAGCATGGTGAGTAAATTGTCAAACCCCAGCTGCTGCCCAGGCTGAGATCAGGGATCATTCTAGGGTATTCGTGATCTGTAAGGCTCAATATTACGTGGAAACATTTGGTAACAAATCTACAGGGGGAATCAATCAGTCACTAATAATTGAATGGAGGACCTCCTCACTGTCATCTTCCTTTGTCTAGTTAGAGAGATGGCTGGTGTGCAACGGCCACCACATGTTAAAAAAAAATCCACGCACAGGCATCTTTCCACCCTTCAGGATGTAGTTTGGGACCCGGAATATTAGGTCCTTCATTGAAACACCGGTGAACTCATATCTTTTTGGTGTGGAAGCAAGTCATCCTTGATACGAGGGACCACCTATGATGAGGAGAGAGAACTACTGGCAAAACTTTGGAAACTAGTTTCTTGCCTGTCCCACTTCCTACATTTGGAAATGGGGTAGGGAAACAATACAGGCAAAGGAAAGAGGAAAAGTTGAGCAAACTAAGGTGGGAATTTAACAAAATTGGTACTCTTCCAAAAATATAAATCAGTTCAAGTTGGATCAAATAGAATTATCAAAATTCCCCCAAATTATCAGCTGGACCTGACTGAATAAAGTGAGTGTGAGGCTCAAGGAGGACCTCGACACAACTACCAGAGGATTGCAACTTAAGTGTCCAGCCATTCTAACTGATATGACTATTATGAAAGATTAAAGTCCAAAAACACATTTTGGGCTAGTCAGAATGGCTAGATTATAGGGTACGGTTTAGATTCCTACACGCATTACTTGAAAATGATTTCTCTCAACTCCATCACTGCAGCTCCTGCACACTAAGATCAGCTAATCTTTGTTCCTCATGCAGCTGGGTAAAGAGTGGGAATGAAATCATCAAACTGTCCATCATTGCCCTGGATTCTTAATTCTCCATCAAAAAAACCTAGGCAGAAACTCTCAGAACTACTTCTGATTAACTCTTGCCAACATCTCAAGGGTGCAATGTTTGCTGAGACACCATAATCTTTCACCTGTATTGAAGACCAAAAGCGTTATATACAATACTACATATACAAAATATCCTGTGATACAATGAGATTATTTGTTTAAAGAAAACTTTTCCCCCTCCACTGGCAAGAGCAGTAGTTGCTTCAGATAAAAACATGCCGATCTCTCAACAGTTGGTGCCAACAGATACTGATCCATCTCTGCAGATATAAGCAATCACAGAAAGGTTGGCATTTTCTGAAAAAAATAAAGATGCTCAGATTTGGCAGCATTTCCAAATTATTAACGAGTATCCTGGGGTAGGGCATTCAGTCCTAAAAATACAATCATCGTGTCTTCCACCACAGGAGGTGGTAATTCAGCTCATTTTGCCTGTGCCGACTCTTTCAAAGAGCTGTCCAATTAGTGCCACTCCTCTATTCTTTCCCCACAGCCCTGCAAATATTTCTTAAGTATATATTCAATTCCCTACTGAAACTGTTTCACCCTTGCAGGCAATGCATTTCAGATCATCACAATTTGCTGCATTAAAAAAAAATAATTTACCCTCTACCGCTTTTGCCATTCGATGTACAATCAGATTTCCAAAACACAAATGTCACAGTAACTCATGATCAACACTTACCCAGTGAAATTTTTCAATAGCCATTAAGCATCGACAGATGCACTATAAATTCACCTAAAAAAGGGAAGTGAATTCCACCTCATGCAGCAGGCTCACCAAGACTTCTACACAGAAAAACATGGAATATACAGCACAGAAACAGGCCATTTGGCCCAGCCAGTCCATGCCAGCGATTATGCACCACTTGAGACTCCTCCCATCCTTCCTCATCTAACTCGATCAGCATAACCCTCTATTCCCTTCTCACTCATGCCTATCTAGCCGCCCCTTTAATGCATTTATACTATTTGCCCTGTAGTAGCGAGCTCCATATTCTTGTCACTCTCCGGGTAAAGAAGTTTCATCTGAATTCCCTATTTGATTTCTTGATGACTTTCTTGTATTGATGGTCTCGAGTTATGCTCTTCCCCACAAGTGAAACATTCTCTCTGTATCCACTCCATCAAAACCTTTCATAATTTTCAAGACCTCAATTAGAAAATTCCTCAGCTGTCTTTTTTCAAGAGAAAAGAGATCCAGCCTGTTCATCCTTTCCTGATATGTCTTGCCTTGCATTTCTGGTATCATCCTCGTATATTTTATCTGCGCTCTCTCCAGTGCCTCTATATCCTTTTTATAATATTACAACCAGAACTAGTAAACAGCGAGGAAGACAGTAATAGACTTCAGGAAGATGTAGGCAGGCTGGTGGAATGAGCGGTCACATGGCAGATGAAATTCAATGCACAAAAGTGCGAGATGATACATTTTGGTAGGAAGAATGAGGAGGGACAATACACACTAAATAGTATAATTTTAAAGGAGTGCAAGAACAGAGAAACCTGAGGGTTCTTGTGCACAAATCTCTGAAGGTGGCAGGACAGATTAACAACTGAGTTAGTAAAGCATATAGACTCTTGAGCTTTATAAATAGAGGCATATTACAAAAGCAAGGAAGTTATGCTGGACCTATATAAAACATTAGTTTGGCCCCAGCTGGAGTAGTGTGTCCAATTCTGGGCACCACACTTTAGGAAGGGCACAAAGGCTTTGGAGAGGGTACAGAAGAGATTTACTAAGATAGTTCTAGGTGTAAGGGAATACAGTTACATGGATAGACTAGAAAAGCTAGGGTTGTTCTCCTGGGAACAGAGAAGGATAAAAGGAGATTTGATAAAGGTGTTTAATATCATGAAGCATTTCGACAGTATGTAAAGAGAAACTGTTTCCAATGGCTGAAGGATCGATAACCAGAAGGCACAGATTTAAGGTGATTGGCAAAAGAACCAGAGGCATGAGGAAAAACATTTTTATGCAACAAGTGGTTGGGATTTGAAATGCACTGCATGATAGAGTGGTGGATACAGATTCAATAGTGCCCTTTAAAAGGGAATTGGATAAATACTTGCAGAAAAAATTGCAAGGATGTGGAGATAGACCAGGGGGATTGGGACCAACTGGATGCTCTTTGAAAGTGCCAGCGCAATCTCGATGAGCTGAGTGGCTCCTTCTATGCTGTACTATTCTATGAACTGAATGCAATACTCAAAGTGTGGTCTAACCATGCTTTGATATAAATTTAGCAGAACTTCTCTACTTATCAATTCTATCCCTCTAGAAATAAATCCTAGTGATTGGTTTGCTTTTTTATGGCCTTATTAACCTGTCTATTTGTACTGTACTCCCTTTGCTCTTTTACCCCACTTAGATTCTTATTTTCCAAGTAATATGTGACCTTTTTTCTTTTACCAAAATGTATCATATCACAATTAGCAGTGTTGAAATTCATTTGCCAATTCGATGTCCATTCTACAAGCTTATTAATGTTTTCTTGTAATTTCTTGCAGTCCTCCACAGTATTGATTATCCCGCCCAATTTGGGGTCATATGCAAATTTAAAAATTGTGTTTTTGATTCCAAAGTCTAAATTGTTAATATAAATTTTGATCAACAATGGTCCCAGCACTGATCATTGTGGGACCCCACTTTCCATCTTCTGCCAGTGAATCATTACCCTCTACCCCTACTCTCTGCTTTCAGTCTCGCAGCCAGCTAGCTAATCGTCCTGCTACTGGTCTCCTGACTCCGCATGCTCTGACCTTATTCATTAGTCTATTATGTGGCACCTTATCGCAGGCCTTTTGGAAATCTAGACGAATTACATCTACTGCTTTACCCTTGTCTACTGTTACCTCTTCAAAGAATGCATTTTGTTTGAAAATGGTAAGCATACTTCTCCATCTGCTTTCATTCAAAACTCAGCTCAGTTGTTAACATATATCTAATTAACTCGAGATGAAATATCTACGCTACATGTGTTCATTTATCCCAGTATCCTCACATCCCACTCGCTACCTGAACTTCAACTGGAGTTTTATGCAATATTTTTGCAACACGAACTATTCTCCTTCACTTGAAGGGCAGCCTTCAATCCTCAAAAGGTTGAGTCTGTGTGAATCAAAGTTGAACTGAACTCGAGGGGCTGTATGGCTTACTCCTGCTCCTATTTCTTATGTTCCAAGGTCTGCACCAGAGGCACTCTTAGTGTCTCACATCTGACAGTCTCTCAGGCATTATGAAAGATTAACCACACTTCAGAGATCACTTGCAAGCAAACACATCACCAATATTCATATGCTTCACACTTAATGAAGAGGTATGTTCCTGAACAGGCGTAGACTGTCAACAACTTCTGAGTATAAACTCGAGTTTAAAACAACTGTGGAAATTATAATGTCGTCAGTCATTCGAGGGACAATGTAATGCGATTTAACCTTTAAATCGCACTGTTGCAGTGTAGAATCACCTTGAAACTAGTTACTTCAAAATATATGAAGCAAGAAAAATATGACTAAAGGCCAGTTTACCATGTGCCTGGGCTCCCGGTGCTTTGGAATCCAGTTGGTTTTCATTATGGGGCAGACCTCTCAGCACTGACAGCAATACAAAATTGTGAACACAGAGGTTTGCAACTTGAATTTTCTAGCTGCAGATTTTCCCTGATAGGGTAAAGTCAGCATAGACCAGCAATGCAAAGTTCACATTGCTGGTCAGCACAGGTTGGCTGAGTGTTCAGCCTACCCGCAGGCAGAATAATGACAGCCTGAAGGTGGATCTTGCTGTTAACATCTGCCAAAGCTGGTACAAGGTCTCTGGCACATCAAGAGGGGAAAAAAGTGGGCAAATGCATGGCTGATGCAGTATAATGTGGATAAATGTGAGGTTATCCACTTTGGGAGCAACAACGCGAAGACAGATTATCTGAATGACGGCAGATTAGGAAAAGGGGAGGTGCAACGAGACTTGGGTGCCATGGTTCATCAGTCATTGAAAGTTGGCATACAGATGCAGCAGGCGGTAAAGAAGGCAAATGGTATGTTGGCCTTCATAGCTAGGGGATTTGAGTATAGGAGCAGGGAGGTCTTACTGCAGTTGTACAGGGCCTTGGTGAGGTCTCACCTGGAACATTGTGTTCAATTTTGGTCTCCTAATCTAAGGATGTTCTTGCTATTGAGGGAGTGCAGCGAGGGTTCACCAGACTGATTCCCAGGGTGGCAGGACTGACCTCTGAGGAGAGACTGGATCAACTGGGCCTTTATACATAGGAGTTTAGAAGGATGAGAGGGGATCTCAGAAACATACAAGATTCTAACAGGACGGGACAGGTTAGATGCGGATAGATTGTTCCCGGTGTTGGGGAAGTCCAGAACCAGGGGACACAGTATTAGGATAAGGGGTAGGCCATTTAGGACTGAGATGAGGAGAAACTTGTTCACTCAGAGAGTTGTTAGCCTGTGGAATTCCCTGCCACAGAGAGTTGTTGATGCCAGTTTATTGGATATATTCAAGAGGGAGTTACATATGGCCCTTACAGCTAAAGGGATCAAGGGGTATGGAGAGAAAGCAGGAAACGGGTACTGAGGGAATGATCAGCCATGATCTTATCAAATGGTGGTGCAGACTCGAAGGACCAAATGGCCTACTCCTGCACCTATTTTCTATGTTTCTATGTAAAAAAACAAAGACATCAAAAGAATAATCCAAACAGTCAGAGGCACATAATACAAGTTAGGGTCACAAGCGAGTGCCAACACTAAATGTATTAAAATATTAAAACACCACAATTTCTTCAAGCAGCAACAACAAACGCCTATGCCAAGTGGAATTACTATGCAGGTGGGACAAGTGGTCGTTGATGATGGAATGATCAAAAAAGGGGACAAGTCCAACTGCAGCAATTACAAAGAAATCTCCCTGCTGTTAGCCACTGGGAAACTCATCGCAAGAATCCTCCTCAATCATCATCTCCCTGTGGCTGAAGAGCTCCTCCTAGAGTCACAATGCGGATTCTGTCCACTAAGGGGTACAACAGACATGATCTTCACCGAGCGACAACTACAAGAGAAACAGCACCAACCCTTGTACATGACCTTCTTTGACCTCACAAAAGCCTTCGACAGTCAACTGTGAGGGACTATGGAGCGTCCTCTTCCATTTCAGCTGCCCCCAAAAGTTTGTCACCATCCTACGCCTGTTCCATGATGATATGCAGGCCATGATCCTGACCAATGGATCCACCACGGATCCAATCCACGTCTGGATTGGGGTCAAGCAGGGCTGCCTACTAAACTATAGAACCAATGGGGACCTGTTCAGCCATCGCCGCCTGCAGGCTAGATCCAAGGTTGTCCCATCCTTGGTCATCGAACTACAGTACGCAGACGACGCTCAAGTCTGTGCACACTCAGAGGCGGAACTCCAAGCCATCGTCAACATCTTCACCGAGGTGTATGAAAGCATGGGCCTTACACTAAACATCCATAAGACAAAGGTCCTCCACCTGACCTAGTCACACAGCACTGCCCTCCGGTCATCAAAATCCACGGCGCGGCCTTGGACAAAGTGGACCATTTTCTATACCTTGGGAGCCTACTATCAAGCAAGGGCAGACATCGATGACGAGGTCCAACACCACCTTCAGTGTACCAGCGCAGCCTTTGGTCGCCTGAGAAAGAGTGTTTGAAGACCAGGACCTCAAATCTGGCACCAAGCTTATGGTCTGCAGGGCAGTAGTGAAACCCGCCCTCCTATATGGCTCAGAGACATGGACTAGATACAACAGCACTGGAGAAGTACCACCAGCACTGTGTCCGCAAGATCCTGCAAATCCACTGGGAAGATAAGACGCACCAATGTCAGTGTTCGCGCGCAGGCCAATATCCCCAGCATCGAAGCACTGATCACACTCTACCAGCTCCGTTGGGCAGGCCACATTTTCCGCATGCCCGGCACATGACTCCCTGAGCAAGCGCTCTACTCGGAACTTCTACATGGCAAACAGCAGGCGGTTAAGAAAGCAAATGGCATGTTGGCCTTCATAGCGAGGGGATTTGAGTACAGGGGCAGGGAGGTGTTGCTACAGTTGTACAAGGCCTTGGTGAGGCCACACCTGGAGTATTGTGTCCAGTTTTGGTCTCCTAACTTGAGGAAGGACATTCTTGCTATTGAGGGAGTGCAGCGAAGATTCACCAGACTGATTCCTGGGATGGTGGGACTGACCTATCAAGAAAGACTGGATCAACTGGGCTTGTATTCACTGGAGTTAAGAATAAGAGGGGACCTCATAGAAACGTTTAAAATTCTGACGTGTTTAGACAGGTTAGATGCAGGAAGAATGTTCCCAATGTTGGGGAAGTCCAGAACCAGGGGTCACAGTCTAAGGATAAGGGGTAAGCCATTTAGGACCGAGATGAGGAGAAACTTCTTCACCCATAGAGTGGTGAACCTGTGGAATTCTCTACCACAGAAAGTAGTTGAGGCCAATTCACTAAATATATTCAAAAGGGAGTTAGATGAAGTCCTTACTACTCGGGGGATCAAGGGGTATGGCAAGAAAGCAGGAAGGGGGTACTGAAGTTTCATGTTCAGCCATGAACTCATTGAATGGCAGTGCAGGCTAGAAGGGCTGAATGGCCTGCTCCTGCACCTATTTTCTATGTTTCTAATACCAGGTGGGCAGAGAAAACATTTCAAGGACACCCTCAAAGCCTCCTTGATAAAATGCAACATCCCCACCGGCATCTGGGAATCCCTGGCGAAGACCGCCCAAAGTGGAGAAAGAGCATCCAGGAGGGCGCTGAGCACCTTGAGTCTACTCGCTGAGAGCATGCAGAAATCTAGCAGAGACAGTGGAAGGAGCATGCGGCAAACCAGGCTCCCTACCCACCCTTTCCTTCGACCACTGTCGGCCCCAGCTGTTAGAGACTGTAATTCCCACATTGGACTGTACAGCCACTTGAGAACTCACTTTTAGAGTGGAAGCAAGTCTTCCTTAATTTCGAGGGACTGCCTATGATGTTTTGTCTCGGGAAGCATTTCAGAGAGAGAGCAGTGAATCTTATAAAGAATTTCACCGAAATTACAACACGTAAACAGGCCGTTTGGCGCAACTGGTGTATGCCTGTTAATGTTCCACATGAGCCTCCTCCCATCTTACTTCATCTAACCCTATCAGCATAACCTTCTATTCCTTTCTCCCTCATGTACTTATCGCGCTTCACCTTAAAAGCATCTATGATAGTTATCTCACCAACTCCTTGTGGTAGCAAGTTCCACATTCTAACCACTCTCAGGGTAAAGAAGTTTCTTTAAGGTCAGAAGAGTGGACAGATGGCAATTGCATTTCTGATGATTAAAAAGAAACATGACTAAGACACTAGCGTTGGGCGTAACATCTCAATACTCATTCATGAATATCCATGAGTGCTTCAAATTTTTTAGAATCATAGAATGGTTACAGCACAGGAGACCATTCAGTCCATCGAGCCTGTGCCGGCTCTCTGCAAGAGCACTGCAGCTAATCCCACTCCCCTGCCCATTCTCCGTAGCCCTGCAGATTTTTCTCCAGGTACTTGTCCAATTCCCTTTTGAAAGCCACGATTACATAGAAACATAGAAAATAGGTGCAGGAGGTCATTCAGCCCTTCTAGCCTGCACCGCCATTCAATATGATCATGGCTGATCATTCAACCTCAGTATCCCACCCCAGCCTTCTCGTCATACCCCCTGATCCCTTTAGCCGTAAGGGCCACATCTAACCCTCTTTTGAATATGTCCAACGAACTGGACTCAACAACTTTCTGAGGCAGAGAATTCCACAGGTTAACAACTCTGAGTAAAGAAGTTTCTCATCTCGGTCCTAAATGGCTTACCCCTTATCCTTAGACTGTGATCCCTGGTTCTGGACTTCCCCAACATCAGGAATTTTCTTCTTGCATCTAACCTGTCTAGTCCTGTCAGAATTTTATATGTTTCTATGAGATCCCCTCTCATCCTTCGAAACTCCAATGTATAAAGATCCACTTGATCCAGTGTTTCCTCATATGTCAATCCTGCCATCCGGGAATCAGTCTGGTGAACCTTCGCTGCACTCCCTCAATAGCAAGAACGTCCTTCCTCAGATTAGGAGACCAAAACTGAACACAATATTCCAGGTGAGGCCTCACCCAAGGCCTTGTACAACTGCAGTAAGACCTCCTTGCTCCTATACTCAAATCCCTTAGCTATGAAGGCCAACATGCCATTTGCCTTCTTTACTGCCCTGCTGTACCAGCATGCCAACTTTTAATGACTGATGTACCATGACACCAGGTCTCGTTGCACCTCCCCCTTTCCTAATCTGCCGCCATTCAGATAATACACTGCCTTCGTGTTTTTGCCACCAAAGTGGATAACCTCACATTTTGCCACAATATACTGCATCTGCCATGCATTTGCCCACTCACCTAACCTGTCCAAGTCACCCTGCAGCCTCTTAGCATCCTCCTCACAGCTCAAACCTCCACCCAGCTTAGTGTCATTTGCAAACTTGGAGATATTACACTCAATTCCTTCATCTAAATCATTGATGTATATTGTAAATAGCTGGGGTCCCAGCACTGAGCCCTGCGGCACCCCACTAGTCACTGCCTGCCATTCTGAAAAGGACCCGTTTATCCCGACTCTCTGCTTCCTGTCTGCCAACCAGTTCTCTATCCATGTCAATACATTACCCGCCAATACCATGTGCTTTAATTTTGCACACCAATCTCTTGTGTGGGACCTTGTCAAAAGCCTTTTGCAAGTCCAAATACACCACATCCACTGGTTCTCCCTTGTCCACTCTACTAGTTACATCCTCAAAAAATTCTCGAAGATTTGTCAAGCATGAGTTCCCTTTCATAAATCCATGCTGACTTGGACCGATCCTGTCACTGCTTTCCAAATGCGCTGCTATTTCATCTTTAATAATTGATTCCAACATTTTCCCCACATCTGATGTCAGGCTATAATTCCATGTTTTCGCTCTCCCTCCTTCTTAAAAAGTGGTGTTACATTAGCTACCCTCCAGTCCATAGAAACTGATCCAGAGTCGACAGACTGCTGGAAATTCATCACCAATGCATCCACTATTTCTAGGGCCACTTTCTTAAGTACTCTGGGATGCAGACCATCACGCCCTGGGGATTTATCGGCCTTCAATGCCATCAATTTCCGTAACACAATTTCCCACCTAAGGATTTCCTCCAGTTCCTCCTTTTCACTCGACCCTCGGTTCCCTAGTATTTCCAAAAGGTTATTTGTGTCTTCCTTCGAGAAGACTGAACCAAAGTATTTGTTCAATTGGTCTGCCATTTCTTTGTTCCCAATTATAAATTCACCTGATTCTGACTGCAAGGGACCTACGTTTGTCTTCACTAATCTTTTTCTTTTCACATATCTGTAGAAGCTTTTGCAGTCAGTTTTTATGTTCCCAGCAAGCTTCCTCGCATACTCTATTTTCCCCCTCCTAATTAAATCCTTTGTCCTCCTCTGCTGATTTATAAATTTCTCCCAGTCCTCATGTTTGCTGCTTTTTCTGGCCAATTTATATGCCTCCTCCTTGGATTTAACACTATCCTTAATTTCCCTCGTTAGCCACAGTTGAGCCACCTTCCCCGTTTTATTTTTACTCCACACCGGGATGTACAATTGTTGAAGTTCATCCATGTGATCTTTACATTTTTGCAATTCCCTATCCACCGTCAACCCTTTAAGTATCATTCACCAGTCTATTCTAGCCAATTCACGTCTCATACCATTGAAGTAACCTTTCCCACGTTCAGGACCCTAGTCTCTGAATTAACTGTGTTACTCTCCATCTTAATAAAGAATTCTACCATATTATGGTCACTTTTCCCCAAGGGGCCTCACACAACAAGATTGCTAATTAGTCCTTTCACATTACTCATCACCCAGTCTAGGCTGGCCAGCCCTCTATAGTTGGTTCCTCGACATATTGGTCTAGAAAACCATCCCCAATACATTCCAGGAAATTCTCCTCCACCGTATTGCTACCAGTTAGGTTAGCCCAATCAATATGTAGATTAAAGTCGCCCATGAAAACTGCTGTACCCTTATTGCATGCATCCCTAATTTCTTTTTTGATGCTGTCACCAACCACATTACTACTATTCGGTGGTCTGTATGAGAATCTGTATCAATGTAGCTACCAACTTTATATGTATTATCCGTACTAATTTCAAATGTATTAACTCTTTCTAAAATGGCCGCTCATGGTAATTACTGACTGTTCTCCCTTCGAGTGAAATCTGAATAATGAGAGACTTGCTTTTGTAAAACAACCTTGAAGAACCGTCTGATCATGGGAATGTAGCAACAGATGTAGGAGCTAAACTGTGGGAATGCCCAGAGAAGCAGAACTGTCTCTTCCTTGCCTGCAAAACAAAGATAAGCTGGAGATGACTTAATCTTTAGTCATGATTAGGGAATTGCTTGCTTTACTGTGTATATGACTGGTTTAGCTTGTATCTATGTCACGATAGTTGATGTGATAGGACAGGGGAACAGAAAAGGGGAGGTACCGATCAAGAACTGTATAACTGTAAAGGTTTGTAATGATTTTTTTGCTTGTTCTGGTGGATTCGACAGATTCATGAAGTCGGTGCCCCTTTATCAGAGCAAGACACTTCATCGATGAATAAAGTTAGTCTGAACTATACTTTAAAGTGTTCGAGTCAGTGTATTCGCTGAAACAGATTGAGGGAAAAGAATCCGTATCAACATGTACACCACTCCCATTAGCGTTTTCTGCCCTTTGGTATTCCGCAGCTCTACCCATACTGATTCCACATCATCCAAGCTAATGTCCTTCCTTACTATTGTGTTAATTTGCTCTTTAACCAGCAACGCCACGCCACCTCCCTTTCCTTTCTATCTACCCCTCCTGAACGTTGAATACTCCTGGATGTTGAGTTTCCAGCCTTGGTCACCCTGGAGCCATGTCTCCGTAATGCCAATTATATCATATTCGTTTATAGCTGCCTGCGCAGTTAATTAGTCCACCTTATTCCGAATACTGCTTGCATTGAGGCACAAAGCCTTCAAGTTTGTCTTTTTAACACACTTTGCCCATTCAGAATTTTGCTGGAATGTGGCCTTTTGATTTTTGCCTTGGGTTTCTCTGCCCTCCACTTTTACTTTTCTCCTTTCTATCTTTTGCTTCTGTCCCCATTCTACTTCCCTCTGTCTCCCTGCTGAGGTTCCCATCCCCCTGCCATATTAGTCAAATCATTAAGTTCTGCTGGCCTCCGATGTACCTACCTGCGGTGATTTCTTAACTCTCTACAAGAGTTTTCTGTGCGGCCACAAGTGGCTACATATGCTGGCCTGTTAGTTTGGAGTAACTATTAGCTGTCCAAAGTGACTTAAATGGGCAAAACGGGTGGAGGTGGCTGGTAACACCCCCTTTTGAAAAAAACTAAACTAAAACATCCTAACTAACTCACTTACACTGGCGCAAATTAAATGTGCAAAATGGGGATTTTTAAGATACTCCAGAAAAATCAAGTTGCTCAAAAATAAACGGAGCAACTCCTGGGTAATTTTGAGCCCAAGGTTACTGCCAATCTATTCTCATACTCTCTCTTTGCCCCTCTTATTTCCTTTTTCACTTCCTCTCTGAACTTTCTGTAATCAGCCTGGTTCTCACTTGTATTCTCAACCTGACATCTGTCATATGCCCCCCTTTTCTGCTTCATCTTTTGTCATATAGGGAGTTCTGGCTTTGGTTGCCCTATCTTTCCCCCTTGTGGGAATGTACCTCGACTGTACCTGAACCATCGCTTCTTTAACCATCTCCTTTTTGCTTATTTGTTGATAGAATGGAAATGTGCGAGTCAACATCTTTGCAAGCACTCCAAAGTCGTCAAAATACCTCTCGCAACAGCTGGACAAAAACCTAGACGCTGCAGTTAGATGTGCTGTGTCTGATAAATGCATGCATAATTCCAAAGTTTGGTGAAAGAGAAAGATCGCAGCTGGAAGGTGGCAGATATTTATTAAGTAAATATACATTTATCTGTGTTGTGCAAATGTGTGCAAGGTGGTTTCGACTAAAATTAATGCCCATGATTTTTTTTTAAAGCACCGTAGCCACTCCTGTGGGTTGTTAGCAATTTCTATTGAACAACACTGCTCAAGCCATTTTTTCTGCATGCACACTCTGGTACCAGGTCTAAGAGTCTTCTACTGGGCTACAGAAAACTGATATAACAGCAATAAGTGGTGGGCTCTCAGAATCTGCGGTAGAATATAAAAGGCACCTATTTACTACCAAAAGGATGTATAAACTAAAATTAGCACATATATCTGACATCCTGTTGTAACACAAAGAGATAGCAGTCTTTAGACTAACAAGCTTTGTACTTCCTTTATCAAGATCATAGCAGCAGGGGCTCTTCTAGTTTGTTCGTTTCCATTAGCAGGGCTGTGTCAAGGCAACGATCTTTATCATCATCTCCTGGGTCTCGGTGCAGCAGAGCAGGCTGGACAGGTTTACGAGGTGTGAACCTCTCTAATCAAAGAAGAGTGAAGGTGAATGATTGATCAAAAGTACTGGGAAGGTTGTAATTATCTCCAGTTCCTCATGGAAGGATTCAACAAAATATAAACGAGTTTTGAGAAAGCCATTACCTAATTAATACATGCTTTTAGGCTGATGTGAATCCAGAAAATTCCACTTTGATTTTGTAACCCACCCAGAGTACAAAATTCACTAGAAGTTGTCCCCAACACAACAATGGTTAGGAGAAGCCCTGCCTTCCCCCACTATGGCAGCATCCAAATAATCCTGAAACAATAGCTTGACTTCTGCAGTTTGGAATGGAAATCACAAGGGAATAAAAAAAAGTGCGCACTGTTTATGTTTTAGAAACAGAGGAACAGAAGTAGGCCATTTAGCCCTTCAAGTCTGTCCCGCCATTCAGCGAGATCATGGCTGATCTGTGACCTAACTCATCCCTTAATCCCTTTGGTTGACAAAAATCTATCAATCTCTGATTCAAAATTAACTGATCAAGCATCAATTCCTGTTTGTGGAAAAAGAGTTTCAAACTTCTACTACCCTTTACGTGTAGCGATGTTTCCTAACTTCACCCTTTACACTAAACTGGGTGGCAGTGTGAGCTGCGAGGAGGATGTCAAGAGGCTGCAGGGTGATTTGAACAGGTTAGGTGAGTGGGCAAATGCATGGCAGATGAAGTATAATGTGGATAAATGTGAGGTTATCCACTTTGGTGGCAAAAACACAAAGGCAGATTATCTGAATGGCAGCAGATTAGGAAAAGGGGAGGTGCAACGAGACCTGGGTGTCATGGTTCATCAGTCATTGAAAGTTGGCATGCAGGTGCAGCAGGCGGTGGAGAAGGCAAATGGCATGTTGGCCTTCATATCTAGGGGATTTGAGTATAGGAGCAGGGAGGTCTTACTGCAATTGTACAGGGCTTTGGTGAGGTCTCACCTGGAATATTGTGTTCAGTTTTGGTCTCCTAATCTGAGGAAGGACGTTCTTGCTATAGAGGGAGTGCAGCAAAGGTTCACCAGACTGATTCCAGAGATGGATGGACTGACATATGAGGAGAGACTGGATCAACTGGGTCTTTATTCACTGCAGTTTCGAAGGATGAGAGGGGATCTCATAGAAAAGTATAAGATTCTGACAGGACTGGACAGGTTAGATGCGGGAAGAATGTTCCCGATGTTGGGGAAGTCCAGAACCAGGGGACACAGTCTTAGGATAAGGGATAGGCCATTTAGGACTGAGATGAGGAGAAACTTCTTCACACAGAGAGTTGTTAACCTGTGGAATTCCCTACCGCAGAGAGTTGTTGATGCCAGTTCATTGGATATATTCAAGAGGGAGTTAGATATGTCCCTCACGGCTAAAGGGATCAAGAGGTATGGAGAGAAAGCAGGAAAGAGGTACTGAGGTGAATGATCAGCCATGATCTTATTGAATGGTGGTGCAGGCTCGAAGGGCCGAACTGCAACCCTAGTTTTTGTAATCTGTCTTCGTAATTTAAGCCTTGGAGTACAGGTATCTTTCTGGTAAATATACACTGCACTCCCTCCACGGCCAATATATCCTTCCTGCTGTATAGTGCTCAGAACTGCTCACAGTACTCTTTGCCTATATAGAGATTTTCTCTCCCAAGATGCTCATATGACCCCTGGTTATCCCCTTTTTATAAACAAAATATCTTGGTGACCCGTGAAGGAATCTCGTTGCTGTGTGGTAGATCAACTATATTCTCTCTGACTTTGGGCTGAGTAGTTAACACGACTGCACATATTTGCATGTCAGAAGCTCTGCCATCACATCAATACCAAGACCACTTTCCACTAGATGTCAGCCTTGGCTCAGTGGTAGCAGTCTCACCTCCATCAGAAGGTCAAGGGTCCAAGCCTCACTTGAGAGACTTGTGCAGTACTGAGGGAGTACTTCACTGTCAGAGGTGCTGTCTTCAATCGTATTTGCCCTCTCAGGTGAACTCAAAGATCCAAGGGTACTATTCAAAGAAGTGTAGTTGAGTTCTCGTTCTGGCCAATATTTAACCCTCAACCAACATCACAAACAAATTATCTGGTCATTATCTCTGTTGCTTGCGGGACCTTGCTGTGCACAAATCCCCAGCCGCATTTCCTTACAATAATGACTACACGTCAAAAGTACTCATTAGCTGTAAAGCGCTTTGGGCGTCCTGAGGTTGTGAAAGGCGCTATATAACTGCAAATCCTTTCCTTTCCTTTAAATTACTCAAAACTATCACAAACTATAATACAATCTTTACTACAGATATACCTCCAAGCCATCTGCAAAGCATACCAGTGACAGAAATCAATAATGCAGGAACTTTGCTATTATCTGCTGAGCAAATCAATTAGGTTAAAACAAAACATTTCTCTCTCTGCTATATCTATTCTGACCAATGTTAATGTGCATGTTGGACAGTATTAAGACATTACTAGCAGATTCCAGCTATCAGTCACTTGTATAATAAATACTGATAACTGACACCGGGACTGAAATAAACTCAAACTCAACATTTCCTGCATATAGCTTTAGAATAAATGGAAATGGCAGCACATAAGAAGCTCATTTGGCCCACTGTCCCTTCACTATTCACTGAGATATTACTACTCAAGGCATGTATATAGGTACCGCACGCTGTTTAATCAGGGACAGGCCAATTCAATCAGGATGCACTTTAAAAGAATTAAAACCGTTAAGGCTGCACAAAGCTTTATACTTCAGCTATACTGGCTTCAATGCTGTGAGTGAACGGAGGGATATTGATTTGGGTACGATGAATGAAAAATGGTGAAATTGTGCCTGAAATGGAACTCATGATCAGTGCATGCAATTTGCTCCAATACCCTTTTCGATTACGTTAACTGTACTTACTGCAATGAAGTGCATCCGCGCTCAAGTTTCTACCTAACATCTATATGCCTCTGCTTTGGTATCATCTTTTTTGGATGGGCAGCCAAGAGGTCTGTTTCCAGACTTCTGCCACTATCCACTTTGTATTTTTAGGAGACTCAATATCAACACCAAGCTCACCTGACTTCAACCACTTCTGCAGGAAGAACCACAGCCCCTGCCAAGTGAAGCATGGGAGAATGAAGGGATATAATCGTAGAATTTCACAGCTCAGATAGAGGCACAGTACAAAAGCCAGAAAGTTATACTAAACAGATATAAAACACTGGTTCGGCCCCAGGTAGAATACGGTGTCGAATTCTGGGCACCGCACTTTCGGAATGACAAGACGACTTCAGAGAGACTATAGAAGAGATTTACAAGAATGGTTCCAGGGATGAGGGATTACTGTTATGTGTATAAACTAGAGAAGCTGGGGTTGATCTCCTGGGAGCAGAGAAGGCCAAGAGATTTGATAGAGGTGTTTAAAATCATGAAGGGTAGGTTTAGATAGAGTATATAAAGAGAAACTGTTTCCAATGGTTGAAGGGTCAATGACCAGAGGGCACAGATTTAAGGCAACTGGCAACAGAACCAGGGACAACACGAGGAAATATTTTACCCAACAAGTGTTTAGGATTTGGAATGCACTGCCTGATAGGGTGGTGGATACAGATTCAATAATAGCCTTCAAATTGGAATTGGATAAATACTTGAAGGAAAACAAATTGCAGGGATATGGGGAAAGAGTGGGGGAGTGGGACTAACTGGATCGCTCTTCGAAATAGCCAGTACGGACTCAATAGGCCAATTTCCCTCATTCTGTTCTGTAGTATTCTAAGATGGAAGCTATTTGTCCCATATTGCCTCCACTGACTTTCAAAGAGCTGGCCCATTTAGTTCCATTCCCTTGCCCTTTCTCGATAACTGTTGAAATTTGTCTTCTTCAAATATTTATTCCATTTCTTTTTAAAAGCTATTTTGGATTCTGTTCCTACAACTGTTTTGGTAGGGCATTCCACACCCCAATTACCATCGAAAAAATTCTAACTTCTTTCCTTCTTTTGGTGTTCTTAATTCCACCTCTTATGTTAAATTGCTCTGAAACTAGCAGGTCTTTATAACCTTCATTTTCACTCAAGCACATTTGCTCAGTCTCAGAATGCTCCTTCTCACGTGAGATGATGCTGACCGTCTGGCATGTGAAGGACAGTAGCAGGAAAAGGTCATGTGTAGATTAATGTATCGGGTGTTAAAACCACTGATTTAATTTGCAGACATGGAGCCAGGCAGTTCTGCATAAATCAGAGATGCCACAAGCAGTAACACGACTTCAGACTTGACGTGTAGAGTTAGTTTGCAACAAGACCGTAGAGGCACTTGATGTGAAGGAAAATAATTTAAATATAAAATGCGTGGGGACAGAGCTAGTGGAGGTTGACGAGGACAGAATTGATGGACGAGCAGGACTTTGTTGGGGTTAGAGGAAACAGAAGCCTTTCTGAGCCACTCCTCGACTTGGATCTCCCCCACTAACCAGATGTAGATGTTGAGGTATGGTGGAATTGAATTAATCTACATCACAAAAAATCTCAGACAAAAAGCTGCAAACCTTCAATTAATGGGCAAAAAAAAAAAACATAAGTTATCTGTCTTTTCTGACTTGGTACCAGTAATCTTCTGAAAGGGAAATACCTGTACCCTTGCATTTTACTTTCCGGAGATTTGTTTCTCAACAGAGCAATGAATTTTGAGCAACTGTAATAGGTGAACGTGTATTTTATTGCTCTTTTGCTTTGAGTTCAGTTCCGAAAACACCCACCTCAAATACTCACATTGTATAGCCTGCAACAAGTGTATGTAATTACTAGGTACTCCATGTTTGACTGAAGAAGACATTTGCTCCAGATGACAGACTAGGTTTGAGTGAAATTCCTTTTAATCATGCAGGTCTCAAGGCTAGACCTCGTAGGGAATCACTCAACTGATGTAATTCGTGGGACTCAGATGAATGGGACTCTCAAATGAATAGCTCCATCAGAAGCAAGATCATAGTTACTTTTGGACGCGCATCAACATGGCTCAGATGGCAAATGCATTGCCCGACATGGTACTGAACTCTGCAGACAGGAAGATCTGATATTGAATTGATATTTGTTCAGTTAAGCAGCCTCAAATGGAGCAGTGATGGGATCATTTGATTGATTTATAGTGCGCTGTTCAGGCTCACACAAATGATAGCTACCGAGATCAGGTATTGCGAGTGCAGCCAGTATGGAACAGTCACCAGTATGAATCAACACCTCGACATATTTGAAGAATTCCCTCACATCAGCTGCAACTTTGTCTTTCACCACTATCTTGCCCCGAAGTTTATTCTATACATTCATCACATCCTTCCTAACATCAGCTGTAAATTTCCCTTTCATCAGTTTGAACCTTTCAAGGACAGAGAGAAAAGGCAGCGGTAAGGGGAAAGAAACAGAACCCATTATGGTCCATGATGCTGAATGTGTTGCCTAATGGATATGCACTTACCATCACCATGTGCTGTCCAAATGAAGTTAAGAATCAACATGATGTTCATTGTACCTGGTATCATTTGCATTATTGTTCCGTATGTCAAGCACTCAAATCCCAAAACTTATAGAAAAAACTCTACCGTGATGAGTTATGGATGATGGAATCATCAAATAACCATTCCTGTACTGGGGGAGGTGTAGCTGTGAACTGACAGTGAAACATGGCATCTTCCTTCTTATTCACAATCTCATCCTGAGGTCGGATCACAGGCTGTGGAAAACTGGCATCTGTAAAACACAGACATATAGAACTCAGATTACACTATGAAAAACAAAATAACTTGGTCATCTGTTCCTGTTTCATTTACCTGGACCACATGGAAAAAGACACATGACTTCTCCTCCTGAATCAAAACACCAACATGGAAACTTACCTGGTTGCAATAATTACAGATGGAAATACAGTCCAAATGAGAGCACAAAGCGAGTGTAGATGCACAAAGGGATTTAAGGATCCAAGTAGATAAGGCATTAAAATCTTGCACATAGTTGCAACCCAAAAAACTAATGGAATGCAGAATTTAATCCCGAGAAGTGCAGAATACAAACACTGGTCAGACCTCATTTGGAATAATGTGTTCAGTTTTAGGCTCCACAACTAAATAAATAAATATTGCTTTGAAGGGAGTCCAGTGATGATTCACAAGAATTATACCTGGGATGAAGTGACTGAACTATGAGGAAAAACTGGATAAAATAGGGTTGTGATCGATCAAGTGATGCTCTTAGAGACATTTAACACAATGAACGCTAATAGACAGGCAGATAGGGAAAGACTTTTCCCTCCAGTAAGTAAATCAAAACAGAAGTTATCCCGTTAAAAGCAATTCTAAATTAAAGTTCACACAGAGAAAGTGCCCAACACCACCACAGACACAATTAATTGGATGTTTATGAGTATGAAGGGTAATACACATGGATTTTTCTTCTTCCTGATGACAGACTGCTGCCCTACAGCTAGAGATTTCTTGTTCCCCTCCTTCAGTTATCCTCAACTTTCAAACTTCCCTCCCCCCCCCCCCCCCCCCAAGTCCAAGAAATCCATTTTTGAAGTTTTAAACAATTTAGAATTTTACGCATCCCGGTGCCATAAGGTCAGCAAAGGTACACAGGGGAGATAGAAGAGGG
This sequence comes from Pristiophorus japonicus, assembly GCF_044704955.1. Lineage (NCBI taxonomy): Eukaryota > Metazoa > Chordata > Chondrichthyes > Pristiophoridae > Pristiophorus > Pristiophorus japonicus. Next base: position 220,303,350 of record NC_091983.1, on the reverse strand, counting down.
ACTTAAGAACCTGGTTAGCAGAATTAGCCCTGGGATGAGACTTCAGGAGGATATGCTGATCTTGAAAGTTTGGACAACAGTAAGCCATTAGGGTTTTCAAATTAATCCCTTTGATACTGTAAACAAGACTTAAGTACAGCCCATTTGTCAGAACCACTGCCAGAATGTAATCCATGCTCGAAGCATGTCTTTCAAATATCAATCACATGTCAGTGAGGATAAGAGGAGCTGCAACAGATAATGATCTTGATGAATGTATGGAAGGAGGAAAGACCCTGAAAGCAGTCTGTAAGTTTCACCCTTGGTGCTCCCAGGAACATGATTACGCTCAGAAGCCACAACCATTTTATTTTCCAAGCACAATGCCACATCTAATTAAGTATAATTGCATTCAGTCCCAGGATTCCAATATATTACTTTCATCCTTTAACCTGGTCAGATTATGTGATTGTGAATTCATCTGCAGCAGAGGGGCCAATTAATTAATATCCATTTTATGCAGTAACTGGATACTGAGGATATGATAACATTTATTCCAGTTTACTTTAACAGAAGTTATTATTCGTGCCATACTGGGCTTCAATTTATACAGCAATACAAAAGCAAAATACTGCAGATGCTGGAAATCTGAAAAAACAGAAAATGCTGGAAATACTCAACAGGTCAGATCATTTACCTGAAACGTTAACGCGATTTCTCTCCACAGATACTGCCTGGCTTACTGCGTATTTCCAGCATTTTCTGTTATTTTAATTTGTACAGTATCGCCATATTACATAGTTTTTGTCTGACTGTCTTTATGCATATTGCCATGTCTATTTTTTTCCCAATTGTGTAAAGTACAACTACCTGAGGAAATATATTGCGTGCAAGGAACAATAGAACAATACCCATAAGACTTCAGTTTGAATTTCCTGCTCCAACCATAAGCTTGGCTAATTAATCACAGGGGGGCAATTACAACCAAGTCAAAGTGATCAAATTAACCAGCAAACTTCAGCATAAAAAAAGTCACGATCATTCAGAATATCTCCCTTGACCAAATAATTGCTAATAACTACTGCAGAACACAAGGAGCAAAATGGGATCAGAATAAACTCCACCCTCCTTGGCTAATCATTCTCAACTAAAAGTAAATTCAACACATCACCCCTACTAGCAATGTGTTTAAACTGGAGAGATAGACAGTTTCTTAACCGATAAAGGAATAAGGGATTATGGGGAGCGGGCAGGAAAGTGGACCAGAGTCCATGATCGGATCAGCCAAGATCGTATTAAATGGTGGAGCAGGCTTGAGGGGCTGCTCCTATTTCTTATGTTCTTACATTCAAAAAGATGCAATTTGAAAAGTCTGTGGTTGCAACTGGGATTCTAGGGCAGCCAAGTTGCCAATGCTTGGGTTATTTGCAGCTGGCAGCAAGCATTGAGTAAATCTGCTAGATATGCTGAGGTTTGGTTCTTACCCAATCTTCTTAATGTCTGACCATAGTAAGCCAGGCCATGTGCACTCAGCCGACTCATCTGGAACAGGCAACTATAGCACCCAACTAGACAATATAAATCAGCTTGTACGAACACGTACAGTTGGCGTTATTGTAAAAATGCACTTTCCAATTTAATCATTAAAATTGTTATGTTGTATCTATCTGTACCAGGTCTGAATTTGGTTTAAATTAGAGTTAAACGCACATTTAAACTTGGATTTCAAAGACTTAAAACACAGGAGTGAATCATAGAATAGCACAGCACAAAATGAAGCTATTTGGCCCACTGAATCTGTGCCAGCTCTTGAAAATTGTTGAAAAGGCTATTCCTTTGCGATGTGTCACAAAGTGCCAAAATGGAGATTTGCACCTATTGTTTGCACAGTGAATTCCCAATCTTCTTTCAGCTGGGGAAAGTAATGAATGGAGATAATCTCATTTGCACAACTGTTTGCACTCTGGAATCTATCCTTTTACAGTGCAGGATAGATTTCAAAGCACTAGTGCTCATAATGGAACTGTGAGTATACAAAACTGCAGTTATTAAAATGTCTTGATTGTGCCAAATTTCTGGTTGGATGACTTTTCATATCGGGGGCAGGGATGGTGGAATGATCTGTGCAGGTCATATATGCCTGTAAAAAGACTTGCATTTATATAGCGCCTTTCATGACCACCAGACATCCCAAAGCGCTTTACAGTCAATGAAGTGCTTTTTGAAGTGTAGTCACTGTTGTAATGTAGGATATGCGGCAGCCAGTTTACACACAGCAAAATCCCACAAGCAGCAATGTGATAATGACCAGAGAAGCTGTTGAGGCAATTGTAATAGCAATACCAATATATTGCTCACCTATATGGGCAGGCTAACTGTCCCGACGGTACTCCATGTCGCTTGGACGTACTGTGTACCTGGCAGTAGTGATATAATGTAAATGTAGTGTTCATGAATCATTACCCAATAGCAGTGCCAGAAAGTTGGGTGCATATTGGCTGGTGGGGAGGGGGAGGGGGATTTGTGAGGAGCAGGGAAAGAATCAAAGAGATGGGGGAAGAATCAGAAACTTTGCACAGAAGAAATTAGTAAAAACATACCTTTACCCAAGAATCTTTTACTGGGGTTGGATCCTTTTGGTAAGCGTGGGGAAGGTGGTGAGAAGGGAACTCAGTGCATAAAATAAATCTGGTTGTGTTCACGGCCATAAAGCTTGGAATTCAAGAAACAACTAGATAACTTTATCACATAAGATACCTCTGACAAGAGCCAGAATTCCACAGTAATCTAGCCTCATTACAATGCTAACTCTTGGATTACAAACTAAATCTGTGTTATGAATGAGATACAAGAAATACCGAATCTCAGTTGAAATCAATAAGGATGAATTATATGCCTTCACTGGTCACCAACTTACAAAATACCGAGGACCATGGCTACCTCCCGCTGGCTCAGGCCAAGATGCAGCTATTTACAGTGAACTGACCACATCTGATCCTCAAACTCTGCCTTACCCTATCTATCCGAGTCCAGCCTATCCAGATCGACTTTGTGGATGACATCAAATTGGGAGGTGTAGTTAATTTGGAAAAGCAGAATTCAATCAACCAGATTGAATGGTACTATGAACAGGAAATCATGTTTGACAAATTTGCTGGAGTCCTTTGAGGATGTAACGAGCAGGGTGGATAATGAGGAACCAGTGGATGTGGTGTATTTGGATTTCCAAAAGGCATGCAATAAGGTGCCACATAAAAGGTTACTGCACAAGATAAAACTTCATGGGGTTGGGAGTAATATGAATAAAGGATTGGCTAACTAACAGAAAACAGAGAGTCGGAATAAATGGGTCATTTTCCGGTTGGCAAACAGTAACAAGTGGGGTGCCGTAGGGATCGGTGCTGGGGCCTCAACTATTTACAATCTATATTAATGACTTGGATGAAAGGACCGAGTGTAATGTAGCCAAGTTTGCTGATGATACAAAGATTGTGAGGAGGACACAAAAAATCGGCAAAGGGATATAGGCAGGCTAAGTGAGTTGGCAAAGATTTGGCAGTAAAAATAGAAAAGCAAATTATAATTTAAATGGAGAAAAATTTCAAAGTGCTGCAGTAGAGGGACCTGGGGCCCTTGTGCATGAAACACAAGAAGTTAGTATGCAGGTACAGCAAGTAATCAGGAAGGCAAATGGAATGTTGTCCTTTATTGCAAGGGGGATAGAGTATAAAAGCAGAGAAGTCCTATTACAACTGTACAGGGTATTGGTGAGGTCACACCTACACTACTGCGTAGTTTTGGTCTCCGTATTTAAGGAAATATATACCTGCATTGGAGGCTGTTCAGAGAAAGTTCACTAGGTTGACTTAGGTTGGGCCCTTTACTCATTGGAGTTCAGAAGAATGAGAGGTGATCTGATCAAAACATACAAGGTCATGAGGGGGCTCGACAAGGTGGATGCAGGGAGGATATTTCCACTAATAGGGAAAACTAAAACTGGGAGGCCTAGTCTCAGAATAAGGGGCCGCCCGTTTAAAATGGAGATGAAGAGGAATTTCTTCTCTCATAGGGTTGTAAATCTATGGAATTCTCTGCCCCAGAGAGCTGTGGAGGCTGGGTCATTGAATATATTTAAGGCGGAGATCGACAAATTTTTGAAAAATAAGGGAATGAAGGGTTATGGGGAGCGGACAGGGAAGTGGAGCTGAGGCTGTGATCAGATCAGCCACGATCTTATTAAATGGCGGAGCAGGCTAGAGGGCCCAAATGGCCTACTCCTGCTACTATTTCTTCTGTTCTTGTGTGATACAAAAGGAAGAATACGACAAAATACAGGAAAACATTAATAAATTTGCAGACTGGGCATGTAATTGGCAAATTAATTTTAATAGATAGATGTGAGGTGGTGTATTTTGGTAAGAAGAATAAGGAGGCCACATACTGCTTTGATAATAAGATCTAACTGGGGTAGAAGAGAAAAGGGATTTCGGGATACAGGTACACAAATCACTAAAAGTAGCAACGCAGGTTAATAAAGCCATAAAAAAAGCAAACCAAGCACTAGGGTTCATTTCTAGAGGGATAGAATTGAAAAGCAGAGAAGTTATCTTAAATTGTATAGAACCTTGGTTAGATCACACTTGGAGGACTGTGCAGTTCTGGTCTCCATATTATAAAAAGGAGATATAGGCAGGCATTGGTGAAGATGCAAAAAAGATTTACAAGGATGATACCAGAACTAAGAGGATATTCCTATTAGGAACAGGTGAAAAGGCTGGGGCTCTTTTCTAGAAAAGAGAAAGCTGAGATATTGGGCCTGAATTTGCGGTCGGAGGTTTTGTGCAGGCGAATGCCTCCGAGCCGCAAGAAAAATATGAACCTACCTGATGGTCTCGGAGGTTCTGGGCCTCGATGCGTACAGGCCCATTGATCCCAGGGGTGCATGCGGTTCACAAGCGTCCCGGGATCATGTGGGCCAGGCCAACCAATCAAAAAGGGGTATTCTCATGATGCTTATGGGGATTCCATTTGCGTACGGAATCCCCATAAGCATGAATAGGAATCCCCTAAAAAACACAATTACACACCAGTTAAATAAAAATAAATGATATGTTCAAAATTAATTAAAATACAATTAAATTAAACATTTAAAACAAAAATGTTATTTTTTGCAAAATTAATGTAAATGTTTTAAAGGGGCCAAAAATAATCTTCAAATAATTTTGAAGTATTTTTAGGTTTAAATAATTTTTTAAAAAATTGAATGTTTAGTTAAACTCTTAACGCTGGTAAAAGGCGGCAGTACACCTGCTTTTACCAGGCAGAAGAGTTTCACGACCAAATCCCCCCCAACTCCCCCACCCCACCTCTTCCACCCCACTCTCTGCTTCCCCGCCCGCACGACCTGCTCAATCGCACCCCCTGTCCCCCATGATCCACTCTCCTCTCAATTCCCCCCTCCCCCAATCCACTCTCCTCTGCCCCCACCCACCGATCCACTCTCCTCTCGCCCTCCCCCACGATCCACTCTCCTCTTCCCCCCACCCCCATGATCCACTCTCCTCTTCCACCCCACCCTCCTCTCAATCCGCTCGCTCCCACTGCACCGATCCACTCCTCTTTCTCTCCCCCACCGATTCACTTCCTCGCTCACCCCCGCCCCCGATCCACTCTCCTCTCTTTCTCCCCCCCACCCCCACCGATCCACTTACCGAATCCCCTACTAACATCCTGGGGGTCACCATTGACCAGAAACTTAAATCGACCAGCCACATAAATACTGTGGCAACAAGAGCCAGTCAGAGGCTGGGTATTCTGCAGCGAGTGTCTCATCTCATGACTCCTCAAAGTGTGATGGAATACTCTCCACTTGCTTGGATGAGTGCAGCTCCAACAACACTCATGAAGCTCGACATCATCCAGGACAAAGAAATCCATCCAACACCTTCAACATTCGCTCCCTCCACCACTGGCGCACCATGGCTGCAGTGTGTACCATCTATAAAGGTGCGCTGCAGCAACTCGCCAAGGCTTCTTCGGCAGCACCTCCCAAACCTGCGACCTCGACCACCTAGAAGGACGAGAGCAGCAAGCACATGGGAACACCACCACCTCCAAGTCACACATCATCCTGATTTGGAAATAAATCGCCATTCCTTCATCGTCACTGTGTCAAAATCCTGGAACTCCCTCCTGAATAGCACTGAGAGAGTGCCATCACCACACAGGCTGCTGTGGTTCAAGGTGGCTCACCACCATCTTCTCGAGGGCAATTAGGGATGAGCAACAAATGCTGGCTTTGCCAGCGATGCCCACATCCCATCAACGAATAAAAAATCAATTCTCCTCTCCCTCTTCCCCACCGATCTACTCCTCATTCTCTTCCCCCATCAATCTTCTCTCCTCTTCCTCTCCCCACCAATCCACTCCTCTCTTCCCCCGCCCCCACACCACCAATCCTCTCTTTTCCAGCCCCCCCGCCAACACACACAATCCACTCTCCTCGTCCTGATCCCCGATCCACTTTCCTCTCCCCGACCTCCTCCTGATCTCTCTCTGCCCCACACCCCACCACTCCAGCTACCAACCAATCCCCTGACCTTCTCTGCACAGAGCAGAGGAAAGCGTGGTAGTGCAGGCCCGCAGGTGCGGCACAATTGGGTACGAAGCATGTTTGACCGGATCAAGTGCGCATATGCAGTAAATATAGGATCGTCACAAATAAATCCAATGGGGAATTTAGGAGAAACTTCTCTAACCAGAAAGTGGTTAGAATGTGGAACTCGCTATCACAAGTAGTTGAGGCAAATAGCATACATATATTTAAGAGGAAGCTAGATAAGCACAAGGGCGAAAGAAATAGAAGGACATGCTAATGCTAATAGGGTTAGATGAAGAGGGTGGCAGACTGCTCAAATGGAGCATAAATGTTGGCATAGACAAGTTGAGACAAAAGCACTGTTTCTGTGCTGTAGACTATATAACGATATGACTTCAAGATCTACATGCTTGCTTTCAAATTCCTTCATGGCTTCACCCATCCTAACTACCAAAATCCTCCGGCTACACATCTCCAGAAGCACCTCGAGACCAGATTACTTATTTTATGCTACCTCCATTCCATCATCGGTGGCTCCACTTTCAGTTTCCAGTGGCAGATGGGTTGATAACCCATGGGGTTCATAGGGTTAGAAGAAAGGTGGAAGGAGGCTCAGAAACCAGGAGGCTGTAACTAGTGGGGTACGCAAGGATCAGTCTATCTTACAATCTATAGCAATGACTTAGATGAGGGAATCGAGAGTAATGTATCCAAGTTTGCTGACGATGCAAAACTAGGTGGGAAAGCAAGTTGTGAGGCTGCTGCAAAGGGTTACAGACAGGATAAGTGAGTGGGCAAGAACATGGCAGATGGCATATGGAGCTCAAGTTTCAGCCTGAGTTGCTATTTTTTTGGAGCAACTAGTTTAGAATGGAGCATCTTAGAAATTGCAATTCTTGGCATTTAGTTTGCTCCAGTTCTATTGAGTTAGAATAGTTTCATTTGAGAACAGATTTTTTTTCCCAAAATGGGGTGTGTCCAGCCACTTACGCCTGTTTGCAAGTTTAGGCAGCGAAAACTTACTCCAAACTAACTTAGAATGGAGTAAGTGTAGATTTTTGTACGCTCAGAAAAACCTTGACTACATTTTAGAAATTAGGCATAGGAAACGAGAGTTGGGGGTGGGGGGGGAAGGGAAGTTTACAAACATGAAACACATCACTTTTACAAATAAAGAGCCACCATCAATAAATCAATCAAAAAAAATAAAAAAAAAAATAAAACAATCTAAATAAAAAATTATATTTCTACTCACCTACTGCAGCACCAGGAGCCCTCTCCAACAGCATGCTGGAACGGGCCCCCCCACCCAGTGTCTGTCTCTGTCAGAAACACGAGAGGGGGAGGCGAGGGGGGTGGGAGGAGAGGGGGGGGGGGGGGAAGAGGGGAGACGAGAGGGGGAAGAGGGGAAACGAGAGGGGGAAGAGGGGGGGGGAAAAAGAGGGGGGGAGGAGGCTGGGAGGCTGAACGGGAGGGGGTAGGCTGAAAGGGGCACCGCTGACGACGAAAAAGCCGCCGGGCCGTCACCGCCGACACGACGTGGAGGGAGGGAGTGGGGGTGGGGGGGGGTGGCGGGGGGCAGAGAGAGGCTGAACTGGAAGGGGAGAGGAGCTGAACGGGAGGGAGGGTGGCCTGAGTCCCGATCTTTGCCCGGGGAGACCTTTCGACCAGGGCTCGGGCCGGCGTGCTTCGGGCCCCTCCCACGCAGCCTCGGGGGCGAGGAGCTACTGCACATGTGCACACACTCTAGCGCGCATGTGCAGAGGTCCCGGCACTGTTTTCAGCACGGGACCTGGCTCCGCCCCTGACCCCTTGTGCTAGGCCACGCCAAGCATGAAGACGTCCTGAGGAGACCGGAGAATCACAACCTAAATTTTCAGCGCCCTTTTTATTCCAGAAAGTCAGCGCACCTTATGGAGAGGCTCCGTTTTTTTTTTTTTACAGAAGGTGGAAACTTGGGCCCACTATGTGGAGAAGTGTGAAGTTATTCAATTTGGTCGGAAAAATACAAGGGAACGCGTCACAGCTAATCCTGTTCTCACACAGTATCTATGCATGCAAACTTCCCAGCAGCTGTTAATGAATCACGATCAGTAGCAAGAATTTAGGCTGGTTAAAAATAAAGAACAGCTATTTGGGTACGGTTCTGGAGCACAAGTCACTGCCTCCAGGACAGTATCAATGAAAAATATGCAACAATTTGAATTTAATTGCAGCAAATAACAGGATTTTATAAACCAAGCTCCAACCATTGCTGTGCTTAGCCTACTTACAAAAGGACTATCAACCAGCAGTACTAAAGCCTCAGCTTGTGCTTCAGCATTCCAATTCCATTTGCTCTTTCTAGTTTCTACTTAAATAAGGAGGAAGAACAGGTGGACTTAATGTAGGAAAAAATAGGAACTGCACATTAAAGCATGACCAATTCTCAAAGCTACTGGAATGGAGTGTCAAATTACCAATAGATACTCTTATCCAATGTCAGGGAGTTAGAGAGAAAGAAGGATTAGTTTGAGAGAGAAAAAGAAAAAAAAATGTCAAACTTGAATTACCCTCCTACCCTCAGATTGTTCTTTGGGCTCCAGCCGGGTGATGCTGGGCGCTCGGGTGGGAGGGACAGGGGTCGACAGCAGTGGGTTTAAAACAAAGCTGATTTATTTGCCATCGGAGAGTCTATGAGGAATATGAGGTATGACGAATGTTTGTGGCAGAGGAGCAGTGAGAGATCGTGGTGGGAAGTGGCAAATGTTTGTGGTGGTGTGAGATTGTGGCGGAGGAGCGACGAATGTTTGTGGCGGAGGAGCAGGGAGAGATCGTGGCGGAGGAGCGACAAATGTTTGTGGCGCAGGAGCGGCGAGAGATCGTGGCTGAGGTGCGACGAATGTTTGTGGCGGAGGAGCAGTGAGAGGTTGTGGTGGAGGTGCGACGAATGTTTGTGGCGGAGGAGCAGTGAGAGGTTGTGGTGGAGGTGCGACAAATGTTTGTGGCGCAGGAGCGGCGAGAGATCGTGGCTGAGGTGCGCCGAATGTTTGTGGCGGAAGAGCAGTGAGAGGTTGTGGTGGAGGTGCGACGAATGTTTGTGGCGGAGGAGCAGCGAGAGATCGTGGCGGAGGAGCGACAAATGTTTGTGGCGCAGGAGCGGCGAGAGATCGTGGCTGAGGTGCGACGAATGTTTGTGGCGGAGGAGCAGTGAGAGGTTGTGGTGGAGGTGCGACGAATGTTTGTGGCGGAGGAGCGGCGAGAGATCGTGGCGGAGGTGCGACGAATGTTTGTGACGGAGGAGCAGTGAGAAGTCGTGATGGAGGTGTGGCAAATGTTCGTGGTGGAGGAGCGGCGAGAGATCGTGGCGGAGGAATGGTGAAAGATCGTGGCGGAGGAACGGCGAATGAGGGTAAGGGGCCCAGAAGAGCCAACGGCCCAGGGGCAGCACGGGTCAGCCCACACTGCGATGTATGCGCGCACTAGGTCCGTGCAGCAGAGCAGGTCTCCGGTCATCCTGGTTAATCCTTGCCACTGGATAAAGGCCTAGCTCTGTCAAGCCTGTGTGGTGGCTGATATGCAACGGTCACATGTTAAAAAAAATCCACGCACAGGCATCTTCCACCCTTCATTTGGAGTTCAGGACTGGAATAGCGGGTCCTTCATTGAAACATTTGTGAACCCTTGTGGAAGCAAGTCATCCTTGTTCGAGGGACTGCCTATGGATGATGATGAGATGCTGTTTGTGTGAAGCAAACAGTGAAACGGCACAAATTAACGAGCAAATTCCGGAGATTCTCAACTCATGGCACAGCTCTTAATATCCTGAACTTGCTGGCCAATTTACAGATTAATAATGCCGTGCGTCATTAACACGCTGATATTTTTCCAGCAAGTTCCAGTCCATTATCTCTACAATGCAATCCCCCTCCTCAACGGATACTGAATTAACTTTCTTTTAAAACTGTCAATCAATTGCCTTTTCTGGGACTCTTGTTTCACATGTTCACAAGCCTACGGTAAGCTTTGTCCCCCTAATTTCCAACATTGCTCAAAGCTAATGAATTTTATAGGTTAACTTATACATGTTAACTGAGTGTAATGTATCTTAAATTAGTTCTTATACCCATTGCAGTTATCTAGACTAGCAAATTCAATGTTCATTACTTACCAATGATCATCAGGGTGAAGTTATCATTGCTGCAAACGTTTCCCACAGCATTCCTCGCACAGCAGTAATAAACACCATTATCATCAGGACTAGCACTTTTCAAGGTTAAACTGCGTTCTTTGTTGTTAAACGTGTAATGGCCTGTATCTGTTAACTGGATGCCATCTCTGAACCATTGCCAGTTGGGACTGAAGTTTGAAGAAATAAAAACAAATGACATGAGGCAAAGTTCAAAGGCAATGATGAAAATACATGGAAGACAGGAATTGGATCAAAGTGATGGAAGAACAATGTTGAATTACAACGAGGTTGTGAACTATTTTGTTTGGCCGAGGAAGCAATAAACTCGAGGCCAAAAGCTGAAAAAATAAGCACAAGACTCAAAACCATTTACCCACAATTATTGCAGAAACAACACAAAGAAAATGTATTGAAGGAAAACAGCATGAAAGAGATTTACATTGAAGCAGGAAAGCAACAGTGTGTGTGAAGATGCAAGTGGCCTGGGGCTCTACGAGAAAGGTAGATAATTTTACATCAGGAGTTAGTGGCATCATACAATCCCACTACTGCACTGAGAACCAACAGTTTATCTTGTTTTTAAAATCAGCTGCATGATTGAGCAGATTAAAATTAAACTGAGATTTAGAAATCACTACTATATAGTTTTAAATGCCACTGAGGATGTCTTAGACATCCAACCTGTGCAGTTCTTCGATGCAGCATCTTAAATGATTACAGGGTGTTTATTCCTATTTTTATTATCTGGAAGTGCATTCTATGTACATGTTTTGAACGTGTAAAAATTACATTTGAATCATACAAATTCAGAAAAAGATAAAACTGAAAATGAGTTGGCAGGACACTTCAGTCCCATGGAATGCACACTTGTGCCATGTGGGAACTCCAGGACGCTTCCCATGTCCTGGACAACCACGTGCATAAAGTGTCATCAGCTGGAGGAGTTTAAGCTCCATGTTTCAGAGCTTGAGCAACAGCTGGTATCACTGTGATGTATCCATGAGACTGAGAGCTACGTGGACAGCACGTTTCAGGAGGTGGTCACCCTGAGTGTGCAGGCAGGGAGGGAATGGGTGACCGTCAGACAGAGAGGACCAAGCAGGTAATGCAGAAGTTCCAAGTGCATCTCACTCTCTAACCATACTGGTTTCTCTGGAGAGTAAAGCCAAAGCCAAGTCCACAGCACCACAGGTGGCTCAGCTGCACTGTGGGGGGGAGGGGAGGGGGGGGGGGGGGAAAAGGAGGAAAATCGGAAAAGCAATAGCGATAGCAGATTCAATAGTTAGGGGAACAGACAGGCGTTTCTGCGGCCGCAGATGTGATTCCAGGATGGTATGTTGTCTCCCTGGTGCCAAAGTCAAGGATGTCACTGAGCGACTGCAGTACATTGAGGGGAGAGGATAAACAGCCAGATGTCATGGTCCAACATAGGTAGAAAGAGGAATGTGGTCTTGCAGGCAGGTTCCAGGGAGCTAGGAAAGAGATTGAAAAGCAGGACCTCAAAAGGTAGCAATCTCCGGATTACTCCCTGTGCCACGAGCTAGTGAGTGTAGAAATAGGAGGATAGAGTAGATGATTGCATGGCTGGAGAGATGGTGCAAGGAGGGCTTTAAATTCTTTGGACCAGTTCTGGGGGAGGTAGGACCTGTACAGGCCAGATGGGTTGCACCTCAACAGAGCCGGGACCAATGTCCTTGGGGACGGTTTAAACTAATTTGGCAGGGGCACCAGGATGTACCATTATAAAGGAGAAACAAGGTACACAAAGGATTGGGAGAGACAGATAGCACTAGAGTAAGAAATAGTATGGTATTAGGTGGGGAATCAGACTGAGGGAATACAAGGTGGTCTAATATAGGTTTACAGTGCGTGTGTGTAAACACATGAAGCGTGGTAAATAAGGTTGTGAGCTGCAGGCGTAAATAGACACATGATATTGTGGCGATAACAGAGACGTGGCTCAAAAAAGGGCAGGTTTGGGTACTAAATATTCCTGGAGAGTAGGTGTTCAGAAAAGATAGGGAAGGAAAGAAAGGAGGTGGGGTGGTAGTATTGACCAAGGAGAATATTAGTGCTGGAGAGCGAGGATGTCCTGGAGGGGTCATGGACAGAATCTATTTGGTTAGAGTTAAAAAAACAATGGATGTACCATTACACTGCTAGGTATATTCTATAGGCCACCAACTAGTGGGAAGGATAGAGGGAAAATTTACAGGGAAATTACAAGAACTATACAGTAGTGAAAATGGGGGACTTCAACTATCCTAATGTAGACTGGGATAGTAATGCTGTAGACAGTGTGGCGGCCCTGACCTGCAAGAGACCATCAGCGGCAGGTCGGGGACATAAAAGGAGCATACCACTGCAAGGTACAGCGCTAACCGGTATGGGAGGGCGACAGCTCTGAAGAGGGCAACTGGATTGGATATCACCATAACCCAGGTCGGTGATTGGAGCGGCGGCAGATATAGCAGGAGCGGCAAGGTCGGGGTGAAGGAGCGGAGAGAGATTGCAAAGCGATGTGATCGGGGCCCAGGAGAGGCGTGAGTTTGGGGCCCAGAAAAGGCGAGGGCCCAGGGACAGCACGAGCCAGCCCACATTGCGATGTGTGTGCACATTAGGTCCGTGCAGCAGAGCTGGTATCCAGTCATCTTGCTTTATCCTTGCCACTGGACCAAGTCCTAGCTTTGTCAAGCCCATGTGGTGGCTGGTGTGCAATGGCCACCAGAGGTTAAAAAAAATCCATGCACAGACATCTTCCACCCCTTCAATATGCAGTTCTGGACCTGGAATATTAGGTCCTTCATTGAAACACCTGTAAACTCATCCCTTTTTGGCATGGAAGCAAGTCATCATCGATACGAGGGAGCGCCTAAGAAGAGGAAAGTGCAGTGAGGAAGAAGAAATTCTGAAGTGTGTTCAGAAGAACTTTCTTGATCAGAAAGTTTCCGGCCCAATGAAGGAGGAGTCATTGCTGGATCTGCTTCTGGGGAATGAGGTGGGTCAAGTAGAGCAAGTGCCGGTAGGGGAATATTTAGGGAACAGTGATCATAGTATCATAAGGTTTAGACTAGCTATGGAAAAGGACAGGGAGAAATCTAGAGTAAAAATACTTAATTGGAGGAAGACCAATTTTATTGGGTTGAGAACGGATCTGGCCCGGGTAAATTGGAATCAAAAATTAGCAGGTAAACTGTAAATCGAACAATGGGCTGCCTTTAAAGAGGAGATGGTTCGGGTACAGTCGAGGTACATTCCCACGAGGGGGAAAGGTAGGGCAATGGACGCCCAAGAGTAAGATGAACCAGAAAAAGAGCATGCATGTCAGGTTGAGAATACGAGTGAGAACTATGCTGAATATAGAAAGTTTAGAGGGGATGTGAAAAAGGAAAGAAGAGGGGCAAAGAGTGAGTAGGAGAATAGATTGGTAGCTAACTTAAAAGGGAATCCAAAATTTTTCTGTAGACATATAAATAGTAAACCAGTAGTAAGAGGAGGTACTAGAAAGGCAGGCTGTACTTACAAAGTAGATAAGTCACCAGGACCAGACAGTATGCATCCTCGGATGCTGAGGAAAGTAAAGGTGGAAATTGCAGAAGTACTGGCCATAATCTTGCAATCCTCTTTAGACACGGGGGTGGTGCCGGAGGACTGGAGAATTGCAAATGTTACAGCCTTGTTCAAAATGGAGTAAAGATAAACCCAGCAACTACAGACCAGTCAGTTTAACCTCAGTTGTGGGGAAGCTGATAATCCGGGACAAAATTAACAGTCACTTGGACAAGTGTGGATTCATTAAGGAAGGCCAGCACAGATTTGTGAAAGGCAAATCATGTTTAACTAACTTGTTTGAGTTTTTTTAATGAGCTAACAGAAAGGTTGATGAGGGCAATGCGGTTGATGTGGTGTACATGGACTTCCAAAAGGCATTTAATAAAGTGCTAGATAATAGGCTTGCCAGCAAAGTGGAAGGGATAGTGGTACCATGGATACGAAATTGGCTAAGTGACAGGAAATAGTGGTGAACGGTTGTTTTTCCAGACTGGAGGAAGGTACACAGTGGTGTTCCCTCGGGGTCGGTACTAGGACCACTGCTTTTCCTGATATGTATTAATGACTTGGATGTAGGTGTACAGGGCACAATTTAAAAATTTTCAGATGAGACAAAACTTGGAAATATAGTGAAGTGAGGAGGATAATGATAGACTCCAGAGGACATAGATAGGCTGGTGGAATGGGCGGACAAATGGCAGATGAAATTTAATGCAGAAAAGTGAAAAGTGATGCATTTTGGTAGGAAGTTCGAGGAGACGCAATATAAACTAAAGGGGATGCGTGAACACAGAGACCTGGGGGTGTACGTGCACAAATTGTTGAAGGTGGCAGGGCAGGTTGAGACAGTAGTTAAAAAAGCATACAGGATCCTGGGCTTTATAAATAGAGGCAGAGAGTACAAATACAAGGAAGTTATAATGAACGTTAAAAAACACTTTTCCGACCTCAACGAGAGCATTGTATCCAATTCTGGGCACCGCACTTTAGGAAGGATGTGAAGGCCTTAGAAAGGATGCAGAAAAGATTTACAAGAATGGTTTCAGGGATGCGGTACTTCAGTTACATGGATAGACTGGAGAAGCTGGGGTTGTTCTCCTTGGACCAGAGAAGGTCGAGAGGAGATTTAAAATCATGAGGGGTCTAGACAGAGGAGAGAGAGAATCTGTTCCCATTAGCAGAAGGATCGTGAACCAGAGGGGACAGATTTAAGGTCATTGGCAGAAGATCCAAAGGCTACATGAGGAAAAACCTTTTTACGCAGTGAGTGGTAATGATCTGGAATGCACTGCCCAAGAGGTTGGTGGGGGCAGATTTAATCGTCACTTTCAAAAGTGAATTAGCCAAGTACCTGATGGAAACAAATTTGCAGGGCTACGGGGGAAAGGGCAGGGGAGCGGGACTAGCTGAAGTGCTCTTGCAGAGTGTAGGCATGGGCTCGACGGGCTGAATGGCCTCCAGATGTCAGCTGTGGCTCAGTGGGTAGCACACTCGCCTCGGAGTAAGAAGATTGTGGGTTTAAGTCCCACTTCAGGGACTTTGGCACATAAATCTAGGCTGACACTCCAGTGCAATGCTGAGGGAGTGCTGCACTGTCGGAGGCACCATCTTTCAGATGAGACATTAAACCGAGGTCCTGCCCGCTCCCTCAGGTGGATGTAAAAGATCCCATGGCACTATTTCGGAGAGAGCTGAAGTTATCCCCAATGTCCTGGTCAATATTTATCTCTCAATCAACATCACTAAAAACAGATTATCTGGTTATTATCACATTGCTGTTTGTGGGAGCTAACTGTGCGCAAATTTGCTGTCGCGTTTCCTACATTACAACAGTGACTACACTCCAAAAGTACTTCATTGGCTGTAAAGTGCTTTGAGACAACCGGTGGTCATGAAAGGTGCTATATAAATGCAAGTCTTTCTTTTCTTTCCTTCTGTGCTTTAACCATTCTCTAGTTCTAGGGGGCCTACTCACAAGCATCAGCCATGGATTTAGAGTGGCGTCATCTCAAAAATTAGTAAATTTTCAAAAAAGGTGACATTTGGCATGAATTCATGAGAACAATCTGTATGTAACTGTTTAGGGAGACAGGTGGAGAAGGGGGGGAAACACGATACTGCAGTTAAGATAAACCGATTATAAGGTGAGTTGGATTGCAGTTTTGAAGAATTGTAGAAAGAAAAATCTTCAGCTGATAAGTGACGAGGAAATCTTTTAAAGCCAACATATCAAAGAACGGAACGTCAATCATTATTCCGAGTTTTAATACTAGTTGGACATATAGGTCAATCCACTGGTTAGATATTGGAACGTTGCTGTGAAAATAAATCCCAATGTGAGTTGACTTAATTACCAATTTATAGTCTTTTTTTTTTACCTGCCAGGATAACAATTTATAGTTGCCACGAGCAGTGGCTTCCATAATATACCACGATCATTGACTTCCACTTTACAATGCTTAACTGAATACAATTTTAATCAAAAATTATGCTGTCTCTACCACCTAACCACTGGAACTGTTCAATATTGGAAGGGCTCTCTTACCGGGGGTGTCCATCAATGTGACAGCGCAGAGTGATTGGAGCTGATGTTTGTATTTCAGACACGCTGGGTGGATCTTTCAAAATCACTCCACCAGTCTCTATCCCTGAAATAATGAAGATAAAATTTAATGAACTAAAAACGTAAAAACCAGGTGCACTGCTCAGAAACTGGGTTCTCATACCTCTCACTGATCACTGGGTCCTGCTGTATCTTGTATTGCATACCGACAATTCACTTTCAATCTCAGCATATCCTTAGTCAGCACAAGTCCTGCTCCTCCTGCCCACCCTTGCGCCATGCATACTTGACGGCACTAGCCTACACAAGATCAGTTATTGATAAGAAAATTTAACTTATAATTCTGATCATGATACACATCATGGGCTAAACTCCAATTCATTGTAGTTGCACAGCTGGTATTGCATCAGAGAACCACTGCCATGCCGGATAGGAATCTACAGTGCCTTCAAGTCATGCAGTAATTCTCCAAAACCATTAACTAGCAACAAGGACAGATCATGAAAAGGAAGAAATGTTTAATGTAATGAGATGAGACTGTTTGAAGTTATGTTTAAAGTACGTTTCAGGGTAGGGCTAGCTTTTCAGTGCTTCTATCCCATCTGTCTGAGGGAAGAGAAAATCCCTAGATTTAGTGAAAACTATTCCACTAAGAATGCCCATGTAGAGATCAGCCACAAGCATGCAATTATCACCAATGCCACAAATTCAGATCATCAGTTCAGCACTGATCTCACAAAACATAGGTCACAAAACACAGTTGAGGATTCACATAGTTATGGAACCTTCTGATGTAACACTGAGGAACATTTTTACCATACAAGTTTCAGATCTTCACCTGCCACAACTACATTGACTTCCTCAATTATTTTGGGTCTCTATTAAAGTGCAGCTCCTTGGTATTCCATGAGGATTTAGCACTGTAAAAGTCAACATTGGTTTAATCTTTAGAAACAAACAGCAGCGTGGCACTGCACATTTCAAGAATTTGTACAACGGTGGAGCGAGGTCACAGATCTGATCAGTCACCCGTTTCAGTTACTGACCTGAGGTGTACCTAGCTAGGGGCCCGAGACACTCCCTGCTAGGGGAAGGAAAATCTGACTCTGCCATTTGTCAAGTCACCCTTCATGTTGCACAGTAGCCAAGAACAAAAACAAGTCGCAAAACAAGGAGAAACTACTCTTTTTGGAGGGATACGTAGCCTGAGCAAAAATGTTTGTCTAGTTACAGAATACTAAGAGCACGAATTGAAATCCTCAATAGCTTTGTTGGTGAATGCAATGTATGATGGAGCCAGTTTCTGCTGAATTAGCTATTTCCATCAGGGTGGTAGTTAGAATGCTACAAGTGGAATCCTGGATTATGAAGGATAAAAATAAAAATCAGCCAAGCTCCAGATCACTGTCCAGTGGTTCGTGCTGCCAAGTCTAGACATGTAAATAATGGGTGAGGAGAATGATTGGCCTTGGCTGAGATACTTATTCCACAGTCAAATCCCGGCAACACTCGCTAACTAGGTTTAAACAGAAATCATTTTTGACGAGGTATGAAAAAGCCATGGCGCTATATCCCAGTCGAAAGCAGTGGGAAGGGGCGGAAAAAGAAAATGGACAAAAAGGTGAGCAAAAGACTAAGCAACATCCAGAGCAGCAACATTTACCAGAACCTGAACAACATTTAAGTACTCAAATGTCAATTTTTCCCAGTAAATTCAACCATTCACACTTAGTGCCGAGGGCTTTTGCAATGGATTTGGGGTCGGCGAGAGACCTATAAAGACCCAACGCGGCGGCAGTCGGGAGCAGCGTGTGGAGGTGCGTGGAGAGGCACGAGTTCCGGGGTCGGCGAGAGGCCTGTAAAGGCCCAACGCGGCGGCAGTCGGGAGCAGCATCGAGGAGGTGCATGGAGAGGAGTGAGTTCCGGGGTTGGCGAGAGGCCTATAAAGGCCCAATGCGGCGGCAGTCGGGAGCAGCATCGAGGAGGTGCATGGAGAGGCATGAGTTTCGGGGTTGGCAAGAGGCCTATAAAGGCCCAACGCGGCGGCAGTCGGGAGCAGCATCGAGGAGGTGCATGGAGAGGCCTACCGGTGCAGCTACAGGGAGAAGGCAAAAAAGAAGTCGAAAGAAACAGAAAGGTGACGTCACAGTCGAGGGGGTAAGTGATTGGCTGGTGATTGGCGAGTAGTTTTTCTTTTTTCTCTTCTGTAACAGTGAGTAAACTTTAGCATTGTTGTTGCCTATCTAAGGGTTAAGTCATGGCAGGACAGCTCGGTCACGTGTTAGGCTCCTCCTGTACCATGTGGGAACTCAGGGACGACTCCAGTGTCCCTGATGACTACGTGTGCGGGAAGTGTATCCGCCTCCAGCTCCTGACGGACCGCGTTGCGGAGTTGGAGCTGAGGGTGGATTCACTCTGGAGCATCCATGATGCTGAGAATGACGTGAGTAGCACGTGTAGCGAGTTGGTCGTACCGCAGGGAAAGGGTCCACAGCCAGATAGGGAATGGAAGACCAGCAGGAAGAGCAGTGCAAGGAAGGTAGTGCAGGGGTCCCCTGTGGTCATCCCCCTGCAAAACAGACACACTGCTTTGGGTACTGTTGTTGGGGATCACTCATCAGGGGAGGACAGCAGCAGCCAAGTTCATGGCACCGTGACTGGCTCTGTTGCACAGGAGGGCAGCAAAAAGAGTGGGAGGGTGATAGTGATAGGGGATTCAATTGTAAGGGGAATAGATAGGCGTTTCTGCGGCCGCAACCGAGACTCCAGGATGGTATGCTGCCTCCCTGGTGCAAGGGTCAAGGATGTCTCGGAGTGGGTGCAGGACATTCTAAAAAGGGAGGGAGATCAGCCAGTTGTCGTGGTGCACATTCGTACCAACGACATTGGTAAAAAAAGGGATGAGGTCCTACGAAACGAATTTAAGAGCTAGGAGCTAAATTAAAAAGTAGGACCTCAAAAGTAGTAATCTCGGGATTGCTACCAGTACCACGTGCTAGTCAGAGTAGGAATCGCAGGATAGCGCAGATGAATACGTGGCTTGAGCAGTGGTGCAGCAGGGAGGGAATTCAAATTCCTGGGACATTGGAACCGGTTCTGGGGGAGGTGGGACCAGTACAAACCGGATGGTCTGCACCTGGGCAGGACCGGAACAAATGTCCTGGGGGGAGTGTTTGATAGTGCTGTTGGGGAGGAGTTAAACTAATATGGCAGGGGGATGGGAACCAATGCAGGGAGACAGAGGGAAACAAAAAGGAGACAAAAGCAAAAGACAGAAAGGAGATGAGGAAAAGTGGAGGGCAGAGAAACACAAGGCAAAGAACAAAAAGGGCCACTGTACAGCAAAATTCTAAAAGGACAATGGGTGTTAAAAAAACAAGCCTGAAGGCTTTGTTGTCTTAATGCAAGGAGTATCCGTAATAAGGTGGATGAATTAACTGTGCAAATAGATGTTAACAAATATGATGTGATTGGGATTACAGAGACGTGGCTCCAGGATGATCAGGGCTGGGAACTCAACATCCAGGGGTATTCAACATTCAGGAAGGATAGAATAAAAGGAAAAGGAGGTGGGTAGCATTGCTGGTTAAGGAGGAGATTAAGGCAATAGTTAGGAAGGCCATGAGCTTGGATGATGTGGAATCTATATGGGTAGAGCTGCAGAACACCAAAGGGCAAAAAACGTTAGTGGGAGTTGTGTACAAACCTCCAAACAGTAGTAGTGATGTTGGGGAGGGCATCAAACAGGAAATTAGGGGTGCATGCAAAAAAGGTGCAGCAGTTATAATGGGTGACTTTAATATGCACATAGATTGGGCTAACCAAACTGGAAGCAATACGGTGGAGGAGGATTTCCTGGAGTGCATAAAGGATGATTTTCTAGACCAATATGTCGAGGAACCAACTCGGGGGGAGGCCATCTTAGACTGGGTGTTGTGTAATGAGAGAGGATTAATTAGCAATCTCGTTGTGCGAGGCCCCTTGGGGAAGAGTGACCATAATATGGTAGAATTCTGCATTAGGATGGAGAATGAAACAGTTAATTCAGAGACCATGGTCCAGAACTTAAAGAAGGGTAACTTTGAAGGTATGAGGCGTGAATTGGCTAGGATAGATTGGCGAATGATACTTAGGGGGTTGACTGTGGATGGGCAATGGCAGACATTTAGAGACCGCATGGATGAACTACAACAATTATACATTCCTGTCTGGCGTAAAAATAAAAAAGGGAAGGTGGCTCAACCGTGGCTATCAAGGGAAATTAGGGATAGTATTAAAGCCAAGGAAGTGGCATACAAATTGGCCAGAAATAGCAGCGAACCCGGGGACTGGGAGAAATTTAGAACTCAGCAGAGGAGGACAAAGGGTTTGATTAGGGCAGGGAAAATGGAGTACGAGAAGAAGCTTGCAGGGAACATTAAGACGGATTGCAAAAGTTTCTATAGATATGTAAAGAGAAAAAGGTTAGTACAGACAAACGTAGGTCCTCTGCAGTCAGAATCAGGGGAAGTCATAATGGGGAACAAAGAAATGGCGGACCAATTGAACAAGTAGTTTGGTTCGGTATTCACTAAGGAGGACACAAACAACCTTCCGGATATAAAAGGGGTCAGAGGGTCTAGTAAGGAGGAGGAACTGAGGGAAATCCTTATTAGTCGGGAAATTGTGTTGGGGAAATTGATGGGATTGAAGGCCGATAAATCCCCAGGGCCTGATGGACTGCATCCCAGAGTACTTGAGGTGGCCTTGGAAATAGCGGATGCATTGACAGTCATTTTCCAACATTCCATTGACTCTGGATCAGTTCCTATCGAGTGGAGGGTAGCCAATGTAACCCCACTTTTTAAAAAAGGAGGGAGAGAGAAAACAGGGAATTATAGACCGGTCAGCCTGACATCGGTAGTGGGTAAAATGATGGAATCAATTATTAAGGATGTCAATAGCAGCGCATTTGGAAAGAGGTGACATGATAGGTCCAAGTCAGCATGGATTTGTGAAAGTGAAATCATGCTTGACAAATCTTCTGGAATTTTTTGAGGATGTTTCCAGTCGAGTGGACAAGGGAGAACCAGTTGATGTGGTATATTTGGACTTTCAAAAGGCTTTCGACAAGGTCCCACACAAGAGATTAATGTGCAAAGTTAAAGCACATGGCATTGGGGGTAGTGTGCTGACATGGATTGAGAACTGGTTGTCAGACAGGAAGCAAAGAGTAGGAGTAAATGGGGACTTTTCAGAATGGTGGGGTACCGCAAGGTTCTGTGCTGGGGCCCCAGCTGTTTACACTGTATATTAATGATTTAGATGAGGGGATTAAATGTAGTATCTCCAATTTTGTGGATGACACTAAGTTGGGTGGCAGTGTGAGCTGCGAGGAGGATGCTATGAGGCTGCAGAGCGACTTGGATAGGTTAGGTGAGTGGACAAATGCATGGCAGATGAAGTATAATATGGATAAATGTGAGGTTATCCACTTTGGTGGTAAAAACAGAGAGACAGACTATTATCTGAATGGTGACAGATTAGGAAAAGAGGAGGTGCAACGAGACTTGGGTGTCATGGTACATCAGTCATTGAAGGTTGGCATGCAGGTATAGCAGGCAGTTAAGACAGCAAATGGCATGTTGGCCTTCATAGCGAGGGGATTTGAGTACAGGGGCAGGGAGGTGTTGCTACAGTTGTACAGGGCCTTGGTGAGGCCACACCTGGAGTATTGTGTACAGTTTTGGTCTCCTAACCTGAGGAAGGACATTCTTGCTATTGAGGGAGTGCAGCGAAGGTTCACCAGACTGATTCCCGGGATGGCGGGACTGACATATCAAGAAAGACTGGATCAACTGGGCTTGTATTCACTGGAGTTCAGAAGAATGAGAGGGGACCTCATAGAAACGTTTAAAATTTCGACAGGTTAGATGCAGGAAGAATGTTCCCAATGTTGGGGAAGTCCAGAACCAGGGGTCACAGTCTAAGGATAAGGGGTAAGCCATTTAGGACCGAGATGAGGAGAAACTTCTTCACCCAGAGAGTGGTGAACCTGTGGAATTCTCTACCACAGAAAGTTGTTGAGGCCAATTCACTAAATATATTCAAAAAGGAGTTCGATGAAGTCCTTACTACTAGGGGGATCAAGGGGTATGGCGAGAAAGCAGGAATGGGGTACTGAAGTTGCATGTTCAGCCATGAACTCATTGAATGGTGGTGCAGGCTAGAAGGGCCGAATGGCCTACTCCTGCACCTATTTTCTATGTTTCTATGAATATTTATTTCAGACTGGGGCGGAGGGTGTGAGACCAAGTTATGAGAAGTAAATGTATCCACAATTTTCTGCTCAATTTCATTATAATATAATTTCATTATATTGAATAGTTAGCATAAAGCATACAGACTTAGAGTGAATGCATTCAGAATAGAACTGAGATGGGATGCTTTCATCATCAATTACTGTTGATTTGTTAGTTTGCGTTTTAAATAAGTCATTGCAGTTTACAAGTTATTTCATTCAAATTACTGGATAATGTGCAAAAGGAATTAGTGAACAAAACAGGTTGTAGTTATTGGGAGTAGGCTGTAACAAAGGCTGGGGGCAAGGCCTGCTGTTGTGTCAGCGAATTAAGCTTTGAGTGAATAATGTGCGTGTCTTCCTGAAGGCTGTGTTTCTAAGGATATTGCCTCACAATAAGCCACAAAACTTGTGAGGTCCCAAATTCCATCCCTAGTCTATACTGGGTCAACCAATTTCAGCCAAGGCAATGGCAAAGGAACAACAAGAGGCTTCAATATCCTTGGTCTGGTGGTTGGAAGGAGGAAGGAAGAAAAATATATCAGCCGCTGTTATCGTTCTTGATTGTTATTCGGGTGTTCCTATGGCATGTGTGGATTACAGGCAAAGACAGAATTGCACTCTGCATGTAGTGCCATGGCCAAAGAGCTTGCTATAACTCAGGTTCGCATACAAGAAGAATGTCACTTGGATATGGTAATAGAAATCTACAAAACCATAAGTCAACACCTCTGAAAAGGAAGAGTCATAAAAGAAAAGTCTGAATTTTAAAGTTAGTCTGTGAGTTAACAGACTCTGAATAACTATATTTCAGAGAAACTGCAAATGCACCTTTGGATGGAGTCCCCATTAAACTGGAAGATTGAAGTTCTCATTAAAGCAACATTCCAGTCAACTACCAGAGCAGCAATCTTATGAATATAACTTTCTCATTGGAATATCAAAATGACAGTCCAATGGACAGCTGTAACTCTCCAATTCAAAGCCCCCTGCTTGCTGAGATGACGATCACAATTTGCAAAACACTAACCAACAGCTGACACTCTTCTGCTTCTTCACTGTCTGTAAAGAACCAACATCTCATCAAATGGAAAGTAAAACATCACTCTTCTATAGAACTGAACAATTGGTTTCTAAGTCAGCACCGACAGCATCAGTTATCACTCTCCATTAACAGAACAAACAGAATGTGGTTGCACTAGAACAGCAATTACTCCATTCTACCGGGGCTGGTTTTAATTTAAGCAAATTGCAATTGTCTGCATTTGAATAATTATACATATTGCAAAAGTGTCAGCAAGTATATCCAGAAGTTAGAAAGTTAATTTTGTTAATCTTTAATAGCCCATAATTTGAATAAAAAGCTACAGCGATTTTAGTGAAATGGCACATTGGAATAACAATTTCACTGAAGGCCAGAGTGACCAGAAATGTCACGGTCAGAATTTATTTTCCAGATTTATTATCCGGGATCAATAAACACAGAAAATTTCTAGTCCCAACTCCAAAGTTACTGGGCCTGATACTGGACTCAAGTAACACAGCCTTGTCTTCTGTCTGTCTCAATTATAGCTGGAAGCTCCCAATAAAATGAAAAGTAGTGCCCATTAGCAATCTGTGCAAGCACCATCAAGGACTGCAGCAGTTCATGCAGTAGATGCACCACCACCTTTCCAGGACAATAAATGTGGCCTTGCCAGAGTTGTCCATAGTCTGAGAATAAAAAGTCAGGATTTTTTTCCATTTCCCCCAGTTCATTAACACTTTTCTATTCTAGTCTTTTCATTTTCCCCAGTATGCATTTTCCACTATCCAATTTCTTTCAGAATTTTCTTTACATCAACAATTGGCAACTCTTCCCACAGGTTATTTATTAGTGTCAGGTTTCTGAAAATGTTCTTCTTGTCCTCAACATAAATCCATTTGAACTTGGAGCCTTTATGGTAATTTGAGACTTGCCTGACCCAGATAGCACCCGTACTCACATTTGATATTGAAGGATGCCGTTGCTGTTTGAGCTTCCTCTCCGGTGACTGTATTCCGTGCTATGCACTGAAAGTCTCCACTGTCCTCCGTCCGATTCACTGCTGTGAACTGCAGGTTGCTGCCTTCAATGAAGCGCCTCTCAGAAGTCTTTACAGGCTTCCCATTTAAGAGCCACTCAAACACTACATTTGTTGGAATCTCAACCTCACAGCGGAGAATTGCACTGCGCCCATTCAAAGCATCCTGGGAATAGGGCTCCTTGGTGAAGAGAATTATCGCCTGCACACAGCATACTGGAAAAACACAATGAGAGTAATTATTACACATTCATCCATCCCAGGGGTTGGTGCAAAAAATCAAGAGGGGAAGGGACCTGAATGCTGGAGAATGGTGCACAGTGTTCTTTCACCTCTGGGCTTGCTTCTGAATTCATGCCAGAATGTTAGAACAAAAGTCACCTTGCGAACTATGGGGTCCCAATAAAGCAAGTTACTGTGTTACATCTAATCAATGATACACGTGAACTGTGACTGCTTAGTGGTACAGTATCAAAGGAGCTTTACTCAGGACGTAACCTTTCTGTATTTAACTTGAACAAAATGTGACACCGAGCCACATAAAGACATATTGGGACAGATGACCAAAAGCTTGGTCAAAGAAGTTGGTTTCAAAAAGAGTGTCTTAAAGGAGAGATGTAAAGCGGCAGAGGTTTAGGAAGGGAATTCCAGAGCTTAGGCCACCAATGATGGAGTGATTAACTGGGATGTGCAAGAGGCCAGCATTGGAAGAGTGCAGCGATCTCTGATGATTGTAGGGCTAGCGGAGGTGCCAGATAGGGAGGGGCAAGGTCATGGGGTGATTTGAAACCAAGGATGAAAATTTTTGAAATCGAAGCTTTGCTGGATCAGGAGCCAATATAGGTCAGTGACCACAGGGGTGATGGGTGAACAGGACTTGATGCGAGTTAGGATTCGGACAGCAGAGTTTTGGATGACCTCAAATTTATGAAGAGTGCCAGCAAATGTTTGTGTTAATTTGTTTTACAAAATAATGTACATGCACGTTTTTTTCTGTGGTTGTTAATCTTTGGAATTCTCTGCCCGAGGGGGGCTGTGGATGCGGTATCTTGGAGTATATTCAAGGCTTAGAGAGATAGATTTTTGGACTCTAGGGGAATCAAGAGATATGGAGATCAGGCGGGAAAGTGGAGTTGAGGTAGAGGATCAGCCATGATCGTATTGAATGGCGGAGCAGGCTCGAGGGGACCTATGGCCTACTCCTTCTCCTATTTCTTATGTTCTTATGCTCCTATGTTGAAAGGCAGTGGGAGCTGCAGAGTGCTGTGTGTCTCGCAGCTTAAAGTGAATGTTGGTGCCGGGCCAGGAGAGCATTGTAACATAGAGTCTAGAGGTAACAAAGGCATAGTTGAGGGTTTCAGTAGCAGATGAACTGAGGCAGGGGAGGAGACGGACAATGTTAAAGACGTGAAAGTAAGTGGTCTTAATGATGAAGAGGGTATGTGGATGGAAACTCATCTCAGGGTCAAATAGGACCCGAAGGTTACCAACGGTCTGGTTCAGTCTCAGACATGGGAAAAGAACTTGGCCATTCAGTCCCTCGAGCCTTTTCCGCTATTCAATTAGATTGAGGCTGATCAGTATCGTAATTCCATCGACCTTGGTTCCATAACCTTCAATACCCTTGTCAAATAAAGATCTTAGTTTTGACATTTTCCATTGACCTAGCCTCGATAGCTTTTTGCAGGTAGTGTTCCAGATTTCCACTACACTTTCTGTTCTCATTTTAAGGCTATGCTCTCTTGTTCTGGATTCTTCTACAAGAGGAAATAGTTTCTCTCTAAATACCCCATCAAAACCTTCAATCATCTTAGATCATCCCTTAATTTCTATACTCAAGCAAAGCTTAGTCTATGCACCCTGTCCTCATAATTTAACCGTAGGCAGTTACCAGGGAGAGGGATGGAACTGGTGGCGAGAGAACGGAGATTGTGGCAGGGACCGAAGATAATGGCTTCGTCTTCCCAATATTTGGTTGGAGGAAATTTATATCCATCCAATAAGGATGTCACACAAACAGCATGACAAATCAGAGGCAGTGGAGGGGTCGAAGAGGTTGCGGTGAGATAGAGCTAGGGTCTTTCGCACACAATTGGAACCTGATGTGTTTTTGGATGATGTCACCGAGGGGCTGCAGTGTGGGAAGAGAAGCCATTGCAGGTGATTCTTTCACTGCGACTGGATAGCTACTACACGCAGATGGCTATTAAAATGATGTGCGCACCAAAAAATGAATGCCACTGTGGGAATTGTCAAAAAATAATCTTGTTCTTGCCCAAGATCTTTGCACTCTCACTTCCAGCACGATTGCTGGACAGTGATCAGGATTGGGAACCTCGGTTGATTTACCCCTAACCCATGAAAGCTGAGGCCTGCTGTAGAGCCAGTAACTGAGATAGGCTCATAAGATGCTCAAATGTTCCCTGGGTACATTTGCAGAGCTAAGAGACACAAGTGAAACGTCAAATATGCTTCTACTGGTGTCAGTCGTGGCTCAGTTGGTAGCACTCTTGCCTGAGTAACAAGGTTATGGGTTCAAGTCCCCACTCCAGAGACTTGAGTACAAAAATCTTGGCCGACACTCCAGTGCAGTGTTGCGGGAGCACTGAACTGTCGGAGGTGCCGTCTGTTGGATGGAACGTTAAATATCTGCACTCTTGGGTGAACACAAAAGATCCTCGGTGTCCTGGACAACAAGTAACCTTCAATCAACATCATTAAAACAGATTATCTGGTCCTTTTCATGTTTGTGGGAGCTTGCTGCGTGCAAATTGGCTGCTGCATTTCCTACATTACATCAATGACAGTACTTCATTTGCTGTAAAGCACATTGGGGCGCCCTGAGGTCTTTATATAAATGTAAGTCTTTATTTATTTCACTAGTCAACAGAGTTTCAGCTCTCGGCTACGCTCCCCTCCCGATATGACTTGGTGTATTCATGAACATACTGCTTACATAAGTGCAAGCTGTTGCTCTTCACCTACAAGTGGCAACGGGTTTGAGCGGCACTATCACAAAACAGTACAAGCCATAAACTTCCAATCACATCCAGCAGTTGGTTGGCTGCAGCTTTTGGTGATGGTATGATATTAACTCAGTGCTCATGCAATACAGTACAGGTTGACCCTCCCTTATCCAGAACCCTCGGGACCTGGCCTGTTCTGGATAAGGAATTTTTCTGGATGAGTGGTGGTCACGTTAAATTGGATGGTACAGGTACTGAACAAGAGGATATCGGGGCTGGCTGTGCGGCAGAAAGATCATGGGGAGGGCGGTGGATCGCGGGGTCAGGCCAGCGATTGCGGGAGTCGGCAGCGAGGAAGGACTTCAATTTGTTCATGTTGGAGTTCTGCGTATGCGCCACCCGGTGGCTGGGAATGGTTCTGAACGAGGGGTGGTTCTGGATAAAGGAGTTCTGGATAAGGGAGGTTCAACCAGTACAGATATTCCCGCTTCCAATTCAATTTACCCTCGACAATCTGTTTCCAGGCAAAACAGATTCCAAATGTACCATTTTTGTGGAGGGCGGGGGACTAGGAGACTTATTTGTACCTCCAACTCAACACACCACACTTCCTAAAATACCAGTTGAGACACAATATTTTTAAGACTATTTCTTTAGTCCAGATTCACTATAACTGGAAGTCTCTAACAGTCATAGAAAATCATAAGAATCATAGAAATTTATGGCACGGAAGGAGGCCATTTCGGCCCATCATGTCCACGTCGGCCAACAAAGAGCTATCCAGCCTAATCCCACTTTCAAGTTCTTGGTCCATAGCCCTGTAGGTTACGGCACTTCAAGTGCACATCCAAGTACTTTTTAAATGTGCCTCTGCCACCCTTTCCAGCAGTGAGTTCCA
This sequence comes from Pristiophorus japonicus, assembly GCF_044704955.1. NCBI lineage: Eukaryota > Metazoa > Chordata > Chondrichthyes > Pristiophoridae > Pristiophorus > Pristiophorus japonicus. The sequence goes on along the minus strand of NC_091983.1, from coordinate 220,274,280 downwards.
GACCCACACCACCCTCTGAGTGAAGAAATTTCCCCTCTAAAACTCCTACCAGTAACATTAAATGGTTGTTGACCCCTCTGCTAAGGGAAATAGGTCCTTCCTATCCACTCTATCTAGGCCCCTCATAATTTTATACACCTCAAAAGGGTCTCCCTTCAGCCTCCTCCGTTCCAAAGAAAACAAACCCAGCCTATCCAATCTTTCCTCATAGCTAAAATTCTCCAACCAAGGCAACGTCCTCATAAATCTCCTCTGCACTCTCATCTTTCTTGTAATGTGGTGACCAGAACTGCACACAGTCCTCTAGCTGTGACCGAACTAGTGTTTCATACAGTTCAAGCATAACCTCCCAGCTCTTGTATTCCATGCCTCAGCACCAGCTTCTAATCAAATTGCACTGAAGTGAACATTGAGCCAACTTCAAATCAAAGTTGGAACAAGCTGCAATTTAACTCTAGGGGAAACGATAATACCGATGCAAACTCTTGCATATGCTGAGGTATTATAACCCTGTCTGGTACATCGCCTTAATTTAGACAGTGCAAGTGTACTAGTTCATAGCTTTCTACTAAGAGATGTGCCTTCAATACTGAAATCTTTCAATATCAACCTGCGATGCTTCCATGTTCTCAGAGCATTTTGAGCTTTGTTTAAAGTATCTCAAATGCTATGTTTTCTAGCTGCTGTAGCAGGGTGACAGTGAACAGCAGGCTACATACACTTAGAATCATAGGGCCCCAAGTTTCCACAAGAAAAAAAAATGGGCACCCCTCCGAGCTGGGCGCCTGTTTTTTGCGCCTAAAAAAATCCTCGGTATTCTCCACCTACTTACAGGTCCTCTGACCCTCGGCGCAGCCAGCACGAGCTGTGGGGGGGGCGGAGCCAGGTCCCGGCGTTGAAAACAGTGCCGGGACCTCAGCACATGCGCGCTACAGTCGGCACGCAAGTGCAGTAGCTCCAGGCGCCGAACTGTGTGGGAGGGGCCCGAAGCACGCAGCCCCTAGCCCTGGCTGAATGAGGCTCCTCCCACGGCCAGCTCCTGCTCTCCCCCCCCCCACCCCGACACTCGCTTCCCCCCCCTCCCCCCCCAGACCCGACACTCGCTCCCCCCCCCCCCCCGGCCCCGACACCCGCTCCCCCCCGCCCCGACACCTGCTCCCCTGCCCCGAGACCCGCTCCCACCCCCCCCCCGCCCCGTCCCGAGACCCGCTCCCCCCCCCGCCCCGACCCGACACCCGCTCCCCCCCGACCGACCCGACCTCCTGTTCCCCGACCCGACCCCCGCCCCCTCTCTCTTTCTTTCCCCCCCTCTCTTTCTTTTCCCCCCTCTCTCTCTTCCCCCTCCCCTCCCCTCTCTCTCTCCCTCCCCCCTCCCCCACCTCTCTCTCTCTCCCCCTCCCGCTCAGCGGCACGAACGGCTGCAGAATTCTCCCTGGCTGAAGCACTTTCACACAGGTAGGAAGATGGTTTATTTAATCTTTTCTTGGCTTATAAATGTTTATTCAGGTTGGATTTATTTGTATAATATTTGTAGAAGTATAAATAAGGATTTATTGTCGAGTTTAATGAGTTCCCTTCCCCCCACCTCGTTCTGGACGCCTAATTTGTAACCTGCGCCTGATTTTTTAATGTGTAGAACAGGTTTTTTCAGTTCTCCAAAAATCTTCACTGGCTCCATTCTACTTCAGTTTGGAGTACATTTTCACTGTGGAAACTTTCAAATCAGGCGTCAGTGGCCGAACACGCCCCCTTTTGAAGAAAAAATTATGTTCTAAACTAGAACTGTGCTACCTGACTAGAACTGCAGAAAAAAAAATGTGGAGAATTGCGATTTCTAAAATAGTCCGTTCTCCACCAGTTGCTCCTAAAAATCAGGCGCGAATCATGTGGAAATTTGGGCCCACAGAATTGTTACAGCACAGGAGGCCATTCAGCCCGTGACAGTTCTCTGCAACAGACCGTCAACCCTGCACATTTTTTTCCTTCAGGTCTTTATCCAATTCCCTTTTATACAGTTCAAGCACAACCTCCCAGCTCTTGTATTCCATGCCTCAGCATCAGCTTCTAATCAAATTGCACTGGATTAAACTGTATAGCATCTGCCTCCTGCACCCTTTCAGGCGTAAAAATGTTTTTCTCCATGTCGCCTTTGGTTCTTTTGCCAATCACCTTAAATCTGCGTACTCTGGTTCACGACCTTTTCACCAATGGGAACAGTTTCTCTATCTACTTTGTCTCGACCCCTCATGATTTTGAACACCTCTATCAAATCTCCTCTCAAACTTCTCTGGTCCAAGGAGAACAACTCCAGCTTCTCCAGTCTAGCCACGAAACTGAAATCCCGCATTCCTGAATCCATTTTTGTAAATCTTTTCTGCATCCTTTCCAAGACTTTCACATCCTTCCTAAAGTGCGGTGCCCAGAATTGGACACAATACTCCAGTTGAGGTTGGACAAATGTTTTATAAAAGGTTCATCATAACTTCCTTGTATTTGTACTCTATGCCTCTATTTATGAAGCCCAGGATCCTTTATGCTTTTTTAACCACTATCTTAACCTGCCAGGTCACCTTCAACAATTTGTGCACATACACCCCCACGTCTCTGTTCACACACCCCCTTTTAGAATTGTACCCTTTAGTTTATATTGTCTCTCCCCGTCGTTCTTCCTTCCAACACTTTTCTGCGTTAAGTTTCATCTGCCACTTGTCAGCCTATTCCACCAGCCCGTCGGTGTCCTCTTCACTTCACTATATTTCCAAGTTTTGTATCATTTGCAAATTTTGAAATTGTGCCCTGTACACCCACATCCAAGTCATTAATATACATTAAGAAAAGCAGTGGTCCTAGTACCGACTCCTGGGGAATACCACTGTATACTTTCCTCCAGTCTGGAAAAACAACTGTTCACCACTACTGTTTCCTGTCACTTAGCCAATTTCGTATCCATGCTGCCACTGTCCCTTTCATTCCATGGACTTCCACTTTGCTGGCAAGCCTATTCTGTAGCACTCTATCAAACGCCTTGAAAGGGGAACACGAGGAAGACAGGGAGAAATAAGACAATAGGTCGGGCAATAGCTTGTGTGGCAAGAAACCAGTGATTTTTTAGACCACAGCTTGTGCGCCGAAACAATGGACAAGGCTAAACAAGATAAAGCGAACTATGAGCTGACCTCAACTGCCCACTGTCTAATTATTATCTAAACTAAGGTGGACACCTGGTAGTAACAAGAATTATGATGTAATATGGAATGTTCCAGAAGGTAGGCGGGGACATTGTACAAAGTGTCATTTGAATCTATAAAAATCATGTACATGCTGTAACAATTTGGAGAAGCTTGGCTAAAGACAGAAAGCAGGCTGTCTCACTACGCGTGCGAATAAAGACTTGTGTGTACCCTCGATATCAGACTTGTGTTGAGTACTTTGAAATAGCCTTTTGGAAGTCCACGTACACCACGTCAACCGCACTGCCCTCATCAACCCGCTTTGTTACTTCTCCCTACCAAAATGTATCACTTCTGGAGATGAGCTGGAAGTTTCGTACTTTAAACAAATTGTTTAAAAACAAAGTGGACCAGCGTAACATCACTTCTTTCAAGATATTATTAATAGCAAGCCCAGAAGAAAGAAAAATGAACTTGTATATATAAAGCATCTTTCATAACCTCAGAACCTGCTGAAGTGCTTCACAGTTAATGAGGTACTGCTGAAATGTAATCACTGCTACAATAGCAAGGTGCCGTAAGCAGCAACAAAATATGTGGCTTTAGTGATGTTGGTTAGGGATAAATAGTGCAGGAAAGGTGCTATTTTAAAATTGGAGGTAGGGTACATCATTCGAACATTTTTAAGCACTTAACTCTGTTTGTGGCTGTGCTATACCTGACCTGGGAGAGTTCCAAAGGAAGGAGAGGGGAAGTTTCACTACCTACACCTTGAAATGCTGAAGCTGCGCTTGATGGATGCCGACAATAGCTAACTGAAGTGGAAGAGTGTTCTTTACCTTGGCATTCATTTATGGGCAGAATAAATATATACCTATAAATATATAGGCACACATTTCAATACTTTCACGAGATAAATACTAGATCTCATAACTACAGGATTCATCATTCCACTGGAGAAACTGGTGAACAAAACTCCCCACTCATGACTAAGGTTTTATCTCATCTGGGCCACTTGTCCCACTTAACATGCTGTAACCATGTGCCATTTTACACTCAGAATAAAGGCAACAGTATAATATCCCAATTATATTAGAAAATTACTTCCAATAGAAGCAGTTCCACAATAGAATGCTATTCCTGCTTTGTCCTGTTTGTATTACATGGTACATATGACAACACTGATACTTTGCAAATGCAGTACAATAAAGCCATATTTGCTACCATTTTGGCTGTGAACTTTTCCTAGTGTTTGAAGGCAGCTATGCAGGCCAGTAATGCAAAACTATACTTTTTATTGGCGTGGGTGGACTGGAAGCTCAATGACGCAAAGCCAAATAAATTGCGACACATGGCATTCAGGACCACTGACGGTAATATAAATGCAATAGTAAACAATTCAATCAACACTGCATTAATAAAACACGAAGTAGCCGGACCCAACGAGTACAGCTCCAGAACGACAGACTGAAATCTTAGTCTGACTTGGCTTCCCCAACGGCCAAGGTCAACAGTGAAAACATATTTTCATAGAAGCAATGATACCGCAAAACCATTTTATATGTACGTAATATACATCCCATTTTAATACAAATCCATAGTTACCTTCCACCAAAAATGACTTTAAAAAAAAACTTAGCCCAGAAGAAATGGCCAGAAATCTTTGAAAATTCTGAGTTGAACGTTTAAGTTAAGTTCCCCTTTGAAGTAACTACCTGAAACCAATTAGCATGTAGCTTATGTATGAGGTAATAGATAATGAAATCAGCAACACTGTGAAACTGTCAATTTGTGTGAAGGAGATAGGGTGCAGGGAATGGGGATCAAAAAAAAGCTTGCACGAAGAAGTTAGCTGAAAGTAGCTGATCAGCCAAGCAGAACCAATTCATAATTCAGACAGCAAGCGGAGACAAATAACGCTTTCAGATTCTCTCAATTAATTCTTCCAGCAAGTGCAGTAAACAGCAGGTATGGACAGGTCCTGGGTTGGTTTTGTGTGCATCGATCAAACCAAACTGGACAGTTTCATACAAGTACATTTGAAACCAAACACATCAAGGGAGAAAGCCTGCTTACTCTACCGAGGAACTGATGGAACAAAGACAACTTCTGGTCCAAATATTTTTACTTCCTTTAGTGTGATCCTTTCCTCATTAATGGCTGCCTTCAAGAGAACCAATTCTGGATGAAAATGATAGCTAAATAACTTTAGCTGGAAAATTGCAGCAGACTGCCCAACTGCATACACAGATTCTTTACTATAAAGTTTAAGGAAACATGCAAAGGTTCTGAGAAGGATCACAAAAGATATCATGTGTGACAATAATGTGCAAGAAGGGCAGAAGCTGTGACACAGATCTGAACAGGAAGTTTCGGAGGAGACAATGTTCAAGGACTTATGGAGGAAAGGGAGGATGGAGATGGAGTCGTGGCTGGAAAGGATATATTGACAGAAGATATTTTAAAATTGGGGTTCCGACAGGAGTTTTGAAGATTGGGGGCTTGGGGAGGATGCAGCCCAAGGAATGCGAACCATCGCCACTATCAGCTAGTGAGCCCTTGGGAAGGGGAGTTGAATCGTTTTTATACCTGGGAAGGGAATCGAGGGAGCAGAAAGTGGATCTGTTGAGCTTGGAGCTGGTAATGGAGGAAGGTTGACATGAAGCAACAATAAGACAGACTTCTTATAGACTGTCACTTCGACATTCCACCTCAACATCCATCAAGCAAACCAAGTTTTGTAAGTCACCTTTTGCGGCACAGAGATCAACCATGCCAAAAGACCCAATTTAGGAGTCACGCTTGATCGCATCCTGTCATAGAGACAACATCTCCAGAACCTTGGGAAGAAATTGAAGAGTAGGTCAATTTGATCCAGAAACTCGCCAGATCCACATGGGGAGTAGACGCTCAAATACTCCATACGGCAGCACTCGCCCTGGTGTACTTTACAACGGAGTACTGCTCTCTGGCATGGCCATCATGTCCGCATGTCAAATCTGTTGATGTGCAGCTGAATTCTACTACGAGAATTATCACCAGTACGTTTTCATCGATACCAACACCCTGGCTGCCGTGCTTGCAAACATCGCACCACCACACCTACACCGCAAATATGCAGTCTCCAGGGAATACAACCCCTACACCAACAAAGACATGCTGATCCAGGCCGACGAACAACCTACCACCAACCCATCTCAAATCTAGAAGGCCATTTTGGACTATCGCCAAAGCCCTTCAGCAATCTCCCCATAACCTTGATGACTGATGGCAAAATGCTTGGAAGAACTATAACATGGAATGGATTCCTTATAGTGGTCCCCACAGTACAACCTGAAGGATCAAACCTTCCTCGCAAACAGTGGACAAACATCAACCACCTCAGAACCGGTCATGGTAGATGCTGCCACCTTCTCCACAGGTGGAAGATTAAAGCATCCCCATCAAGTGACAGTGGATCTCTTAATCAGACCCTGGAACACATCATTAAACACTGCCCTCAAGAGGAAATTCGCAGGCAGCCTACAAGATAGCCACGCTGTTATGGTCTGGATATCTGACTTAGATATTGATAAAAAACAGAAAATCCTGGCTATCTCAGCAGGTCAGGCAGCATCTGTGGAGAGAAAGCAGAGTTAACGTTTCGGGTCGATGACCTTTCATCAGAACTGGAGTGTGTTCGAAAAGAACAGATTCTTAACGAGCACTGAAAGGAGGAGGGGAAGAAAGAACAAAAGGGAAGATCTGAGATAGGTTGGAAGACAAGAGATGAGAGAGACAAAAGGAATGATGGCCCAAATTCCAGCATCTGCAGTATTTTGCTTTTGTATTAGATATTGACATTTGATTTGCTTTGCCACTACCATACGAAAGAAGAAGAGTCTGTCCTCGGCTGGAGTGAGGGACATAGGACGTTTGTCAGTTGGAAAGGGAGGTAGCAGCTGCAAGGATTATCTTTTACAAGAAGAAATCCATTAGCTTCCTGCATTTATGGGAATACCTGTAGAAACATAATGGCTGTTACAAGTCGAGTAATCCAAAGGCCTGGACTAAAGATCCAGAGACACGAGTTCAAATTCCACCACAGTAACTGGGGAATTTAAATTCAGGTAATTAAATAAATCTGGAATATAAAGCCGGTATCAGCAATGGTGAATGTGAAATGCATTTCAGATGATTTTGCCTGTGAAGGCCCACCTTGCTTTGCAAAAGGCAAAGGATTAAAAAAAAATGACAATCTGAAATTCCTTAATAAATAGCCTGTTTCCTTTTCCAATTCTACACAATAACCAGCAGTTCAAGTGACGGAATTTCCCCCACCTTACAATACAAACATCGAATAATTTCGCAACTGGTTCACTAATGTCCTTTAGGGAAGGAAATCTGCTGTCCTTACCTGGTCTGGCCTGTATGTGACTCCAGACCCACAACAATGTGGTTGACTCGTAACTGCCCCTTGAACTGGCCTAACAAGCCGTTGCAGAGGTTCAAGATGGCGGCTCACCATCACCTTCTCAGGGCAACTAGGGATAGGCAATAAATGTTGGCCTTACCAGCGATGCCCACATCCCATCAACAAATAAAAATAAAATATTTGGAGTCTCTGTTAGGGTGGAGGGGGTGGGCAGAGAAGTTTCTAGCAGCACTTTTCTCTTGCAGATTGGTAGCCTTTGGTTATCCTTTCCCTCCAGGATGATTCAAGAATAATCGGCAGTTTTGACTAAGGACAGCGGAGCACAGCAAAACTTCACATGGCCAAGCCAGATCTGGCAATTAATGACTGGGCCAGTCGCCTGCCAGTTACACTAGAGTTTGCACCATTTTGACTTGAGGAGATAAAGATGGGCATTATATCAGGAGTAATGAGACGTGGGCGTCAGTCACTGATCTAAAAAAAATCTTACAGCCTGGAAAACAACATTGGAATTGCTGTGGCTTTTTAAATCAACACAGAATTGGGAGGAAGCAATGGTTCAAAACACTTGCTACAGAATTAATTTGCTGCCTCAGTAATCATGAGTGTACATAAACAACATCATTGCAGGGGGTAACCTGTCAGTTCTACTATTGTGTGTAGCCAGCAATTAGAAATCAGAGTGGCACTGAATGACAGACAAAAACAGGCAGCTCCAAAAGCAGCTAATTATTTCTTACTCTTATCAGCCAAGTTGAATCAGCCAGCTCTGTTGGCTAAATTCCCAGATTAAACTCAACCCTTTTGAGAACTCGAGGGGTGACCTCAAATATTTGGCTATTCGTTGTAGATGTGAGACTTAAATGTACCACAATCACATAAATTAATGTTAATCAGGCCATGCGATAGATAATAAACTATTTGTGTTGTCGCAAGTTAAGAGCAGGGAAGAGAGAAATCAGTGCTGAGGGACAAGATCTGGAAGATCAAATTTGCTTCACATTATACACAAGTATTGCAAGATAAATTCTACGAAAATGTACATTGACAAATATTGTTAATAAAGGTCAACCAATAATAAATGGTGACCCCCATTTATGTTTTTAAAATATTACACTTTATTGAACATGGATTTAAATCGATCTTTTAAAAATCCTTTTGATCAAATATTAAGTATGTGCTCAACTTTTAGTACATAAATAATCATCTTATTCTGTAAATTAAGAACAGGTCTCAAGTTGAAAGCCATTTAAATTTTTCTGAAGCATCTTTAGGTGCCCCATCTCCCTGCCCTGCTGTGTCCAATTTGTGTAACTTTTAAAAAATTAGTTCATGGGATTTGGGCACTGCTGGCAAGACCAGCATTTATTGCTCATCCCTAATTGCCCTCAATTGAGCCACCTTCTTGAACCGCTGCAGTCTGTGTGGTGAAAGTACTCCCACCACAGTGCTGTTAGGGAGAGAATTCCAGGATTTTTACCCAGTGACAATGAAGGAACCGCAATACACTTCCAAGTCAGGATGGTGTGTGACTTGGAGGAGAACTTGGAGGTGATGGTGCTCCCATGCGCCTGCTGCCCTTGTCCTTTGAGGTGGTAGAGGTCGCAGATTTGGAAGGTGCTGCCGAAAAAGCCTAGGCGATTGCTGTAGTACATCTTGTTGTGGATGGAGTGAATGTTTAAGGTGGTGGATGGGGTGCCAATCAAGCAACCTGCTTTGTCCTGGATGGTGTTGAGCTTCTTGGAGTTGAACTCATCAAGTGGACAATATACCATCACATTCCTAACTTGTGCCTTATAGAGATGGTGGATACCAGGACTGCGACGACTTCGAGGAGGGCGACTGGATTGACATCACCAGAATCCAGGTTGCCGATTGGAGCATGGGCAGGACCATCGGCGCGGCCCAGGTACAGCAGGAGAGGCGGCAAGCAGCAGAGGAGCGGCGAGAGATCGGGGCCCAGGAGAGGCGAGAATTCGGAGCCCGGAAGAGGCGTGGGCCCAGGAGCAGCACGGGCCAGCCGATACTGCGATGTATGGACAGTAGGAGCATGTGTACGCGCCAGGTCCATGCAACAGAGCAGGCCTCCAGTCGTCTTGGATAACTCTTGCCATTGGACCAAGACCTAGCTCCGTTAAGCCCGAGGTGGCTGGTGTGCAACGGCCACCCCACGTTAACAAAATCCACACAGGCATTTTCCACCGTTCGATATGTAGTTTGGGACCTAGAATATGCAGTATGTCAACCAATCAATCTTATTTAAGTGTTAAAATGTCCTATCCCGAGGCTGTATATAAAATATAGCCAAAGACATCAACTCAGGGAATTTGGTTGTTTTGGGAAGGTGAAGATTTTCAAAGAACATTGAATAATAGATTTTAAACCTTTATATTCAGGGCAGCCCAACTAGCTGAACTTAGCTAGATTATGAGATTCTGGGCATCAAAGTATGTCTGATAGAGAGAGAAAACAAAGTAGAACTGTTAAATATTCGTATTTGGGTGATTGGAGATATCACAAGAATCTATACCACCCTGTGAAATGGCGTTAATCTATTTCTTCTCCATTCACACAATCCTGCGCTACCACAAGCTGATAGACAGCATCAATGACCGTTAATGAGGAGAACCTTAGCAGGGATGCAGATGTGTTCGGGCCTGGACATCCTTCAATATATTGAAAGAAGCTCTGGATCAACCAAATACCAAAAAGAAAACCAGCATTCAATATAAAAGTGTCAGTTTCCAAGCACAGGTTGGGGCTGTGGCATGCTGAGCACTGACTGAAACCTTACACTCCACATTGAGACACCTCAGCTGCAGTTTACTGAAATATGATTTACTTATCTACAAGACGCCTTTTGGTGATGGATTTAAAAAAAAGTAAAAGATCTTGTACAGCAGATAGACTGTTGGAGTGAGCCTACTGTGACTGCTGCATTTTGTGCTTTAATCTGGCATCCTCTGCCATTCTATGTGGTGTCTGGTGCCTGACCTCCAACTAAATTCTTTGATCAGGTCATGTATTGGAGCCTCCTACCCCCAAAAATCTCAAACTATCCTACGTACAGGATACTATAAGCATTCCTCCCCCTCCAAACATAAACAGACAGACAGTTAGTTGCGTCCTTAAGCTGAACAGAGACATGAAATACTCTCAACTCCCCCTTCTGCACCTGTAACCAAAAGCTGTATGGGACCCAATGGCAGCCATGCTAGAATTTACTGAGTCAATAGACAACAATGAATAACCAGCACTTTACAACCTGGCACTAGTTAATGGGACACTGAAATTATAAGAGCCTCGATACAGGGTAGCTAGGTACAATTTGAATAGGAACAGATGTAGAACGTCAAATGAATGGCATTCGAAATTATTGGATTTCAGCAGTCTGTGCTGTATCAGGTCGAGAATCACGAGCTATTGCAGGAAGGATAACACACCCAGCTAGCTAAATAATTCAGGTAAAGGCTCAAATAATACACAAGTACTTTGTGCAACTCTGGAAAACAAGAAATGAATTGCTAGACAAGCAGGTTTTCCATTTAATTAGCTGCTGCATTCCGCCTCCCCATCAACGTATTCAAACAATTATAGTGCTGAGGAATGGGCACCATTCCAACAGGCACAGACGAGAAAAAGCGAGCATGCATTACGGGAGGCGGGGGGGGGGTGCGGGGGACAGCGATCTCTGGCAGTTGAAATCAACGTATCAGAGTGAGTATCTCGTAGTGCAAGTTGCTGCGACTTCAACAAGCTGACTAAGCAACCAATCACAATGCAGAATTCTCAGATAGGGAATCAGGAAATAGAAAGCACTAATAATCAATCAATTTAAAACATTTTTTTTTACAAAGAGCAAAATAAAGATTGGGACAGACACAATGGGTTCTGGTAGAAGCTGAAATATCATGAATAAATTTTAAATTTTGTTTTTAATTAATTTTAAAATCTACGAATTTTTAACTTAATGGAGAAATTTGACATTCCACCATTATAAAATTAGTTTTCAGGGCCAGAATGAATGTTTATCAGTCGTCATTACTCAGATCCCTGTTAAAAGAACCAGTTACACCTCATTTAAATGGGTTTAACTTTTTATGGGGTTTCGAACAGCGGTATGTGTTCGGAAAAGTGAACATTTTCAATAGATTAGTGATTTCACTAATTGCTGGCTCTGTGGAGGGGTCCACTATACAACCTGTGGAGGAGCAGTGAATGACAGACCACAACGTCAAGATTTCCGCGTTAGGCTGCGCGTGTGCTAAATCTGAAGTTGCGGTCAGTTTCAAAAGCGAAATGAAGACGAATGCTGCCAATTCGCTGTCATCAGGACCACAAGTTCTGGGACTATATATTTTGCAAATATTCTGTCTGAGGTATCGGGTGTGTATTTAACAACATTTTAATCAATTGTCAAAGCGTGAAAAATGTGAACTTCCCAGTGCTTCAGTTGAAAAGTGTACAATTTGGCGCTCAACTCAGCTACATAGACCAGGAATGCCCCAATTTGGATACTTGCTATGGACTGTGTTCAATGTTCTCAATCAGGGCAACATATTAAAAGTGGTCATTTGGCCAGATTTCCGTTGACCCACCAGCCCCCATGAAATCGTAACTAATCAGCCAGCATTTTAAAAAGGGAGAAAACTGGTGCGGGAAACAAGGCAGAAAAAATCCAAAGTGCACAATGCAAAGAGGATAACTAGATTATTTTAAGCAAAATTATTTTTAAAATATTTCGTTAAGTTATTAGTATATTAAAATATAAAGTTAATATATAGCAACTGCGATGTCAGAAGTTCATCACAGCAAATGTGCAGCCACTGAAGGTACATTCAATAAAATCTAGTACATTATTCACACTAACTCTTTTTAAAACCTACAATCCGAGCAAAAGTGGCTTCACACTATTGAAAGTAATCTTTTAATTACTTGGTGTATACATCATAAAAAAATCTTGGATGTGACTTAATATTGGGTAACAAAGCCATTGCTCACCTTCCCAAATAGCTGAGTTGGTAAATCTGTGGTTCAATGTGGAACCGAGCCACAGACCAGTGCATGGATAATGGGTGAGGATAGGCACAACTGACCTGTTCCACACATTTTTCCAGCTCCTTAAAGTAAGATTACAAAACTATTCTGCTGCTGCTTTAAGGACTAAAACAGTAATTTGGAAAACTGCAAGATTCATCAATAACTTCTTCCATTTGCACCTTTAATGCAAAATACTTCAGTGGAAAGGTAGCGTTGGGCGTTATCAGCGTATACATGAAAGCTGTCTTGTGTTTGTGGATGATATTGCCGAGGGACAGCATCAGGCAAAGATAGATCCTTTTGGCAGGGGTTGGCGGGGGGGGGAACACTTCAGATGTGACAATTGGAATGGGAAGAGTAGCCAATACTGGAGTTGCTCTGGCTGTATTTGGATAGACAGTACAAGCAGAAAAAGTATTCTGACCAGGTTGAACAATGGTGGAGAAGCAAAAGAGAAGGATGTTGTGGTCAATCATGTTGAATGCTGTGCAGAGGTCAAGAATGTATGGAGTGATATGGTGCAAAGATGTGGCTTTAGTTAAACTCATTTTGGTGCTGTGAGAAGCACAGAAGTCAGATGTGTTGTTTGAACATGGAGTTACAAAGAAGGGCAAGAAGCAGAGAAGCAAAGGCACATTCCAATACCTCAGATAATAAAGGGTGATTGGAGATGGGACAGTAAAATGTTAGGACAGAAGGATTGAGGGGTGATAACAGCAGTTTTGAAGGAGAGGGAACCAATGACAGTGTCAACTAGCATGGGACCAGGAAAAGAAGTTCGATGGCAGAGAGACCCAGAAAGTAGGAGATGCGTCTCAGATAGGATGTAGAAGGTGGTGCAGAGGTGGGTGTTCAGGGCTAAACTGAGGGAAGGACAAGATGCAGTGCGAGAAGTTGTTGGATAATCTCCATCTTTATCAAAAGTTCCATGACTCCTTGCACTTGATGGCTGCAGTAATGGCAGGAGGAGGATGAAAGCAAATGGTATATTGGCCTTTATTACAAGAGGATTTGAGTATAAGAGTAAAGTCATCTTACTGCAATTATAGAGGGCCCTGGTGAGACCACACCTGGAGTATTGTGTACAGTTTTGGTCTCCTTACCCAAGGAAGGATATATTTGCCAGAGAGGGAGTGCAACAAAGGTTCACCAGACTGATTCCTGGAATGCGGGGGGGGGGGGGAACTGTCCTATGAGGAATGAATGAGTAGACAAGGCCTCTAGAGTTTAGGTGATCTCATTGAAACATACAAAATTCTTACAAGGCTTGACAGGGTAGATGCAGGGAGGATGGTTTCCCCTGGCTGGGGAGTCTAGAACCAAGGGTCATAGTCTCAGAATAAGGGGTCAGCCATTTAAGATTGAGATGAGGAGAAATTTCTTCACTCAGAGGGTGGCGAATTTTTGGAATTCTCTACCCCAGAGGGCTGTGGAGGATCAGTCTTTGAGTATATTCAAGACCGAGATCAATAGAATTTTGGATATTAAAGGAATCAATGGATATGGAGATAGTACATGCAAGTGCAGTTGAGGTATAAGATCAGCCACGATCTTATTGAATGGCCTACTTCTGCTCCTATTTTTTATGTTCTTATGACAGATAAGATTGAAAGGAAGCATTTGATTTGGGGACAAAAAAGATCCTGCGATACTGGCATGTGGTCTGCCAGGTTTGGTGGGCAAGTAAAAAATATCACAGGATTCCTGTTCAATACTTTCAAACTACAACAACCCCCACAAAAAAAAACAGATTTTCTACTGGGACACATTGAGAGACATGTCGCGTTTCAAAGGCAGATGTTATAAAGTTCAAGGAACAAAGAACTTGCATTTTATATAGTGCCTTTAATGACCTCAGAATGTTCCAAAGTGCTTCACAGCCAAATAATTACTTTTGGTGTAGTCACTGTTGTAATGTAGGGAAACACAGCTGATTTATGCACAGCAAGGTCTCATAACCAGTAATGAGATAAATGACCAATTAAACTGCGTGTTGTTGGTTAAGGGAAAAATGTTGCAGATTAGGAGAACTCCCCAACTGTTCGATAGTACCGTAGGATCTTTTACATCAACCCGAGAAGGCAGACGGGATCTTGGTTTAACATCTCATCCGTAATATAGCACTTCCAACGGTCTTCTCTAGTCTTTGGACTGGAGCTTGAATCCACAACCTTCTAAATCCAATTGCTAAAGCTGATAATCCAGTTGAAATAATCCAATTGCACTGTATTAAAACTTCTTTCCTGCACTCATTTATGTTCTTGTAATTGTTTTCTCTCCTTATAGTATTGTTGCATAGAAATCCTTTGAATCCCACTGAACAGGATTTGGGTTTGTGTTGTCTGAAAGTTACATTTCTACCGAACAGAAGACCTGAAATGGCATTTTATTCACATCACAGATTACATAGAAATTACAGAACAGAAAAAGGCCATTCGGTCCAACTGGCCCATGTCGCTCTTTATGTTCCACACGAGCCTCCTCCCATCCTATTTCATCTAACCATATCAGCATAACCTCTTCCTTTCCCCCTCATGTACTTATCTAGTTTCCCCTGTCAATGCATCGGTGCGAATCGCCTCAACTACTACTTATGATAGCCCCTTGTAGAGAAGAGAATTTGATTGAGACCCTACAGCTTACTCTTCCAAACCTTTCTTGTGGCACGAGGGGTTCGAGAGCATGTTGCCTGATTAAAGTGTAGCAGCATTTTTCAGGAGGAGAGAAAGTAGAAATTTCACACTTATTATCCTACCAATCTATAGAATTCATTTTTCATCAAACAATGCTGATTTTTGCTAATTTATGTAGTTCACTCTTTATTGACATCAAACAATCTTTATCCTCATTAACCTTCAAACAGTTTGCATCAGGTAACTTATTGTTGAAATTAGGAATCAGACTCATGCAGATATTGCCAGCATTGTAAGCTAGTTTGGAGTTTTACTGAGCCAAGATGTGTAATGATGGCTATTTTTATTATTTTATTCACAAATACCATTCTTAAAACTGTATATTTCCACTATAATTTAGTTAACCAAGGTAACGCTCAAACAATCTGGGTTTTCATCAGAGAGATGTTTACAATCAAGTTGAGGGATCTCATTACTATGGAATCGCATCCTTTTCAATTCCAGAAACCACTCTCAGCATCAAGCACTGCAAGTCAGGTATTCAGACAGATTCTGCCTTCAACCAAGCAGCACACAATACACTGCCATGCAAGCCGTGATCCTGACCAACGGATCCACCACAGACCCAATTCACGTTCGGGCCAGGGTCAAGCAAAGCTGTATCATCGCACCAACGCTCTTCTTGATCTTTTTTGCTGCAATGCTCCATCTCACCCTCAGTAAGCTCTCCGCTGGAGTGGAGCTAATTTACAGAATAAATGGGAATCTGTTCAACCTCCACCACCTCCAGGCCAGATCCAAGGTCGTCCCATCCTCTGTCATTGAATTACGCTAAACATCCGTAAGACAAAGGTCCTCTACCAACCTCCCCCCGCCACACAGCATTGCCCCCTGGTTATTAAAATCCACAACGAGGCCTTGGACAACGTGGACCATTTTCCATACCTCGGAAGCCTACTGTCAACAAGGGCAGACATCGAAGACGCGGTCCAACACCACCTCCAGCCTTCGGTCGCCTGAAGAAGAGTGTGTGTGAAGACAAGGACCTCAAACCCGGCACAAAGCTCATGGTCCACAGATATTTAGTGATATAATTCAGAGACATGGACTATGTACAACAGGTACCTCAAAACACTGGAGAAGTACCACCAACGCTGCCTCCACAAGATCTTGCAAATCCATTGGCAGAATAGACGCATCGTCAGTGTTTTCCTCAGGCCAACATCCCCAGCAGTGAAGCACTGACCACGCTCAATCAGCTCTGTTGGACAGGCCACATCGTCCGCATACCAGACACGAGACTCCCAAAACAAGCGCTCTACTCGGAACTCCTACAGGGCAAGCGAGCCCAGGTAGGTAGAGGAAATGTTTCAATGACACCCTCAAAGCCTCCTTGAAAAAGTGCAACATCCCCACCTTAACCTGGAAATCCCTGGCCTAAGACTGCCCAAAGTGGAGGCAAAGCATCCGGGAAGGCGCTGATCACCTCGAGTCTCTTCATCGGGAGTAAGCTGAAGCCAAGAGTTGACAGCGGAAGGAGCGCACGGCAACCCAGCCACCCGTCCCTTCAACCACCGTTTGCCCCACCTGTGACAGAGACTGTAGGTACTGCATTGGACTCTTCAGTCACTCGAGAACTCATTTTTTAGTGTGGAAGCAAGTCATCCTCAATTCCGAGCGACTGCCGAAGAACACTCAACACACTGCACCAATATGACTATTTTTCCATTCTTATAGCAGCCATCTGAGTGTTCTGAGGGAGACAATTCATATAGTGCCAATTTGCTCTAAATTGAGCATTTTTATGGATTGTTATTCCCTAATCAATTGACACCTCTGCTCCAAAACTCACTTAACAGCAAAATCTTACAGCCAGCAGAGGCGAGATTCCATTCCATCAGTATGCAAAAGTATACCCGAACCCATGTCATCGTTATGAGTTTCATGGTTTATTCCCATAATTAACCTATAAAGATCTGGTCTAAAAAGATAATTTCCTGCATGAGCAGCAGTTCAGTGCAACATACACATATTGATTTCTATGTTTTCAACTTCCTAATTCCCTTTAAACGACAAAACAATAAACAAAAAAAACACTGGTCTTTGGATAGCATTCAGACCTTTACTACATTCAGCAACAGACCAATGAACACAAAACGACACTGCATGGTGGCTAGGCTGAACATTAACAAGCAAGCTTCTCGAGCTGGCTTTTTATACATGAACTTGAAACACATGATGCCCATGTTATCCAAAGTAATTTGTGTTTCTACTAGATCAGAGACTGGGAGAGTATTGACAAACCAACTTCCGTCAGCTAGTCATCACTCTCCACTTCTGCATTGTTCGAGATGCCATTAATTGGATGTGGCATTAAACATTGTGTACCTGTTCAGATAGATAAAGATCTCATGGCACTCTTCAAAGCGAGTTTTCCTGGTGTCCTAGCCAACATTTATCCCTTTACCAAAACACAATCTCAGATTCCACATGTACGCCGACAAAACCCAGCTCAACATCACCACCAGCTCTCTTGACACCTCTAATGTCTCTAATTTGTCACTGCTTGTCCGACATCCAGTACTGGATGAGCAGAAATTTACTTCAGTCCCCGCCACAAACTCTGCTCCCTTGCCACCGACTCCATCCCTCTCCCTGGCAATTGTCTGAGACTGAACCAGACGTTTCGCAACCTTGGCGTCATATTTGACCCAGAAGAGCTTCCGACTTCGCTCCATTACCAGACCACCGACTTCCACCTCCCCAACATCTCCCGACTCATCACCCCTGTTCTCACTGACATATACTGGCTCCTGGTTAAGCAAGGCAACAATTTTTAAAATTATCATCCTTGTCTTTACATCCCTCCATGGCCTCACCCTTTCCCATCTCTGTAGCCTCTGCCAGCCCAACAACCCTTTGAGATGTCTGCGCTCCTCCAATTCTGGCCTTTTGCGCAGACGGAAAGTCATTGACCTGTAATGTTAACTCTGTTTCTCTCTCCACAGATGCTGCCTGACCTGCTGAGTATTTCCAGCATTTTCTGTTTTTATTCAGATTTCCAGCATCCGCAGTATTTTGCTTTTGCTGCTGAAGGTATACTGCACCTGGTACCAGGTTCAAACAGTGCAAGTTGTTCTCACTGCATTCAGATGCAATTCCCAAGTTGTATCGAAACAGAAAATGCTGGTTCTCTACATATAAACTTGTTCTCACGCCTCTCCCTTCCCCCATTCACTGGGGGCAGTCACTCTGGCAAAGTCACTATGACAACAGGGCAACTCCTAATTTGACTCTCAACTCCCTCCATCGGGACAGAGAGCTCTCTGTTCTCATTCCTGCTGCCCCTGGCCCCAGGAAAGAGCAGAATTGGAGATTTAATGGACTCAAACTACAAAGAGATTTCATTTCATAGGTACCAACGATGTCGGTAAAAAACAGGATGAGGTCGTACGACACAAATTTAGGGAGCTAGGAGCTAAATTAAAAAGTAGGACCTCAAAAGTAGTAATCTCGGGATTGCTACCAGTGCCACGTGCTAGTCAGAGTAGGAATTTCAGGATAGCTCAGATGAATATGTGGCTTGAGGAATGGTGCAGAAGGGAGGGATTCAAATTCTTGGGACATTGGAACCGGTTCTGGGGGAGGTGGGTCCAGTACAAACCGGAGGGTCTGCACCTGGGTAGGACCAGAACCAATGTCCTAGTGTTTGCTGGTGCTGTTGGGGAGGGGTTAAACGAATATGGCAGGGAGATGGGAACCTATGCAGGAAGACAGAGGGAAATAAAATGGAGACAGAAGCAAAAGATAGAAAGGGGAATAGTAAAAGTGGAGGACAGAGAAAAACCAAGGCAAAAAACAAAAGGGGCCACATTACAGCAAAATTTTAAAAAGACAAGCCTGAAGGCTCTGTGCCTCAATGCGAGGAGTATTCGGAATAAGGTGGACGAATTAACTGCGCAGACAGCAGTTAACGGGTATGATGTAATTGGCATCATGGAGACATGGCTCCAGGGTGACCAAGGCTGGGAACTCAACATCCAGGGGTATTCAAAATTTAGGAAGGATAGGCAGAGAGGAAAAGGAGGCGGGGTGGCGTTGCTGGTTAAAGAGGAAATTAATGCAATAGTAAGGAGGGACATTAGCCTGGAAGATGTAGAATCGGTATGGGTGGAGCTGCAGAATACCAAAGGGCAAAAAACGCAAGTGGGAGTGGTGTACAGACCACCAAACAGTAGTAGTGAGGTTGGGGACAGCATCAAACAAGAAATAAGGAATGTGTGCAATAAAAGGTACAGCAGTTATCATGGGCGACTTTAATCTACATATTGATTGGGCTAACCAAACTGGTAGCAATGCGGTGGAGGAGGATTTCCTGGAGTGTATTAGGGATGGTTTTCTAGACCAATATGTCGAGGAACCAACTGGAGAGCTGGCCATCCTAGACTGGGTGATGTGTAATGAGAAGGGACTAATTAGCAATCTTGTTGTGCAAGGTCCCTTGGGGAAGAGTGACCATAATATGGTAGAATTCTTTATTTTGATGGGGAGTGACACAGTTAATTCGGAAACTAGTGTCCTGAACTTAAGGAAAGGTAACTTCGATGGTATGAGGCGAGAATTGGCTAGAATGGACTGGCAAATGATACTTAAAGGGTTGACGGTAGATAAGCAATGGCAAACATTTAAAGATCACATGGATGAACTTCAGCAATTGTACATTCCTGTCTGGAGTAAAAATAAAAAAACGGGGAAGGTGGCTCAACCATGGCTAACAAGGGAAATTAAGGATAGTGTTAAAACCAAAGAAGAGGTGTTAATACGGATTCTTTTTCTTTCAATCTGTTTCAGCGAATACACTGACACGCGAACACCTCTTTGCCTTTTCTGTAAAAGACCTTTATTGAAGATTCTCCAGCCGGGACTTGTCAAGACAAAGGAACACACTCAATCAGAGCCTGTTTACCTTCCCCTGGACAAGCCCTTTTCAGCGCGAAAAGCACAGTAGATATATATTTTCAAAACAGAACACATTTGATTCGCACTTGGGCTATCCAATCCCTTTCTGCCTCCCCCCTCCCCCAAGTACGTCCAATGGCAGGCAAGAAAGTCTCCCAATTAGGGCTGGTGTCAGGTCAGGTTAGTTATAGCTTTGCTGCACTGTCTTCCCTTATCAGTAAAGAACCCAATTAGTTTCCCTTCCTCCTTATCAGTAGAAGCTATTACTTTTCCCTTCCTATCTAGGATTGCTTTCTTTCTTTGTGCTGCCTTGCGGCTTTCTCATGACCCGTGTCTAACCTCAACTTCAACTCTTGGTAACCCCTTTTTTTCTGTCGATTCTGCAGTTGTCTGCATCTTGACATTTCTTTAGCTATTTTCCCATGATTCCCTATCTCCATCCTTTTGCCGCATTCTCTATCCATCTACCACATTCGCAACCCTTCTTTACACATTCTCAGAGGTATATAAATTGGCTAGAAAAAGCAACAAACCTGAGGACTGGGAGAAATTTAGAATTTAACAGAGGAGGACTAAGGGTTTAATTAAGAGGGGGGGGGGAATACGAGAGGAAGCTTGCCGGGAACATGAAAACTGACTGCAAAAGCTTCTATAAATATGTGAAGAGAAAAAGATTAGTGAAGACAAACGTAGGTCCCTTGCAGTCGGATTCCCGTGAATTTATAATGGGGAACAAAGAACTGGCAGACCAATTAAACAAATACATTGGTTCTATCTTCACGAAGGAAGACACAAATAACCTTCCGAATGTACTAGGGGACAGTGGGTCTAGTGAGAAGGAGGAACTGAAGGATATCCTTATTAGGCGGGAAATGTTAGGGAAATTGATGGGATTGAAGGCCGATAAATCCCTGGGGCCTGATTGGGATGCATCCCAGACTACTTAAGGAAGTGGCCCTAGAAATAGTGGATGCATTGGTGATCATTTTCCAACAGTCCATCGACTCTGGATCAGTTCCTATGGACTGGAGGGTAGCTAATGGAACACCATTTTTTAAAAAGGGAGGGAGAGAGAAAATGGGTAATTATAGACCGGTTAGCCTGACATCAGTAGTGGGGAAAATGTTGGAATCAATCATTACGGATGAAACAGCAACGCATTTGGAAAGCAGTGACAGGATCGGTCCAAGTCAGCATGGATTTATGAAAGGGAAATCATGCTTGACAAATCTTCTAGAATTTTTTGTGGATGTAACTAGCAGAGTGGACAAGGGAGAACCAGTGGATGTGGTGTATTTTGGACTTGCAAAAGGCTTTTGACAAGATCCCACACAAAAGATTGGGGTGCAAAATCAAAGCGCATGGTGTTGAGGGTAATGTACTGACGTGGATAGAGAACTGGTTGGCAGACAGGAAGCAGAGAGTCGGGATAAACGGGTCCTTTTCAGAATGGCAGGCAGTGACCAGTGGAGTGCCACAGGGCTCAGTGCTGGGACCCCAGCTCTTTACAATATACATTAATGATTTAGATGAAGGAATTGAGTACAATATCTCCAAGTTTGCAGATGACACTAAACTGGATGGCGGTGTGAGCTGAGAACGACGCTAAGAGGCTGCAGGGTAACTTGGACAGGTTAGGTGAGTGGGCAAATGCATGGCAGATGCAGTATAATGTGGATAAATGTGAGGTTATCCATTTTGAGGGCAAAAACACGAAGGCAGATTATTATCTGAATGGCAGCAGATTAGGAAAAGGGGAGGTGCAACGAGGCCTGGGTGTCATGGTTCATCAGTCATTGAAAGTTGGCATGCAGGTACAGCAGGCGGTGAAGACGACAAATGGTATGTTGGCCTTCATAGCTAGGGGATTTGAGTATAGGAGCAGGGAGGTCCCACTGCAGTTGTACAAGGCCTTATAGTGAGGCCTCACCTGGAATATTGTGTTCAGTTTTGGGCTCCTAATCTGAGGAAGGACATTCTTGCTATTGAGGGAGTGCAGCGAAGGTTTACCAGACTGATTCCAGAGATGGCTGGACCGTCATATGAGGAGAGACTGGATCAACTGGGCCTTTATTCACTGGAGTTTAGAAGGATGAGAGGGGATCTCATAGAAACGTATAAGATTCTGACGGGACTGGACAGGTTAGATGTGGGAAGAATGTTCCCGATGTTAGGGAAGTCTAGAACCAGGGGACATAGTCTTAGGATAAGGGGTAGGCCATTTAGGACTGAGATGAGGAGAAACTTCTTCACTTAGAATTGTTAACCTGTGGAATTCCCTGCCGCAGAGAGTTGTTGATGCCAGTTCATTGGATATATTCAAGAGGGAGTTAGATATGGCCCTTACGGCTAAGGGGATCAAGGGGTATGGAGAGAAAGCAGGAAAGGGGTACTGAAGGAATGATCAGCCATGATCTTATTGAATGGCGGTGCAGACTCGAAGGGCTGAATGGCCTACTCCTGCTCCTATTTTCGATGTTTCTATTTCTGTAACCAGCGGGAATATTTTTGTTTGAGGTATATGCACACATCTGCAGAGATGTTTGTATACTGCATTGCCCAAGACTAATACAGACCTTTTAAGGTAAAGTTCAATTTTGTTATAGGTTGGTAACAGTCATTTGACATGACTGTTTAAAATGTTTTTAAAAATCAGCTCATGACTACTGAGGCGAGACCATTAAGGATGAACAAAGGTTTAAATTTTCTCTTCATTGAATTTTTGAAGCAATTATCTTTTCAGAACTTGAGAGCAAATGTCCAATGTTTTCACTTTTCTCTTTGCACACTTTTGGTATGAGATTTTATTTTTGGTTTGCAAGGCTGCACAACAGATTGCAGGAACAAAGACTAACCCCATAAAACTGAACATGGCAGCTACCTCTACTAGCAGCTTTGGAAAACTCGTGTACCAACAGGTTACTGAATGAATATAGATTTTATCGAGATGAGCAAAAATGAAAGTGGATGGAACTGAAGGTGACCTTGTGCCATGGGTTGCTAATTAGTTGGAAGGCCAGAGAGTAGGAAATAAAGGGTTTGCTCCCAGGGATTTGTACTGGGGCCTCAGCTTTTCACCATATATATCAATGACTTGGGATGAAAGAATAGAGCTATATATCCAAGTTTGTAGATGACACTCAATCATGTGTTGCAAGGAACCAGACATATTGGGGATTACTGAGACAGGGCTACAGAAAAATCAGGACTGGGAATTAAACATTGCAGGGTATAACATATTTAGAAAGGATAGAGGGGGGAAAAGGGGAAGTAGAGTAGCTGTACTTATTAGGGATAACAATGGCAGCAGAAAAAAAGTGACGCAGCTATTAGCAAGACAGAAATAGAATCTATGTGGATAGACATACTAGATAATAAAGGATCAAATTCACTAATAGAACTAGTCTACAGACCACCTAATAGTGGAAAGGAGTTGAAGGAAGAAATATGCAAACAAATTAGGGAAAGAAGCAAAAAAAACATGGAATCATAGGGGATTTCAACAACCCCAATATTAATTGGACAGAAGAGATAGGTAAAGGAGATAAGAGAATGGAGTTCCTACAATGTGTACAAGACTTCTTTCTTAGCCAATATATAAAATGTCCAAAGGAGGATTAGATCCAATAATGGGGCATGAACCAGAGCAGATAAGAGAAGTAAAAGTAGGGGAACAGCTAGGCAATAGTAACCATAATATAATATGCTTAAAGATAATAATTGAGAAGGACACAAGTACAGATGCATTTAAGGGGAGGCAAGATAAGCATATGAGGCAGAAGGGAAGAGGGTTATGCGGATAAGAGTTAGGTGAGGAAAGACCGGAGGAGGCTTGAGCAGAGCATAAACGCTGGCATGAACTGGTTGGGCCGAATGCCTGTTTCTGTACTGTACATCCTATGTAATCCTATGTAGGAGGCACAATAACTTGTGCAGATGAGGGCAGGAAGTCATAAAAGGACCTTAAGACAAACTGTGAGTTGGCAATGTGGGGAAGTGTAAGGATCCGAGATAGACAAGTCAGAGTATTTCCTTATTGTTGAGAGACGAGGAGCTGAGGAAGAGCAAAGGGATTCAAGGTGTGTATGTTCATATATCACAAAAAGCTGGAGAACAGGTACAAAAAGTAATCAAAAAGGCTAATGGAATGTTGGTCTTTATCTCAAAGTGGGGTGGAATTCAAAATTGAGGAAATGGTGCTTCAGTTGTACAGCATCTTGGTCAGACCCCAGCTGGAGTACTGCGTGCTGTTTTGGGCAACAAACCTCGCGATGTTAGCCTTAGAGTGGGTACAGTGCAAATTCACGAAAACGCCATCAGGGCTTAAAGGGTTGAACTATGTTGACAGAATGCAAACACTTGACTTGTATTGCTTTGAGTTTATAAAGGGATTAGATACAGAGAAACCATTTACTCTGGTTGGGAAACCCAGAGTAAGAGGGCATAATCATAAAATTAGACCAAATGCAAAATGATGCTGGAAATCTGAAAGAACAGAAAATGCTGGAAATACTGTGGGGAGAGAAAGAGTTAACGTTTCACATCGATGACCCTTCTTCAGATGAAAGTTCTGATGAAAGATCATCAACCCAAAATGTTAACTCTTTATCCTCCACAGATGCTGCTGACTTGCTGAGTATTTCCAGCATTTTCTGTTTTTTAATTATTTTAAAATGAGAGTTAAGCCATTTAGAAGTGACGTTAGGAAGCATTTTTGCATGATAAGGCTAGTGGAAATCTGGAACTCTCTCTTCTCCAAAAGGCTGTGAATGCTGGGTCAATTGAAATTTTCAAGATGGAGATGGATAGATTTTTGAGAGATAAGGGTATCTAGGGATATGGAGCAAAGGTGGGTAAACAGAGTTGAGGTACAGCCATGATCTAAATGAAACAAGCTCAAGGAGCTGAATGGCCGAAGTCTGTTCCAACGTTATAACACAGAAATCACAATGACAAGTAGGGATGACATTTTCTTAAAGACTCTCATTCTACCAGTTTTGCCCTGCCTGGAAAGGTGATACCGAAATCGAAGAGTTGAATGGTTGAAGTGCAAGAGTCTGAAACCCCCATCATACAGTAAAGGTGATTGACAATACTGTTTCAGTGGTCCCACTGAACAATCTTCGGCTGTTTTATATATTTTGAACATTATTATACATTGAGCATTATTACTGGACTAGAACCTCATGGTAAATCAAGTGACTAAAGTTTCCAGTGGCTGAAGGGCTAATGACCAGATTTAAGATGATTGACAAAAGAACCAGAGGCCACATGAGGAAAAAGTGTGCTTGGGATTTGGAACACACTTGCCCGATGGGTTGGTGGATACAGATTCAATAATAGCCTTCAAAAGGGAATTGGATAAATACTTGGGAGAAAAAATTGCAGAGATCGGGGGAAAAGAGTGGGAGAATGGGACTAACTGCATTACTCTTTGAAAGAGATGCCGCGCAGACTCGATGGACCTTCTGTGCTGTAATATTCTATGATTCTATAAGTCAGCAATTCATGAAAGAAATAAAAAAATTCATTGGTTTAGACCTACTATAGATTTTTTAATGAATTTCACTGGACCGCGCAACGACAGTAACTGACTTCACTAATTGGCCACTGTTTACACTGCAGAAGTAGAATGAGTGTATAGCAACTAACCAGAACTATTTATTATAGACTGACATCACTATCAGTCCATATTTTGCCAAGTAAGAGAAGGTTTGCAATGATCATGTGGAAATGAGTGCAAAAAAGAAATAAATTAGGACAAATCATGGGCTACCAGTAGAAGTTATGTTTTACATGTTTCAGTTGATTTATTAATTGTCTTTCATAATTGCTATACACAAAAGCTAACCACATCTAAAATAACTGATTCACCCCTCCCCAAAAAAATGTTATATGTCATGCAAGATGGTCGACATTTAGACAGAAATCGAAAGGTCTTAAACATCATTGAATTCATTCAAAAAGTCCAAATTTTCACACAAAAGATCCAGAAGCTCTTTATGGTAGTTACACAACCACAATCACATTTCATAGAAAGGAATAGTTGCTGACATTTCAGGTTATCCAGGCCTCTCAAACAATGCATATTATTGGGGGCGGTGGTAACCTTAAAATGCAGTGCAATTAGCATAAAACTAGGTGGGATTGTGAGTTGTGGGGAGGATGCAAAGACGCTGCAAGGCGATTTAGATAGATTGAGTGAGTGGGCAAACGCATGGCAGATGCAGTATAACGTGGATAAATGTGAAGTTACCCACTTTGGTAGGAAAAACAAAGACGAATTATTTAAATGGTGATAGCTTGGGAAATGTCGATGTAGAGGGACCTGGGTGTCCTTGTACACCATTCATTGAAAACAAACATGCAGCTGCAGCAAGCAGTTAGGAAGGCAAATGGTATGTTGGCCTTCATTGCAAGAGGAGTACAGGAGCAAGGATGTCTTACTACAGTTATTCAGGGTCTTGGCGAGACCACACCTGGAGTATTGTGTGCAGTTTTGGTCTCCTTACCCATACTTGCCATTGAGGGAGTGCAGCGAAGGTTCACCAGACTGATTCCTGGGACGGCAGGACTGATATATGAGAGATAAGATTGGATCGACCAGGCCTGTATTCACTAGAGTTAAGAAGAATGAGGAGGGGGATCTCATCAAAACATAAAATTCTGACGGGGTTGGACAGACTGGATTCGGGGAGGATGTTTCCCCTGGCTGGGAAGTGTAGAACAAGGGGTCACAGTCTCAGGATACGGGGTAGGAAATTTAGGACCGCGAGGAGCAAAAATTGTTTCACTCAAAGGGTGGTGAACTTGTGGAATTCTCAACCACAGAAGGCTGTAAAGGCCAAGTCACTGAATATATTTAAGGAGATAGATTTCTAGACACAAAAGTCATCATCGATGGGTATGGGGAAAAAGGGGAATATGGTGTTGAGATAGAGGATCAGCCATGGTCATATTGAATGATAGAGCAGGCTTGAAGGGCCGAATAGCCTACTACTGCTCCTATTTTTTATGTTTCTAATTCAGTTATATGCATTCGGGTACAATGAACACAAAGGGATGCATTCACAACAGGTCAAGGAAAGTAACGTTAAACACACAAAAGCACACATCTCACCAACTGCTTCTGCTCCTGGCCATTACCTAGAAACCGGCACTGGAAGCTCACACACAGATGCCGAATGGAAACAGGAGTTGGCTGAATGCTAATGTACTCCATAGTTCGATCCTTGGCAAGGACTCACTGAGAAGGCTCACACAAATTAACAATCGCCACTCAGCACGGTGCTGAAAAGTGGCCAATGCCAGAGTATATGGAAACATATCCCAGTGAGAGTAAAGGTCTTCAGAAGAGGGGGGAGAGAAACTGCAATCCAGATACATTTTATAATGGCAATGGTAAGGATTGGGACTGTATGGATAGCTTTTTTCCAGAAAGCTAAGTGGCCTTCCATTCTTTAAAATTTTAGATTCTTTTTTACATGACAGGATTTCTAAATCTTTTTAGCATTGCAGAAATCTTGCATTAGTGTTGGCACACAATGAAAAGGGAAGAGAATCGCAGTATTTAAAAAAGGATCTCTCTGGTTCTAATTAGGGCTTCAAAACGGACAGAATTAGGAATTTGCTTGTTTGAAAACCAAAGACTGTAAAACAGCCACTATGTCCTATTAACACTGAACATTACTTTAGATATCTATAAAACGGAAATTCCATCTTTGAATAGTGACTTTGAATCAAGTTATTTGATCATTCATTTTTTTCAAACTAAATTCCTACTTTGAGTTATTTACATTGGTTAAATTATCCAATAATTAAAACTAAGCAAAGGTTTATACAAAAATGGCCACCATTGGATAGAATCAACGCAAATTCTAACATCTGCTGTCTAGCAACGATGATGATGATCATTAAAAAAATAACCTCCATGTCAAATGGATCACCCCTCTCAAAGGAACGATGAGGCCGATTAGGTAACAAAAAGATCTTCTCGTGGAGCCAGAAAAAATGGCTGAAGTACAAAATGAGTACTTTGCATCTGTCTTGGAGAATGCTGCCAATGTAGCAGTAAAGGAGGATGTAGCAGTGATATTCGATAGGATAAAAATAGTTAGAGGACGTACCTTCAAAGATTGGCAGTACTCAAAGTAGAAAAGTCAACCAGTCCTGATGGATTGCATCCTAGGTTGCTGAGGCTATTCCAGTCCAGCCACCCGAATGTCGGTGAGGAGGAAATTTTGAGACACAGTAATCCGGGCTAAAATTAATTGGCACTTGGAAAAATATAGGCTAATAAATGGAAGTCAGCACGGATTTGTTAAAGGCAAATCATGCTCGACTAACTTGATTGCGTTCTTTTATTAAGTACCAGGGTTGATGCTGTGTTTATGAACTTTCAAAAGTCATTTGGTAATGTACCACCCAATAAGCTCATTAGCAAAATTGAACCCCATGGAATCAAAAGGACAGTGGCAGCATGCATATGAAATTGGCTAAGGGACAGAAAGCAGAGAGTAGTGGTGAACATTTTTTTTCCCAGACTAGGCAAGTATACAGTGGTGTTCCCCAGTGGTCAGTATGAGGATCACTGCTCTTTCTGATACTCATTAATGAATTGGACTTGGGTATACAGGGCATAATTTCAAAGTTTGCAGATGACATGAAACTCTAAAATGTAACAAACAATGAGGAGGATAGCAACAGACTTTAAGAAGACAAGATAGATTGGTGCAGGGGGCAGGTACATGGCAGACGAAAATTTAACAGATGTGCGAAGTCATAAATTTTGGTCAGAAGAATGACTAGACGCAATCTCAACTAAATGTTACAATTTAAAAGTGGATGCAGGAACAGAGAGAACTAGGGGTGTACATATGCAAGCCGTTGAAGGTGGTAGGACAAGTTGAGAAGGCTGTTGCTTATGGGATCCTTAGCTTTATTAATAGAGGCATGGAGTACAAAAGCAAGGAAGCTACGCTAAACCTTTATAAAACACTGGTTAGGCCTCAACTGAAGCACTGTGTCCAATTCTGGGCACCACACTTTAGGGAGGATGTCAAGGCCTTGGGAGAGGGTACAAAAGAGATTTACGAGAATGATGCCAGTTGTGTGGAGAGACGAGAGAAGCGGAGGTTGTTCTCCTTAGAGCAGAGAAGGTTAAAAGCAGATTTGATAGAGCTATTCAAAATCATGATGGGTTTTGATATAGCTAATGAGAATAAGGAGAAACTGTTTCCAGGGGGCAGAAGGATCAGTAACTAGACAACACAAATGATTTCGAACCAGAGGTGACACGAGGGAAAAAAGTTATGCAGCGAGGTATGATGATCTGGAATGCATGGCCTGAAAGGGTTGTGGAAGCAGATTCAAAAATAACTTTCAAAGCGAAATTGAAAAATTACTTGAAGGGGTAAAAAAATATAGGAGTATGGTATAAGAGCAGGGGAGCGGGACTAATTGGATAGCTCTTTTAAAGAGCCGGCACAGGAACGATGGGCCAAATGGCCCAATATACATTTTGACATTTCCTAACAAAGGCCTGCTGGATGGTAGCATTGAACCTGCTAATTACCCTCCAATTATCTGTGCCGATTTCATTTTTGGGGTCGACATGACTTCATAAGTGCCACTTAAAAAGTTATACAGATTGAGTGAGAATTCTCATTATTCAGAAACTATTTATAGAAAATGGTTAATAAAATACATTGTGCTTATTGATCTTGTGGCAAAGTTACAAAATTTTTTTTAAAATTCCCTTCCTTTAACAGTTTCTTTTCCATCCTTTAACTATCTTTCTGTTCACCTTCCACTTGCTCTTGTTCAACTCTGTACAAGATCTTTTTTCCACACTCTCTTTCCTGTATATTTCTCATTAAAGAGCAGGAAGGGAGGGGGAGGGGAGTCTGAGGGCCAAAGAAGGCAAGGGATGGGATGGGAGGAACTTGTGATTTCTGCATGTTAGCTTTCGGGGGCCAGGAAAATGGTGTCAGTATCCAAGTCAGAGACACACAGGAGTACGACTGCAGGACCAGCAATGCAAGTTTTAAGAGGAACCAGAGCAGGCTTATCAACTGCTGTTCCTGCTCGTGAAATCAGGCAAAATGCTCAACAAATTCACAGTGTTAACTTCGAACATAAGAAATGGGAGCAGGAGTAGGCCATTTGGCCCCTCAAGCCTGCTCGGCCATTTAATATCATAGCTGATCTGATCATAGACTCAGTTCCACTTCCCTACCCGCTTCCCATAACCCTTTACTCCCTTATCGCTCAAAAATTTGTCTATTTCCGCCTTAAATATATTCAATGACCCAGCCTCCACAGCTCTCTGGGGCAGAGAATTTCAGAGATTGACAACCCTCAGAAGAAATTCCTCCTCATCTCAGTTTTAAATGTGTGGCCCCTGATTCTGAGACTATGCCCCCTAGTTTTAGTTTTCCTTATGAGTGGAAATATCCTCTTGGCAACCACCTTGTCAAGTCTGCTCATTATCTTACATGTTTCGATAAGATCACCTCTCATTGGGCTAGATTTTCCCCAACAAGTTTTGTCGGCGCACTGACCTCAAGCGCGCCGACTTTGCGCGCTGGAAACGGCGCCGGCAAAAACCGGCCCCATCCTGGCCGCTGCGTGCCGTCCCCGGAGTGGCATGGATGTTGAAGTAGGGGGCGGCGCCAAGGTGTGTGCCGAAAACACTGCTGGCACCTTCGCGTATGCGCAGTGGTGCCGGCCCCGACGTGCGCACATGCACAATAGATGGAGATAGAAAGAAAACTTGGCTCCAGCAGCTGTAACTTCCCTCCCCTATCCTAGGCCGAATGACCTCACAGGCCTGGCCCGCTGCCTTTCCCTGGAAGACCTTCTTGGCTGGCTCTTTCCCCTCCCCTCCCCTCCCCTCCCGCCCTCCAACATTAAACGCAACTTCAGCAGCTTCTCGGGTGGCTCGGCGGGGTCTCTCCTCGCCCTCCCCCTCCCCCCGCCCCGCGATTAATCATGCTACAGTTGCAACTTCTCCGGTGCGTCTTCCCTTCCCTATCCCAGGATGAATGGCCTCACACAGGCTGGCCAGTTGCCTTTCCTGGGCAGACTTTAAAGATAAGGTAGGATTTACTTCTTTTTTTATTGTATTTGGTTTGAGCTTTTCCTTAATGTTTGCTGCTTGTATGTTGAGGTCGTCTCCAGTTCCCTTCCCTCCCCTACCCCTGCCCTAATATCTGTTGAATGTGCGCTGCTTTTTCTTAACTGCCCGCAAGGTTTTTCAGAGCTGGCCACATATGCTGACCTAAGTGGATCTGGAGTACATTTTTGCTGGCCAAAATGGCATAAATGGAAAAAAAACTGACCGAAAAAAATCGTACCTAACTTACTCTGGAGCAAATTTTGGGGGAAAAATGGCATTTTCTAACTTACCCCAGAAAAAACAACTTACTCCAAAAAAATTGATGCAAGTCATGGCCAATGTTGGGCCCATTCTTCTGAACTCCAATGAGTATAGACCCAACCTACTCAACCTATCTTCGTAAGTCAACCCCCTCATCTTTGGAATCAACCTAGTGAACCTTCTCTGAACAGCCTCCAATGCAAGTATATCCTTCCTTAAATACGGAGACCAAAACTGTATGCAGTACTCCAGGTGTGGCCTCACCAATACCCTGTACAGTTGTAGCAGGACTTCTCTGCTTTTATACTCTATTCCCCCTTGCAATAAAGGCCAACATTCCATTTGCCTTCCTGATTAGTTGCTGTATCTGCATACTAACTTTTTGTGTTTCACGCACAAGGACCCCCAGGATCCTCTGTACTGAAGCACTTTGCAATTTTTCTCCATTTAAATTATAATTTGCTTTTCTATTTTTTCTGCCAAAGTGGATAACCTCACATTTTCCCACATTATACACCATCTACCAAATTTTTGCCTACTCCCTTAGCCTGCCTATATCCCTTTGCAGATCGTATGTGTCCTCCTCACAATTTGTTTCCCCACCCATCTTTGTATCATCCGCAAACTTGGCTACATTACACTCAGTCCCTTCATCAAAGTCATTAATATAGATTGTAAATAGATGAGGCCCCAGCACCGATCCCTGTGGCACCCCATTAGTTCCTGTTTGGCAACCAGAAAATGACCCGTTTATCCCGATTCTCTCTTTGCTGTTAGTTAGCCAATTTTCAATCAATGCTAATATATTACCCCCAACTCCGTGAAGTTTTGTCTTGTGCAGTAACCTTTTATGTGGCACCTTATCGAATGTCTTCTGGAAATCCAAATACACCACATCCACTGGTTCCCCTTAATCCACCTTGCTTGTTACATCCTCGAAGAACTCCAGCAAATTTGTCAAACATGATTTCCCTTTCATAAAACCATGCTGACTCTGCTTGACTGAATTATGCTTTTCCAAATGTCCTGCTACTGCTCCCACTAATGGAGTCCAGCATTTTCCCCAATGACAGATGTTAGGCTAACTGGTCTATAGTTTCCTGCTTTCTGTCTGCCTCCTTTTTTAAATAGGGGCGTTACATTTGCAGTTTTCGAATCCGCTGGGACCTCCCCAGAATCCAGAGAATTTTGGTAGATTACAACCAATGCATCCACTATCTCTGTAGCCACCACTTCTACGACCCTAGGATGCAAGCCATCAGGTCCAGGGGACCTGTCCGCTTTTAGTCCCATTATTTTACCGAGGCCCCTTGGGGAAGAGTGACCATAATATGGTAGAATTCTTTATTAAAATGGAGAGTGACAGAGTTAATTCAGAGACTAGGATCCTGAACTTAAGGAAATGTAACTTCGATGATATGAGACGTGAATTGGCTAGAATAGACTGGCGAATGATACTTAAAGGGTTGACAGTGGATAGGCAATGGCAAACATTTAAAGATCACATGGATGAACTTCAGCAATTGTACATCCCTGTCTGGAGTAAAAATAAAACTGGGAAGGTGGCTCAACCGTGGCTAACAAGGGAAATTAAGGATAGTGTTAAATCCAAGAAAGAGGCATATAAATTGGCCAGAAAAAGCAACAAACCTGAGGACTGGGAGAAATTTATAATTCAGCAGAGGAGGATAAAGGGTTTAATTAGGAGGGGGAAAATAGAGTATGAGAGGAAGTTTGCTGGGAACAGAAAAACTGACTGCAAAAGCTTCAATAGATATGTGAAGAGAAAAAGATTAGTGAAGACAAACGTAGGTCCCTTGCAGTCAGAATCAGGTGAATTTATGATGGGGAACAAAGAAATGGCAGACCAGTTGAACAAATACTTTGGTTCTGTCTTCACAAATAATCTTTCAGAAATACTAGGGAACCGAGGGCCTAGTGAGAAGGAGGAACTGAAGGAAATTCTTATTAGCCGGGAAATTGTGTTAGGGAAATTGATGGGATTGAAGGCCGATAAATTCCCAGGGCCTGATAGTCTGCATCCCAGAGTACTTACGGAAGTGGGTCCTAGAAATAGTGGATGCATTGGTGATCATTTTCCAACATCGACTCTGGATCAGTTCCTATGGACTAGCTAATGTAACACCACTTTTTAAAAAAGGAGGGAGAGAGAAAATGGGAAATTATAGACCGGTTAAGCCTGACATCAGTCGTGGAGAAAAAGGTTGGAATCAATTATTAAAGATGAACTAGCAGCGCATTTGGAAAGCAGTGACAGGATCGGTCCAAGTCAGCATGGATTTATGAAAGGAAAATCATGCTTGGCAAATCTTCTGGAATTTTTTGAGGATGTCCACTCTACTAGTTACAAGGGAGAACCAGTGGATGTGGTGTATTTGGACTTTCAAAAGGCTTTTGACAAGGTCCCACACAAGAGGTTAGTGTGCATAATTAAAGCTCATAGTATTGGGGGTAATGTATTGATGTGGATAGAGAACTGGTTGGCAGACAGGAAGCAGAGAGTCGGGATAAACAGATCCTTTTCAGAATGGCAGGCAGTGACTAGTGGGGTGCCGCAGGACTCAGTGCTGGGACCTCATCTCTTTACAATATACATCAATGATTTAGATGAAGGAATTGAGTGTAATATCTCCAAGTTTGCAGATGACACTAAGCTGGGTGGCGGTGTGAGCTATGAGGAGGATGCTAAGAGGCTGCAGGGTGACTTGGACAGGTTAGGTGAGTGGGCAAATGCATGGCAGATGCAGTATAATGTGCATAAATGTGAGGTTATCCACTTTGATGGCAAAAACATGAATGGCGGCAGATTCGGAAAAGGGGAGGTGCAACGAGACCTGGGTATCATGGTACATCAGTCATTGAAAGTTGACATGCAGATACAGCAGGCGGTGAAGGCGGCAAATGGCATGTTGGCCTTCATAGCTAGGGGATTTGAGTATCGGAGCAGGGAGGTCTTACTGCCATTGTACAGGGCCTTGGTGAGGCCTCACCTGGAATATTGTGTTCAGTTTTGGTCTCCTAATCTGAGGAAGGACATTCTTGCTATTGAGGGAGTGCAGCAAAGGTTCGCCAGACTGATTCCCAGGATGGCAGGACTGACATATGAGGAGACACTGGATCGACTGAGCCTATATTCACCGGAATTTAGAAGAATGAAAGGGAATCTCATAGAAACATATAAAATTCTGACGGGACTGGACAGATTAGATGCAGGAAGAATGTTCACGATGTTGGGGAAGTCCAGAACCAGGGATCACAGTCTAAGGATAAGGGGTCAGCCATTTAGGACCGAGACGAGGAGAAACTTCTTCACTCAGAGTTGTTAACCTGTAGAATTCTCTACCTCAGAGAGTAGTTGATGCCAGTTTGTTAGATATATTCAAGAGGGAGTTAGATATGGCCCTTATGGCTAAAGGGATCAAGGGGTATGGAGAGAAAGCAGGAAAGGGGTACTGAGGTGAATGATCAGCCATGATCTTATTGAATGCTGGTGCAGGCTTGAAGGGTCGAATGGCCTACTCCTGCCCCTATTTTCTATGTTTCTATGAGTACTACTTCTTTAGTGATAGTGATTGTATTAAGTTCCTCCCTCCCTATCGCCCCTTGATTATCCCCTATTGGGATGTTTTTAGTGTCTTCTACTGTGAAGACCGATCCAAAATATTTGTTCAATGTCTCTGCTATTTCCCTGTTCCCTATTATTAATTCCCCAGTCTCATCCTCTAGCAGACCAACATTTACTTTAGCCACTCTTTCCCTTTTTATGTACCTGTAGAAACTCTTACTATCTGTTTTTATATTTCGTGCTAGTTTACTCTCAATCTATCTTCCCTCTCTATCATTTTTTTTAGTCGCTGTTTGCTGGCTTTTAAAAGTTTCCCAATCCTCTGGCCTCCCACCAGCCTTGGCCACTTTGTATGCCCTTGTTTTAAATTTGATACCCTCCCTTATTTCCTTAGTTAGAAGAGGGGACAGAGTGTAGTGTAACAAAATTTGCAGATGACACAAAAATTAGTGGGAAAGCGGGTTGTGTAGAGGACACAGAGAGGCTGCAAAGAGATTTAGATAGGTTAAGCGAATGGGCTAAGGTTTGGTAGATGGAATACAATGTCAGAAAATGTGAGGTCATCCACCTTGGGGGAAAAAAAAAAAAACAGTAAAAGGGAATATTATTTGAATGGGGAGAAATTACAACATGCTGCGGTGCAGAGTGACCTGGGGGTCCTTGTGCATGAAACTCTTTTTGGAAAATTAAACAGTTAAATCAAGTACCCCCTGATCTGGGGGACACTCCAAACACTTTTCAAGTGCCCAAGAATTCAGGTTTTACCAAGATTTGAACTCCGATCACTGGATTCAAAGCCCAGATTGCTCACCATTACACCATGGAACTAAATCCCCAAAAGTTTGTTTGCAGGTGCAGCAGGTAATCAGGAAGGCGAATGGAATGTTGGCCTTCATTACGAGAGGGATGGAGTACAAAAGCAGGGAGGTCCTGCTGCAACTGTACAGGGTATTGGTGAGGCCGCACCTGGAGTACTGCGTGCAGTTTTGGTCACCTTTCTTAAGGAAGGATATAGTAGCTTTGGAGGGGGTACAGAGACGATTCACTCGGCTGATTCCGGAGATGAGGGGGTTACCTTATGATGATAGATTGAGTAGACTGGGTCTTTACTCGTTGGAGTTCAGAAGGATGAGGGGTGATCTTATAGAAACATTTAAAATAATGAAAGGGATAGACAAGATAGAGGCAGAGAGGTTGTTTCCACTGGTCAGGGAGACTAGAACAAGGGGGCACAGCCTCAAAATACGGGGGAGCCAATTTAAAACCGAGTTGAGAAGGAATTTCTTCTCCCAGAGGGTTGTGAATCTGTGGAATTCTCTGCCCAAGGAAGCAGTTGAGGCTAGCTCATTGAATGTATTCAAATCACAGAGAGATTGATTTTTAACCAATAAGGGAATTAAGGGTTACGGGGAGCGGGCAGGTAAGTGGAACTGAGTCCACGGCCAGATCAGCCATGATCTTGTTGAATGGCGGAGCAGGCTCGAGGGGCTAGATGGCCTACTCCTGTTCCTAATTCTTATGTTCTTATGTTAGCCACGGATGGTTATCCCTTCTCTTACTGCCTTTCCTTCTCATTGGGATATAATTTTGTTGAGCGTTATGAAATAGCTCCTTAAATGTCTGCCACTGCTCATCAACCATCCCACTCTAATCTATTTTACCATTCCACTTTAGCCAACTCTGCCTTCATCCCTTTATAGTCTCCTTTATTTAAGCTTAGGACACTGGTTAGAGATCCATCTTTCATTTTCCAACAGTCTATCAACTCTGGATCAGTTCCTATGGACTGGAGGGTAGCTAATGTAACACCACTTTTTTAAAAAAAGGAGGGAGAGAGAAAGCGGGTAATTATAGACCGACCGGTTAGCCTGACATCAGTAGTGGGGAAAATGTTGAAATATTAAACATGAAGTAGCAGCGCATTTGGAAAGCAGTGACAGGATCGGTCCAAGTCAGCATGGATTTATGAAGGGTAAATCATGCTTAACAAATCTTCTGGAATTTTTTAAGGATGTAACTCGTAGATTGGACAAAGAAGAAACAGTGGATGTGGTGTATTTGGACTTTCAAAAGGCTTTTGACAAGGTCCCACACAAGAGATTGGTGTGCAAAATTAAAGCACATAGTACTGGGGGTAATATACTAACATGGATAGAGAACTGGTTGGCAGACAGGAAGCAGAGAGTCGGGATAAACAGGTCCTTTTCAGAATGGCAGGCAGTGACCAGTGGAGTGCCGCAGGGCTCAGTGCTGGGACCCCAGCTCTTTACAATATACATCAATGATTTCGATGAAGGAATTGTGTAATATCTCCAAGTTTGCAGATGACACTAAGTGGGTAGCGGTGAGAGCTGTGAGGGGGACGCTAAGAGGCTGCAGGGTGACTTGGACAGGTTAGGCAAGTGGGCAAATGCATGGCAGCTGCAGCATAATGTGGATAAATGTGAGGTTATCCACTTTGATGGCAAAAACACGAAGACAGATTAGGAAAAGGGGAGGTGCAACGAGACCTGGGTGTCATGGTTCATCAGTCATTGAAAGGCAGTGAAGGCAACAAATGGTATGTTGGCCTTCATAGCTAGGGGATTTGAGTATAAGAGCAGGGAGATCTTACTGCAGTTGTACAGGGCCTTGGTGAGGCCTCACCTGGAATAGTGCGTTCAGTTTTGGGCTCCTAATCTGAGGAAGGACATTCTTGCTATTGAGGGAGTGCAGCGAAGGTTCACCAGACTGATTCCCGGGATGGCTGGACTGACATATGAGGAGAGACTGGATCAAGTGGGCCTTTATACATTCGAGTTTAGAAGGATGAGAGGGGATCTCGCAGAAACATAAGATTCTGACGGGATGGGACAGGTTAGAATGTTCCCGATGTTGGGGAAGTTCAGAACTAGGGGACACAGTCTTAGGATAAGGGGTAGGCCATTTAGGACTGAGATGAGGAGAAACTTCTTCAGAGTTGTTAACCTGTGGAATTCCCTGCCGCAGAGAATTGTTGATGCCAGTTCATTGGATCTATTGAAGAGGGAGTTAGGTTTGGCCCTTACGGCTCAGGGGATCAAGGGGTATGGAGAGAAAGCAGGAAAGGGGTACTGAGGGAATGATCAGCCATGATCATATTGAATGGTGGTGCAGGCTCGAAGGGCCGAATGGCCTGCTCCTGCACCTATTTTCTATGTTTGTCACCCTCCAACTGTATTTGAAATTCAAGCATGTTATAGTCACTTATTCCTAGAAGATCCTTTACCAGATCGTTTATTAATCCTGTCTCATTACACAGTACCAGATCGAAGATAGTCTGTCCCTGGTTGGCTCCGCAACATACTGTTCAAGGAAACTATCCCGGATACACTCTGAACTCTTCCTCAAGATTACCCTGGTCAATTTGCTTTGTCCAATTAACGTGAAAGTTAAAGTCGCCCATTATTATTGCCGTTCCAATTTTACAAGCCTCCATTATTTCTTGATTTATACTCTGTTCAACAGTGTAGCTACTTTGGGGGACCAAAAGACTACACCCACTAGCGACTTTTTCCCTTTATTATTCCTTATCTCCACCCAAACTGATTCAACATCTTGATCATCTGAGCCAATATAGTTTCTCTCTAATGCACTGATCTCATCCTTTATTAACAGAGCTATCCCACTGCCTTTTCCTTTCTGTCTGTCCTTCCAAATTATCAAATACCCCGGAATATATAGTTCCCAGCTTTGGTCACCTTGCAATCACATCTCTGTAATGGCTATCAGGTCATACCCATTTATATCTATTTGTGCCGTCAACTTATCTATTTTGTTACGAATGTGTTCAGATAAAGAGCTTTTAAATTTTTTTTTTAATATCTTGTTTTTCTGCTTTGACCCCACTTTCTGATTCACCTTTATGTTTGTACATTCTGTCACTTCCTATCACACTCTGGTTGTCATTTCCCCCAGTGCTACCCTGCTCTATTGCCTTCTCCTTATTCTTTGACTTCTTAAATTTTTGCTTAGCTGAACCCTCCCCCCCCACTATTTAGTTTAAAGCCTTCTCTTGCCATAGTTATTTGATTCGCCAGGACCCTCGTCCCAGCACGGTCTAAGTGGAACAACTCCCTCTTAACCCAACTTATAATTACAGTGTCTTTAACAAAGAAATATTCTAGTGTTACACAAAAAAGGCAGAAGGAAATGGATGTCAAACTCAGAAGAGAAATATTACGAGGTTAATAGATGGGTCTTTGAAAAGTTTTTTTTTAATATAAAAAGAGGAGAAAGAGGTGGCAAAGTTTCTGGAGGGAGTTCTAGAGAGTACAAACAGGGCTGCTGAAATGTCTGCCACCCAAAGGAGGAGGTGCACAGAAGGCCAGAGTCAGTGAAATAGAGCCGGAGGAGAACTGCAGAGAAAGGATGAAGCAAAGCAAGTGATTTGTGTGTGAGGATGTTAAACTTCAGGCATTGGGGAACAGGGAGCCAACGTTGGGATAATAAATGCATGTATAACAGTTTCAGTGCTGGAGGGCTGAGGTGGGGCAGAGATGGGCAGTTTTGCAGGGGTGAAAGCAAATGGTAATAAACAAGGTGTGGGTTTTAAGGCTGCGTTATGGGTTGAACAGGATACCAAGGCTGAAAACAATATGTTTAAGCCTGAGATATGGGAATGGTAGCATAGTGGTTATGTTAATGATCTTCTAATGGTCCAGAGACGCATTTGGGGAATTTAAATTCAGTTAATTAAATAAATCTGGGATAAAAAGCTAGTATCAGTCATGGTGACCATGAAACTATCGGATTGTCGGAAAAACCCATCTGGTTCACTAATGTGCTTTCGGGAAGAAATCTTCTGTCCTTACCCGGTCTGGCCAATATGAGCCCAGATCTACAAGCAGGGTGGTTGATTCTTAATTACCCTCCGAAATGGCCTAGCAAGTCACCCAGTACACCACTGCCTTCTGAAGGGAAATTAGGCATGGGCAATAAATGCTGGTCATTCCAGCAACACCCACATCTAATAAATTTTAAAAAACAATGGCCA
The DNA here is from genome assembly GCF_044704955.1 of Pristiophorus japonicus. Classification (NCBI taxonomy): domain Eukaryota; kingdom Metazoa; phylum Chordata; class Chondrichthyes; family Pristiophoridae; genus Pristiophorus; species Pristiophorus japonicus. Next base: position 220,234,084 of record NC_091983.1, on the reverse strand, counting down.
AAAAACAGACACAGCCAATGGCAAAGGAGTGGAGTTATGGCACGGACCCAAGTTGCTGACTTCAAACATCCTGTTACTGAGCTGGAAAGAGTTACAACTCATCCAAGATTTACAACTCATCCAAGATTTGATTCACATAAGCAAACCGACAGAAAATTGGCAGAGGTGGGAGAGGTAGAGCAGAGTGTCAGTGAAAGCTGACCCTGCAAATAAGGAATACAAGGGGGCCAAGGGTAGATGTTTGAGTGATGCCTGAGATGAAGTTAAGGGATTAAGAGTAGAGAAGCAATTAGTGAGCTAGATATGGAACCATGCAAAGTCAATCCCATGAAGCTGGGCAACTGAGGGGAAATCAGCTGATCTGCCAGACCTCAAAATGAGAAAGGCATTCCCATTTGGAACTTTTGTTCCCAGTTTACAGCAGAATCAGTGACTTAGAGGAGAGTTTGGAACTGGAGTGAACAGTGGGAGGAAACATGAAGCTGCAAAATAACTGCACTTCCTTAAAACTAATTTGAGGGAACGGGCATTGGAGTAGACCTTGTGGTGGGCAGGGAGGGAGTAGAGCTGAAGCACTTGGAATGGGCCTGGGGGCAGCAGAGCTGGAGCACTCAGGCCATGCTGTAGAGCGCACAAAGCAGGTGCATCATCTGTGGTGGGGCTGGGGAGACTGGAACAAGGTTCTGGAAGAAAACAAGAGGCCATGCATAGAGGTAAAAATGCTAGAATGGAAGATTAAGAACATTTTTGCTGGTTGGGGGGGCGGGGAGCAGTAAAGAGACATGGGACTGGTGTGGTTTCCATGTGGTAGACATTACAGAATTCCAATATTACACAACAAACTTTTAATATGGACAAATCTACTTTCAGATGTACAAAAAATAAAACAGTAAATGAGAATGAGGGACTGTTAAACTGCAGCATTAAAACATTACTGAAGCACAAGTTATATGCGTGTTGCAGGATAAAATCAATCTGCGTAGCAAGTGTTCAGTATTCAGAAACTTAAAAGTAACAGTCTCCGGCAGATAATTTCACAGCATGAAACACACAGCTAACAGGACAAACCACACTCACTCTCAAGATGCCCCATTTCCCATTCAATCTGCATTAAATGAATTATCCACCTTGAAGCCAGCACTTGTCACTAATTGCTTCTTCGCTCATTAAGGAACCTCCCATCGATGAGGACAATAACGAAAAATATACTGGCAGGAGATTGGCTTTAAACAAGCTACGTTCCCACCACAGCTTCACATCCTGTTAATTAACAGCCACAATAGAAACCTTCAAGCCAAGACCACTGTCACAAGGGAAACGCCTCCCTCAATCTTTCTGCAAGGCAGATGTACAGAACAAACTAGAGAACAGGGTCAACGGGAAAGTTCAGTGTTGGTCAAAACCTCAGCATTTAATACAGCGAGTGACCGACCACCCAACCCCTCCGACAAAACCAGAAGCTTGGTCACGGCGGAAAGAAGAATGTAGTTTGAAACATTGTTCTTGCTGCTTTAAGTCTTAACCATCCCCCACCACCACCACCCATCCAGAGTCAATTTTTAAAAAGCCATTAGAAATAAACCGGAGACAGTACATGCTTTGGTTGTAGCCAATTAAGGGTTGATAGTTAAGTTCGCGCTTATGTTTAAACAGAGAATAGTCTTCAACCACCCTCCAGTCTCCAAACTAAAAATGCAATTCCTTTGTTATTTTAGAGAATGTTGCCTCTGCTCACTCTACAAGCAAATTAGTCAGAACTCTCTTTTTGATGTTTAGACATAACAGCTCAATAAAAGCGTCGGACAATCATTGCAACAGAAGATCTAAAGAACACTGAAAATTCATCTCGCCTGGAGAGCAAGCACAGCAAACAAAAAAATGCATCAAAAGGCTGGGATGCAAGTGTACAAGATTTGAAGGAGAGTTTTCTGGAGTTGAAGTTACTACAATCAGGTTTAACCGAATCTATGAGCACAAAATATTTAGCATACCATGGTTTCTTGCAATGCTATTTATATGCAAGAAATATGAGAGTGTGTCTTTGGGAAAGGGAAAAACTTTCACAATGAAAAGGGGATTTTAAACAACCATCACCAAAATGGTATATGGGTTCAAGTGAGATTTTTGTACCACTCCTTAACCTGCACTGATCCTAGATTTCCAGTTAAAGCCGCTCTTTTGTAATATTTTATTGTAGTCATTTCAGAAAGTAAAACCTTTCCTCACAAAAGGCATGTGTGTGTACAGAGAGAAGTGTTGGGTTTAGGCTGCCCCTGCAAGTCAGCGAAGGGTGAACAAGGCTTGGTGTGGGATCGGGTACGGACAGAGTTGTGGATGAACTTAAGTAACAGAGGTTGGGAGGGTGGAAGCCTGGAAAAAAAGAGCACTGGAGTTATTAAGTCTGGATAAGAGTTTCAAAGGAAGAAGGGTTGAGGTATGAACAGAGGCAGGCGTTTTCACAGACCTGGAGGTCCTGGTGCATGTAACACCAACGGAATCTTGGCCTTTATTGCAAAGGGGATGGAGTATAAAAGCAAGCAAGTCTTACTACAGTCATAGAGTATTGGTGAGGCCACACCTAGAATACTGCGTGCAGTTTTCCTTTCCATATTTAAGAAAGGATATACTTGCTTTGGAAGCAGTTCAGGGAAGGTTCATTAGGTTGATTCTGGAGCTGAGGGGGTTTGACTTAAGATAGGTTGAGCCTATACTCATTGGAATTCAGAAGAATGAGAGGTGATCTTATCGAAACATATAAGATTATGAGGGGGCTTGACAAGGTGGATGCAGAGAGGGTGTTTCCACTGATAGGGGAGACTAGAACTAGGTGGCATAATCTGAGAATAAGGGACCGCCTTATCTGCAATAAGGTGGATGAATTAATTGTGCAAATAGATGTTAACAAATATGATGTGATTGGGATTACGGAGACGTGGCTCCAGGATGATCAGGGCTGGGAACTCAACATCCATGGGTATTCAACATTCAGGAAGGATAGAATAAAAAGGAAAAGGAGGTGGGGTAGCATTGCTGGTTAAAGAGGAGATTAATGCAATAGTTAGGAAAGACATTAGCTTGGATGATGTGGAATCTATATGGGTAGAGCTGCAGAACACCAAAGGGCAAAAAACATTAGTGGGAGTTGTGTACAGACCTCCAAACAGTAATAGGGATATTGGAGAGGGCATCAAACAGGAAATTAGGGGTGCATGCAATAAAGGTGTAGCAGTTATAATGGGTGACTTTAATATGCACATAGATTGGGCTAGCCAAACTGGAAGCAATACGGTGGAGGAGATTTCCTGGAGTGCATAAGGGATGGTTTTCTAGACCAATATGTCGAGGAACCAACTAGGGGGGAGGCCATCTTAGACTGGGTGTTGTGTAATGAGAGGGGATTAATTAGCAATCTCATTGTGCGAGGCCCCTTGGGGAAGAGTGACCATAATATGGTGGAATTCTGCATTAGGATGGAGAATGAAACAGTAAATTCAGAGACCATGGTCCAGAACTTAAAGAAGGCTAACTTTGAAGGTATGAGGCGTGAATTGGCTAGGATAGATTGGCGAATGATACTTAGGGGGTTGACTGTGGATGGGCAATGGCAGACATTTAGAGACCGCATGGATGAATTACAACAATTGTCCATTCCTGTCTGGCGTAAAAATAAAAAAGGGAAGGTGGCTCAACCGTGGCTATCTAGGGAAATCAGGGATAGTATTAAAGCCAAGGAAGTGGCATACAAATTGGCCAGAAATAGCAGCGAACCTGGGGACTGGGAGAAATTTAGAACTCAGCAGAGGAGGACAAAGGGTTTGATTAGGGCAGGGAAAATGGAGTACGAGATGAAGCTTGCAGGGAACATTAAGGCGGATTACAAAAGTTTCTATAGGTATGTAAAGAGAAAAAGGTTAGTAAAGACAAACGTAGGTCCCCTGCAGTCAGAATCAGGGGAAGTCATAACGGGGAACAAAGAAATGGCAGACCAATTGAACAAGTACTTTGGTTCGGTATTCACTAAGGAGGATACAAACAACCTTCCGGATATAAAAGGGGTCAGAGGGTCTAGTAAGGAGGGGGAACTGAGGGAAATCTTTATTAGTCGGGAAATTGTGTTGGGGAAATTGATGGGATTGAAGGCCGATAAATCCCCAGGGCCTGATGGACTGCATCCCAGAGTACTTAAGGAGGTGGCCTTGGAAATAGCGGATGCATTGACAGTCATTTTCCAACATTCCATTGACTCTGGATCAGTTCCTATGGAGTGGAGGGTAGCCAATGTAACCCCACTTTTTAAAAAAGGAGGGAGAGAGAAAACAGGGAATTATAGACCGGTCAGCCTGACCTCAGTAGTGGGAAAAATGATGGAATCAATTATTAAGGATGTCATAGCAGTGCATCTGGAAAATGGTGACATGATAGGTCCAAGTCAGCATGGATTTGTGAAAGGGAAATCATGCTTGACAAATCTTCTGGAATTTTTTGAGGATGTTTCCAGTAAAGTGGACAAAGGAGAACCAGTTGATGTGGTATATTTGGACTTTCAGAAGGCTTTCGACAAGGTCCCACACAAGAGATTAATGTGCAAAGTTAAAGCACATGGGATTGGGGGTAGTGTGCTGACGTGGATTGAGAACTGGTTGTCAGACAGGAAGCAAAGAGTAGGAGTAAACGGGTACTTTTCAGAATGGCAGGCAGTGACTAGTGGGGTGCCGCAAGGTTCTGTGCTGGGGCCCCAGCTGTTTACATTGTACATTAATGATTTAGACGAGGGGATTAAATGCAGTATCTCCAAATTTGCGGATGACACTAAGTTGGGTGGCAGTGTGAGCTGCGAGGAGGATGCTATGAGGCTGCAGAGTGACTTGGATAGGTTAGGTGAGTGGGCAAATGCATGGCAGATGAAGTATAATGTGGATAAATGTGAGGTTATCCACTTTGGTGGTAAAAACAGAGAGACAGACTATTATCTGAATGGTGACAGATTAGGAAAAGGGAAGGTGCAACGAGACCTGGGTGTCATGGTACATCAGTCATTGAAGGTTGGCATGCAGGTGCAGCAGGCGGTTAAGAAAGCAAATGGCATGTTGGCCTTCATAGCGAGGGGATTTGAGTACAGGGGTAGGGAGGTGTTGCTACAGTTGTACAGGGCCTTGGTGAGGCCACACCTGGACTATTGTGTACAGTTTTGGTCTCCTAACTTGAGGAAGGACATTCTTGCTATTGAGGGAGTGCAACGAAGATTCACCAGACTGATTCCCGGGATGGCGGGACTGACCTATCAAGAAAGACTGGATCAACTGGGCTTGTATTCACTGGAGTTCAGAAGAATGAGAGGGGACCTCATGGAAACGTTTAAAATTCTGACAGGTTTAGACAGGTTAGATGCAGGAAGAATGTTCCCAATGTTGGGGAAGTCCAGAACCAGGGGTTACAGTCTGAGGATAAGGGGTAAGCCATTTAGGACCGGAGATGAGGAGAAACTTCTTCACCCAGAGAGTGGTGAACCTGTGGAATTCTCTACCACATAAAGTAGTTGAGGCCAATTCACTAAATATATTCAAAAGGGAGTTAGATGAAGTCCTTACTACTCGGGGGATCAAGGGTTATGGCGAGAAAGCAGGAAGGGGGGTACTGAAGTTTCATGTTCAGCCATGAACTCACTGAATGGCGGTGCAGGCTAGAAGGGCTGAATGGCCTGCTCCTGCACCTATTTTCTATGTTTCTATGTTTCAAGCTGGCCCAAGAGCCGAAAATGCTCATTTGGTCTCCCAATGTTTAGCTGAAGAAAGGTGGATTAATTAAGGCTAGATGTTGGACAAGCAGTCTGGCAACACAGAAGCTATGAAATGTTTAATTATGGAAACTAACCCCATGATATAGCTAAGAGGCAGCATGTAAAAGGGGAGGGGGAACAAGTATTAATCCTTGGGAGATTCCCAGGTGACAGTGAGGGTCCGAAGAGAAGCCATTTCCAGATAGGCTGTAGTTACAATCGGATGGGTGAAAGTTGACCAAGGTGGACAACTAAGGAGTTGTTAGAGGAGCATCGTGTGGCAAACCATGTTTAAGTCAGCAGAGTGGTTGAGGAGGGATAATGCACTGCAGTCATAGTAAATTTCATTTGTGACTTGGGCCATTTTGGTGCTGTTGGAAGAATTCAGAGCTGTAAGGAGATATGGGTATAGATCTTGGTACCAACAGCTTTGGTGGAACCAGAAAGGTTTAAGATTGAATAGTAGTTTGCAAGATCAAAGATGTTTTTTTTGAGAAAACAGTGGTGACTGTGGTTTTGAAAGGGAATGGGACAGTGCCGGAGGAAAGACAATACACAATGCCAGTTAACACGTGGGCAAGGAACCTAATTTAGGTACTCGTGTTTATTAGGACTGAGGTTCGAGGAAACAGGAGGTCGGTCTCAGACAAGCTGATCTTTGGAGAGAGCATGGGGACAGGGAGGAGAAATGGAAGAGAAACGAGAGACAGAGGTTAGGGCTCGTGTGACTGGGGTGGGGCGGGGAGGGGAAGAGAAGGAACAGATGTGGCTTTGTGGGTGAGGAGAAGGGAGAAGAAGCAGAGACAATTAAATAGTTGTCAGTGACAGAAATCCTTGAACTTCCTGCATTTGTTAAAGGTGAGGGTGGAGAGACAGTGCACAGGGATTTAAGGAGGTGATTAGTAATGTAGGAAATGAGGCTGAGGTTATGTTTGGTCTCTGGGATGAACCAAGAATAATGGGCTGTTTTGGCAGAAGAAAATGAGGCCTAGTAGAGCTTGATGCAGTCCAGTCAGATCTGGTGATGCAGCTAAGCAGTAAACTTCACACTGCTTTCAGTCATACATCTTCTCCCTTTGACCCCAAGAGATCACCAGTCTGTTTCATAAGGAAAAAGTAATTTAGCTCATCTAACCCACTATCGATATTTAGTATCCCCATAGTGTCACTTTCAACAATCTTACCCCTTGGTTATAATGCAGGATGTGTAACCTTTTCCTTCTGAGCATGATAATTCCACAGGAATCTACAAAGTGGTCACCCGAAGCCTATCCTCCCTTTTCCAGACTAACGTTTACTGGTTAAAAATGTGACTACCACTAATGCTGAAGTATTCTGTCCTGTTCAGCATTAATACACATTAAACATTTTGAACCAATTTGATGCATGATATTTCCTTGTGAAAATAGGCTCCAGATGTACTTCCTTAAAGCCTTGCAGCTATCTCAGTTAATGAGCAGTGCTTACATATTACAGCACATTCAGCAGATGTGGTTCTGGACTATGAAGAGGAACAGTAACAGGGAAACTGCGATTAAAGACATATGGCTCAATCATTTTGGAATACTGTTTTTACTGACAATTGCTGATCCTTCTGGCAGGTCACTAAAATATAGCATACAGAATGCTATTTGATGTCTATTTTATATCCTCAAGGCATTTCTTTATCCTTTTTCCTCTCCATTGCACCCCTTACCCAGCTGATCTGAACAAAAGCATGAAAGTTTTGGATGGAAAACAAGATCAAAAGTGCACATTTATGTTTAAAGGAGCAGAAGGATTTAAATGTGAGGGGTTGCCACATCTCAATGGCCATGGATCCACAGAGACCTTTTTTTACATTCAGATCTATACTTCAGCATCAGCGATTGTGCATGCGTCGCTTATTTAAAATCAAAGCAATGACCCTCACATCCAAAAATGCAGCTCCTGTAGAGTGTCACTTTTTGAATTCATTTAGTTTTGAGACATTAAAATGGAAAGTTTGCAGAAATGTGTGCAATTCCTGCTGTACTGCTGACAGTCCAGGTCAGTTATGAAGCTGTTATATACTGCACATCAGGATCAAAGCCAACTTTTTAACTAAATACAGATCTTCTGCAATTACTTCAAGCAGAACCAAGACTGAAGCTTCCGCTTCGATACTAAAAGTACTCTTAAAAATCAGAATGCAATTTTTTTTGTTTTGCTGCTCCAGATCTCTTTGCACAATCTTCAGGTCAAGATAATGGTCAACTTACTCACACGCTTGTCCAATATTAATTTAGTAATCAGTTGCCCAAAATTCTAAGTGCAGCTTGGGGCAACTTAAAATGACCCTGCTTAATACACTTCCACGTTCACACTGCACAAGCTGCAACCTATGGTGTGACACACTACAGATTGCACACTGTAGCCTAGCCTTGCTCCCCCACAAGAGTCAATATGTAAATGTTAACTTTTCATTTGCTGAATAGGATCTGCATGCTTTAAACAAATGATGAAACCAATACTTGAAATGCCAATAGTGACTGAGGTAGCATGAAGGGTCACTTGTGCAATTTATCATAACTCAAGTGGAACTCATCCCTTCTCAAGGGAGTTGGCACTGATCAATTAATGCCAGGTGGTTTAGATTAGTAAACTTCAAATTCTGTTGGGAAATGGTTTTTGCAAAATATGAAAACCGCTACCCATTTACTATTTATGTGCCAATAGAAGATATGTTAGCTATCATTCTGTTTTCATACCCTCTTCTTTTCGTTTTCAATTCACCTTTGAACTTTCTATATTTAGCCTAAAAATGTGAAGTATTACATTTGGGTAGGAAGAATAAGGTCGTCACTCATTACTTGGAGGCTGCAAGTCTCGGTGGGGTAGAGTAAAACAAGGAATGTAACGAACAGAATGCCGTCAGCACCCAAATATAGTGTATGGGATTGCTGACCGCAGCTAAATGTACTGAAACACCTCTGAATGTACTGTACAGATTTTTATGAATAAAGTATATTGTGAAATAAAAAAACAGAGGGATCTTGGAGTACAAATACACAAATCACTAAAAGTTGCTACACAGGTTAGCAAGGCCATAAAAAAGAAAACGAAGCACCAGGGTTTATTTCTAGAGGTATAGAATTGCAAAGTAGGGACGTTATGCTAAACCTGTATCGAACCTTGATTAGACCACAGAGTACTGCCTGCAGTTCTGGTCGCCATATTATAAAAAGGATATAGAGGCACAGGAGAGGATGCAGAGAAGAGTTACAAGGACGATACTAAAAACGAGAAGGTAGACATGTCAGGAAAGGATGAACAGGCTGGGTCACTTCTGTTGAAAAGGGGTGACCGAATAAGTCTTTAAAATAATGAAAGGTTTTGATCAAGTGGATACAGAGATAATGGGGTCAAGTTTCGGGCTGCGCCGTTCACGCCATTTTTTGCGCCTAAAAGCGCGACAAAAATGTACCTTGCAATTCTCGGGCTCCCTGCAGGTCCCTCGGAACTCGGCACGCAGACATCAGTGGGGGGTAGAACCACAGAGTCACGCTGATTCTGCAAGTGCAGGGGGGAGGGGCTAAGTCAAATGTGCCTGCATGTATGCGTTGGAGCGCACGCGCAGTAGCCCATAAACATTGGCACTCGGCCATTTTTAAAGGAACTTGAAGAAAAGTGCTGATTTGTCTTGTGTACCTCTGGAAAGGCTTGGGATTGAATTTTGATGATTTTTTTTGGTGTCTGAAGGAGTGCTTTTAGCAGCACTGTTGAAGAAATCACTTGCTGAAATCAGTGAGTGCTGCTTTTCACTGCTAAACTTCCAGAACAGGTGCTGCATAGGTGCATGCAAAATAAGGACTGTGTGTTTTGAAAAATAATACAGCAATGGAACAACGTCCACCAAGAACAAAGAACTTCTTGCATGAGGAAGTGGAGATATATTAGTCAACGTCATTGAGCAGAGATGGCAGGAGCTAAATACCAGCAACAGAGGTCGCATAAAAGTGCCACCTAAAGAAATGAAGAAACGCTGGAACCAAGTTGTAGAAGATTACTGCGCAGTGGTGCATACCATAGATCTGGAAGCCAGTGTAAAAAGAAATGGCACGACTTTGGTCAAGTAGTTAGTGTAAGTAATATTTTCATTTTTTAATGTAATCGTAATTGTAATGTGACTACGTGTATGTCCCACCCTGCAGAAAGATGCACTCAAAGTTATATTTTACTCTTTGCAGAAGAAATTGGCCCACAACAAAAAGGGAAGCAACTCGAACACGAGGAAGCACGCCCAATCTGCATCGACTGACAGCCTTGGAACAAAGGGTAGCTGCTATGATGAGTCGTACATGGAGAAAAGCAATCAGTACAGCACAAGCTGGGCCCGCACGCGAGGAAGAGTGCAAGTCCTGAAAATGCATCGTGGCCCTTCAAAATCAACTTGCTGTCTGGCCTGCTATGTGTGAGCACTTATGCCACCCATCCTGACCCCTCCCTTGCTGTTAAACATTTGACTGTTCTGATGTATTTTGCAGAACATGATGATGATGATGATGCTGCTGCCAACCCTGAGGATCCTGAAGATACAGAACAAGAACCGGTACAACCAGATGCGGACGATCCAGACTAGATGATGGCGGCGATGACTGAAATGTCTACAGGGGAGAGCTTCCAAATTAATGTTTATGAGCCCCCATTAAGGGGCATCAGAGTTTCAACCCCTTGCATAGGTTCTGGTTCCACCTTCCATGGTTTTGATTCTGATGTTGCGGGTTCCAGTGGTGCTGCTGGTGTAATGCAGCAGTTTACAGCCAGTGCACCACCATCCAAGCCTGCGCCTCCCACTTGCATAGGTTCTGGTTCCACCTTCCATGGTTTTGATTCCGACGTTGTGGGTCCTAGTGGCGCTGGTGATATAATGGAGCAGTTTACACCATTCACCCACCATCCCAGCCCACGATTCGCACTTGAGTGCTGCTGTCTGGAACACAGAGCGTCCCACCGTCCCAGCCCGTACCTCCCCGTGTAGTAGTGCCGTTTGGACCACTGAGCGTCCCACCGTCCCTGCCTGTGCCTCCCATTGCAGTGCCGCCGCGAGGCAGACCCAGGCAGAGAAGGAGATTGGAGACACGCTGTCCTGAGATGCAGCGTGCAACAGATGCGGCTCAGGATGTGGCATTGGGTATGGATACCAATGAGCTTACCCTATCACTCATCGGTAGCGTCAGTGCAGTGGCTGAAGAGGTGAGTCCTGACGGGAGAAATAGCAGTAATGACATGGGAACTTAGGGAGGGAGTGTCCGAGGGAGTGCAATCGACGGCACAGGCCGTCAGGGAGGGCATGCAAGCGACAGCACAGACCCTCATGGAGATAGCCCCTGCAATAAAGGCACGCAGCCCCGCCAATCAAATGACACCCCCATGAAGAAGTGAACATTCACGGAGATGTGGATAAGAGATGGTTGCAGCCTTTCTTTGCTGCTTTTGTTCTTGTTCTTGATGTAGCTGTAGTAGCATTTTTCAAATTGAAATTGTTTTGTAACTTATAAGTGATCTTAGCGTTTTTAAGTGATCTTATATTGTAAATGGTCTCTCATTTTGTATCTTATTTAATTTTGCACCTAAAAAGTGATCAAGTTTAAGTGATCTTAAGAGTGTAAGATTTTTCACATTGAAATTGTTTTGTAACTTTACAAGTTTATAAGTAATCTTAAAGTTTTTAAGTGATCTTCAAGAGTCATATTACAAAGTAAACTTTGATACAAATATTTTATTACAGTGACGTTAACTCTTCAATAAAATATTTTTTCATTAAAACTGAATCATCTTCCATTAACACAACACGATGTAGGAACAACTCCAAAGAATAAACATGTCCATGCGCAACAGTGGTCGCAGAGCCCTCAGGCATCAGTACTTGAAGCGTTCACGGATGAGCTGCTGGCGCAGGGCTCGAGCAATCGTTAAATGAGCACGATGGACGGCCCTCCTCTGACCTCGTGCTCCGGCATCAGGCACTTGCATGCTTTCCTGATCGTTGTCATCATCCTCATCCTGCTCTTCCAAAATACTATCAGGCATTAGTGGACCCTCACGTGGGTCTTCTGGTTCCACTACCAGCTCCTGCTGCCTCATGATGGCTAAATTATGGAGCATGCAGCACACAACAGTGAAGTGACCGACAATCTGAGGAGAGTATTGCAAGTGGCCTCCGGAATGGTCCAAACATCGGAAATCCTTTTCAATATGACAATGGTCCTCTCAATGATGCTGCGCGTCGCAATGCGCACTTTGTTGTATTGACGGTCAGCTTCCGTCCGTGTCACGCCTAGGGGCGTCATGAGCCAGGGGGTCAGACCATACCCTTTGTCTCCCAGTAGCCAGCTCTGCCTTTCTGGCTGCTGCTCAAATAGGTCAGATATAACGCTGTCGTGTAGAATGAACGCATCATGGGTGCTGCCAGGGTATGTCGCATCAACTGACATGATGCGCTGCTTGTCGTCACACACGAGCTGCACATTGATGAAGTGGAAACCTTTTCTATTCCTGTACTGCTCGGAATCCTCCACAGGTGCTCGCAAGGCTATGTGGGTACAATCAATGCAGCCCTGTACCTTTGGGAAGTCAGCAACCCTGAAGAAGCCCATAAGCCCTCTCATGGATCGCTTGTGCGGTCATTGGGAAATTGATTAATGTTATTCCTCTGCGCAGACAGTGCAGCCGTGACCTGGTAAACACAGGCATGTATTGCACGTTGAGAGATGGCGCACACATCTCCAGCTGTAGCCTGAAACGATCCCGAGGCATAGAAGGCAAGTGCAACTGTTACCTTCACTTCAACAGACAAGGCAGTTGGCGTTCTGCTTCTGGGCTGTGAATCTGCTCTCAGCATATCACAGATCTCAACGACAACTTCTCTTCAGAAACGCAGCCTTTTGACACAATCAGCCTCGCTCATGTCCAGGTACGAGCGCCTGGCTCGATATTGCCGACGTGGGTAAAGTCTCCTGCCCATCAGCCTACGGGCTATGACGTTCCTGGTGCGGTGAGCTCCAATCAATTCTCTCCTATGCAGTGAATTGTTGGCGAACCATTGCATAATTCGTGGTGTTGACAATGCAGCACCCATTCTGCAATTACAAATTTAAGTTTCAAACTGGCTATCTGGCTGCCTCTCCCTGTCCATGGCTGAAAGGCCTCAGCCTCCCTCGCAGCTTGAAGGCTGCTTGCTGTGTCTTCGGTCACCGTCAGCCACTGCCGCTGCCCCTGTCCCGTGGCCGAATAGCCTCAGCCTCCCTCGCAGCTCGAAGGCTGCTTGCTGTGTCTTCGGCTGCCATCAGCCACTGCCGCTGCCCCTGTCCCGTGGCCGAATGGCCTCAGCTTCCCTCGCAGCTCGAAGGTTGCTTGCTGTGTCTTCGGCTGCCATCGAACCACTGACGCCGCCCGTGTCTCCTACATGGAAGGAAGGCCTGTCTGAAGCACCGCAGCTCGAAGGCTGCTTGCTGCCGTTGTTGTTGGGCTGCCGTCGAGTCACTGACGCCGCCCCTGTCTCCTACATGGAAGACCTGCCTGAAGCACCGCAGCTCGAAGGCTGCTGCTGCTTCACACAGGTAGAAATATTCAATATTTTGTATTTGCTTTGTTTATAATTTTTTATTCAGGATGGCTCTTTATTTGTAATAAGTAAGACTGTTGAATGCTTGTAGAATTTAATTACTTCCCTTGCGTCCCCCTCTCCCCCGTCGTTCCCTACGCCTGATTTCTAAAGTGTAGGAAGGTTTTTCTGAGCGTACAAAAATCTACACTTACTCCATTTTAAGTTAGTTTGGAGTAAATTTTCACTGCCTAAACTTTCAAAACAGGCGTAAGTGGACGGACACGCCCCCTTTTGAAAAATAAAATCTGTTCCAAAATGAAATTATTCTAACTCACGAGAACTGGAGCAAACTAAATGCCGAGAATTGCAATTGCTAAGATACTCCATTCTAAACTAGTTGCTCAAAAAAAATAGGAGCAACTCAGGCCGAAACTTGACCTCATAGTTTCCACTTGTGGGGAAGAGCATAACTAGATGCCATCAACAGAAGATAGTCACCAAGAAATCCAATAGGGGATTCAGAAGAAACTTCTTTACCCAAAGAGTAGTGAGAATGTGGAAGTTGAAGCAAGTACGATAGACGCATTTAAAGGGAGACTGGACAAGCATATGAGGGAGAAGGGAATAGAGGGTTATGCCGATAGATTTAGAGGATGACAGATGGGAGGCGGCTCAAGTGGAGCATAAACACTGGCATGGACTGGTTAGGCCGAATGGCCTAGATCTGTGCCCTATATCTTACGTAATGTAAAATAGAATTTTAATTTATATACAGTGATGCCGCCTTACATCTCAAATTACTTCACAGGTTAATTTCTTTTTAAGTGTTGGTCTTGTTATGTGGCAAACAGTCAATTTGCACACAGCAGGTTCGCCTGAATAGCAAATGAAACGAATGACCAAGTTCATCAGTTTCTAGTGACGATGGCCAAGGAAGGAATGTTTACTAGAATGTGTGAAGAACTCCCTGCTCTTTTCAAATAGTGGTGTGGGATTTTTCACATTCACATGAAAAGACAGACAGGGCTTTGATTTAACTGCAAGCTATTTTATTGGCACCCCAACACATCTCCCCCAAAGATCTGACTGGGAGGGGGGGGTTGAAGATAGAGAAATCACTGCCAAGGCCCATCCAGCTCTCAGCTCACATTCAGAATTGCACATTTCTACATGGGTTGCTAGATAGCGAGTAGTAGAAATCCTGGCTTATTTCACCTTTCCAACTTATGGTTAGTGAAGCCAATTGTAGTGTTCCACGACTACTCAAATGAAGTCAGCAAACCTAGCACAGACCAGCTATCAAGCCTGGAGCTTTCCTGGTCTATTCAGCTCAGGGCTCACTGGAGTATCTGAGAAATGCCTCCACCATTAGAATAAGACAGGCACAAATCAATAACTTTCATCCAACTAAAAATGAGACTGCAGTTTAACTGATAGTTTAGCTACTCACACCGACCTGCCCACTAAAAATGTTGTCTAGGTCTTGCTGCATGCAGGCATGGACTGCTCCATTATCTGAGGAGTTGCGAATGGCACTGAACACTGCAGTCATCAGCGAACATCCCCACTTCTGACCTTATGATAGAGGGAAGATCATTGATGAAGCAGCTGAAGATGGGTGGGCCGAGGATACTGCCCTGAAGAACTCAGACAGCGACGTCCTGGGGCGAAGTTGATTGACCTCCAACTTCCTTCGTGACAGGTATGATTCCGCCAGTGGAGAGTTTTCCCTGATTCCCATTGACTTCAGTTTTACTCGGGCTCCTTGATGCCACATTCGGTCAAATGCTGCCTTGATATCAATGCCAGTCACTCGCACCTCACCTCTGGAATTCAGCTCTTTTGACCATTTTTGGACCATGGCTGTAACAAGGTCTGGAGCAGAGTTCCTGGTGGAATCCAAACTGGGCATTGGAGAGAGGGATATTGGCAAATGCTGCTTGCTAGCACTGTTGACGACATCTTCCATCACTTGGCTGGTGATTGAGAGTAGAATGAAGTGCAATAATTGGCCAGATTGGATTTGTCCTGCTTTTTGAGGACAGGGCATACCTGGGCAGTTTCCCACATTGTCGGATAGATGCCAGGGTTATAGCTGTACTGGAACAGTTTGGCTTGTTCTGGAGCACGTCTTCAGCAAAACAGCTGGAATGTTGTCGGGGCCCATAGCCTTTGCTGTATTCAGTGCACTCAGCCGTTTCTTCACATCACGTGTAGTGAATCGAATTAGCTGAAGACTGGATTTTGTGATTGTAGGGACCTCAGGAGGAGGCACTTCTGGCTGAAGATGGTTGTAAACACCAGCCTTGTCTTTTACGCTCACGTGCTTGGCTCTGCTGTCATTGAGGATGGGATATTCATGGAGCTTCCTCCTCCCTTTAGTTGTTTAATGGTCCACCATCATTCACGACTGGATGTGGTGTGGCAGAACCACAAAGCTTTAATCTGTTCCGTTGGTTGTGCGATCAGAGCCTGTCGACAGCATGTTGCTTCTGCTTTTTAGCGTGCATGTAGTCCTGTGTTGCAGTTTCCCCAGGTTGGCACCTCATTTTTAGGTACGCCTGATGCTGCTCCTGGCATGCTCTTCGACACTCTTCATTAAACCAGAGTTGGTCACCTGGCTTGATGGTAATGGTAGAGTGAGGGATATGCCAGGCCATGAGGTTACAGATTGTGGTGGTGTTAATAAGGATTCTTTTTCCCTCAATCTGTTTCAGCGAATACACTGACGCGAACACCTTGCCTTTTCTGTCAAGGACCTTTATTGAAGATTCTCCGGCCGGGACTTGTCACGACAAAGGGACACTCTCAATCAGAGCCTGTTTACCTTCCTCTGGACAAGCCCCTTTACAGCGCGAAAAGCACAGTAGTTATATATTTTCAAAACAGAACACATTTGATTAGCACTTGATCGATCCAATCCCTTTCTCCCTCCCCCCGAGTACGTCCAATGGCAGGCAAGAAAGTCTCCCAATAGGGCTGGTGTCAGGGTCAGGTTAGTTATAGCTTCGCTACACTGTCTTCCCTTATCAGTAAAGAACCCAATTAGTTTCCCTTCCTCCTTATCAGTAAAAGCCATTACTTTTCTCCTCCTATCTAGGATTGCTTTCTTTATTTGTGCCGCCTTGCGTCTTTCTCATGACCCGTCTAACCTCAACCTCAAATCTTGGTAACCCCTTTTTTTTCTGTCGATTCTGCAGTTGTCTGCATCTTGACATTTCTTTAGCTATTTTCCCATGATTCCCGATTTCCATCCCTCTGCCACATTTACAATCCTTCTGTATCCATTCTCCGTGGAATACAGTTCTGTTGCTGCCCTACGACGCTTCACGGATGCCTAGTTTTGAGTTGGTAAATCTGATCTCAAACTATCCCATTTAGCACGATGGTAGTGCCACACAACACGATGGATGGTGTCGTCAGTGTGAAGACAGGACTTAGTCTCCACAATGATTGTGCGGTGGTCACTGCTACCAATGCTATCATGGACATATGCCTTTGCAACAGGTAGATTGGTGTGGACGAGGTCAAGTAGGTTTTTCCATTTCGTGTTGCTTCTCTCACCACCTGCTGCAGGCCCAATCTGGCAGCTATGTCCTTCAGGACTTGGCCAGCTTGGTCAGTGGGAGTGCTACCGAACCACTGATGATGATGGACATTGAAGTCCCCCACCCAGAGTACATTCTGTTCCCTTGATATACTCAGTGCATCTCCCAAATGGTGTTCAACATGGAGTAGTCAGCTGAGAAAGGGTGGCAGGTGGTAATCAGCAGGTGGTTTCCTTTCCCATACTTCACCTGAATCCATGAGACTTCATGGGGTCAGGAGTCAATGTTGAGAACTCCAAAGGCCACTCCCTCCCGACTGTATACCGCTAGCCCTGGTAGGTCTGTCCTGTGCTGCCTGTGGGACAGGACATTCCCAGGGATAGAAACATAGAAAATAGGTGCAGGAGTAGGCCATTTGGCCCTTCGACCATTCAATAAGATCATGGATGATCATTCCCTCAGTACCCCTTTCCTGCTTTCTCTCCATATCCCTTGATCCCCGTAGCCGTCAGGGCCA